>NC_050460.1:39529352-39852269 GCF_903995425.1 Onychomys torridus
CTTTTGTAGAGCAAAGGACACGGTCAATAAGACAAAGTGACAGCCTACAGAAAGGGAAAAGGTTTTCACCAACCCCACATCTGACAGAGGGCTGATAACCAGAATATATAAAGAACTCAATAAATTAGACATCAAAATGCCCAACAGTCCAATTAAGAAATAGGTTATAGATCTAAACAGAGAATTCTCAACAGAGGAAGTTCAAATGGCTGAAAGACATTTAAGGAATTGTTCATCATCCCTAATTATTAGGGAAATGCAAATCAAAATGACTCTGAGATACCACCTTACACCTTTCAGAATGGCTAAGATCAAAAACACAGAAGACAGCTTATGCTGGAGAGGATGTGAAGCAAGGGGAACTCTCATCCACTGCTGGTGGGAATGCAAGCTTGTACAGCCACTTTTGAAATCAATATGGCGCTTCTTTAGAAAATGGAGAATCCATCTCCCTCAAGACCCAGCTGTAGCACTCTTGGTCATATACCCAAGGAATGTTCAATTATAATACAAGGGCATTTGCTCAGCTATGTTAATATCAGCATTGTTTGTAATAGGCAGAACCTGGAAACAACCTAG
This sequence comes from Onychomys torridus, assembly GCF_903995425.1. Lineage (NCBI taxonomy): Eukaryota > Metazoa > Chordata > Mammalia > Rodentia > Cricetidae > Onychomys > Onychomys torridus. The sequence continues at coordinate 39,529,932 of NC_050460.1, forward strand.
ATGCCCTTCAACTGAAGAATGGATAAAGAAAATATGGTACACATATGCAATGGTGTACTACTCAGCAGAGAAAAACAATGACATCATGAGGTTTGCAGGCAAATGAATGGATCTAGAAAAATTCATCCTGAGTGAGGTAACCCAGACTCAGAAGGACAAACATGGTATGTACTCACTCATAGGAGGATACTAGATGAAAAACAAAGATGACTAGACTGCTACACAACTCCAGGGAAGCTACCTAGAAAACGGGACCCTAGGAAAGACACAAGGATCACCCAATGACAGAGAAATGGATGAGATCTACATGAACAACCTGGATGACAGTGGGAGTAATGAAGGGCAAGGTTGGAGGGAAATAAAGCTTAGGGGAGCAGGAGATCCCAGCTGGATCAAGAACAGAAAGGGAGAACAAGGAATAACAGACCATGATAAATGAAGACCACATGAGAACAGGAACACGCAGAGTGCTGGAGAGGTCCCCAGAAATCCACAATGATACATCCTCTGTAGACTGCTGGCAATGGTCGAGAGAAAGCCTGATCTGACCTAGTCTGGTTACCAGATGGCCAAACACCCTAACAGTCGTGCTGGAACTCGCATACAATAACTGATGGAAATGGATGCAGAGATCCTCAGCCAGGCCCCAGGTGGAGCTCCAGGTGTCCAATTGTAGAGAAAGAGGAGGGACTGTAAGAGTGTGAATTGTTGAGACCAAGATTGGAAAAGCACAGGAATAAATAGCCAAATGAATGGAAGCACATGAATTATGAACCAAAGGCTGTGGGGTCCCCAGCTCGATCAGGCCGTCTGAATAAGTGAGACAATTGAATAGCTTGAACTCTTTGGGAAGCATCCAGGCTGTGGGACTGGGACCTGTCCTTTGTGCATGAGCTGGCTGTTTGGAACCTTGGGCTTACACAGGGACACTTTGCTCAGCCTGGAAGGAGGAGACTGGACCTGCCTGGACTGAATCCACCAGATTGAAATGAATCCCCAGGGGAGTCTTGGCACTGGAGGAGATGGGAATGGAGGGGAGGGGATGGGGGGAATGTGGAGGTGGGTGGGAGGGGGGAGGACAGGGGAACCCATGGCTGATGTGTAAAATTAAAACACAAATATAATAATAATAATAATAATAATAATAATGATAATAATAATGATAAAAGAGATATTGAGACCATAATCAGAAATAGTACAGAGACCACTAGCCACATGCCACACTAGTGGAAACGCATGAACTGTGGACCAATAGCTGAGGATGTCCCCTGGTGCTGGACTAGGCCCTCTGGATAAGTGAGACATTTGTTGAGCTTGAATTGCTTAGGAAGCCCCCAGGCAGTGGGACCAGGACCTTCCCCTAATGCATGAGCTGGTTTTTTTGAACCTAGTGCCTATAGTGAGACACTTTTCATAGCCTTGTGCAGGGAGGAGGGGCTTGGACCTGCCTCAACTGAATGTGCCAGGCTCTTCTGACTCCCCATGGGAGACTTTGCCTTGGGAAATTCAGGGTGGGGTGGGAGGGGCTGGAGGTAGGAGGAAGGAGGACATGGGAATCTGTGACTGATGTGTAGAATGAATGGAAAATTTCTTAATTAAAAAAAAATCTATAAAAAAAAAAGAAGCCACCAGGAATTAGAAACAAAGGGGGTAGGTGGGCTCAAATTTTTCCTGTCAGATTGGTTGGGTGGAGATGTTTATAAGAAGGAAGCGGGTGTGTTGGTTTGAATAAGAATGGCCCTTATAGGCTCATATATTTGAGCCACATTGGGTGAACTAGATGACCTTGTTGGAGATGTCTCACTGGGAGTGAGCTCCGAGGTTTTCAAAAGCTCACATCAGGATACAAAGCTCTGAGCTGTTTCTCCAGAACCATGCCTGCCTGTGTGCCACCACACTTCCCACGGCCAGCCATCATGATCATGATCTCAGCCCTCTGTAACTAAACAGGTCCCCAGTTCAATGCTTTCTACTATAGGAGTTACCTTGACAGTGGTGTCTGTTCACAGCAATAGAACAGTAACTAAGACAGGTGTGTTCTCAGATTCCTTTGCACAGGCAAAGGTGACCATCCCTCCTTTCTAGGCTGCGTTGTTTTCTGCCTGGAGTTATGACTGAACAAGAGTATAGCGCCTGAGAAGTCACAAGGCCATCCACCAAATGAGCTTCCTTACTGGAAAGCTGGTTTTAAAGAGTTCTTGTGTGGAAGTGTACATTTTCCTGAAAACCAGTTTAAAGGATGGACATCTATCTGTACATGATGTGGCTAGGCCTCAATGGTACAATTAGTCAACTGTTTTTTGTTTCTTTTTTCTGGACTGTCTTACTCCAATCGCTTAGAGATTTTTTTTTTTGTTATAGATTGCCCTTTAATTACTGAATTACTGAAATTACTTTCTTTTTTCTTGTATTATTTTTCTGTCCATTTCGTTTCTGGTCATTTTCAACAGTTTAAAAATCTCTTTTGATTTGCCTTCTTGGATCAGTTAGTAGACTTCCATGTCAGCATCCTTTTCTAGCTCCCTCCTATACTTTGTCCAGAGTACAAAGCACTTATGAGTACAGCCTGGGGAGCCCAATAACACTTACATCTTGATTCCAAACAGTTGTTACTCAGAATGCAATGTTATTGTGCCTTCTGGCTATAAGAGGGAAGCTACAACCATGAAATCTCAACATCATGGCTGCCTAAACAAGTCCTAAACAATTACAAAATCACACCCCAACACAGATGGGGGGGGGATCACCCCTAGAGGAAGAACTACAAACAATTAGCAACTGCTGAGAGAGGGAGACTTAGAATTCACCAGGGATGAGTCACCTGATTGATTATTTAATATTAAATCATCAACTGTAGAAGCATACACATTCAGGCAATGCTGAAGGCACTCCACAGGTTGTCTTTGCATGTTCATTTCACCTATATGGATGCGTAAATAACAATGGTTAAAGAAGAAGAGGCAGTGAACTAAAGAGGGCTCCGCAGGAAAGGGCCAGGTATGCAAGAGGAAGGAGGGAGGAGAGGGAGGTGGGAAGTGATGTATTTATATGTTCGTTAATTATTTGAAAAATTGTAGTAGCAGTAATGGAAGGCAAGGGATGGGGGAGGAGAGCATAGGGGAATGGGAGGTCTGAGCTGGAACAGGGACAGAGTGGGAGAGCAAGGAAAGAGATACCATGATAAATGAAGACATTGTGGGAATAGGGAGAAGCAGAGTGCTAGGGAAGTTCCCAGGAATCCACAAGGATGACCACACTATAGACTACTGGCAATAGTCGAGAGAGTGCCTGAATTGGCCTACTCTGGTGATCAGATGGCTGAATACCCTAACTGTCATCATAGAGCCCTCATCCAGTGACTGATGGAAACAGATGCAGGGATCCACCACCAGCTGTCAGGCTGAGTTTCAGGAGTCCAATCGATGAAAGAGAGGAAGGATTCTATGAGCAAGGGACATGGAGACCATAATGGGAAAAAGTATAGAGACAACCAGCCAAACTAGTGGAAACACATGTACTGTGGACCAATAGCTGAGAAGCTCCCATGGTACTGGACTAGGCCCTCTGGATAGGCGACAGAGTTGTTTAGCTTAAACTGTGTAGGGGGCCCCCAGGCATTGGGATGGGAAGCAGGCTCTAGTGCATGAGCCAGCTTTTTGGAGCCTAATGCCTGTAGCGAAAAAATTTGCACAGCCTTAGTGCAGGGAGTAGGGGCTTGGACCTGCCTCAACTGAATGTACCAGGTTCTGCTGACTCCCCATGGGAGATCTTGCCTAGGAGGAAGTGGAAATGGAGGTGGGTTGGAGAGGAAGGCTGTGGAGGGGGGAAGGTGGAGGGAGGACAGGGGAATCTGTGATTGGTACATAGAATGAATAGAAAATCTCTTAATAATAATTGAAAAAATAAAATAGTAAAGGATGTGCAGGCTGATCTTGTACTCTGAATCCTTTCTCTGCTTCCTGAGTAGCTGGGGATGTTGTACTGCATCACCAGACATGGCTTTGCAACACATTTGATGTATTTATTTTCCATCTCATAGTTTTCTATAAGAAAATGCCATAAACTTTCAATACAATATGATTCTGGATGAGTAAGGAACCAAACTTGATGTGACTGCTAGTATCTGTTTCTTTTGAATTTGTGCAGTTACAGCATTGCTTTTGTCTTATTTTTTTAAATGAGTTGGGGTTTGGGGAACAGCACAAGTTAACTTTCTTATGAAGAAATGGCATACCCGAACTACATGACTACATGTTCACGAAGCACCTCTCATTCCTGTAGAAGAGTGGGGACATGGCAGACAGCATATGCCAGCACATGCTGAGCCATCAACCTGCTAGTTCATGCAACAGTCTCACCACTTTTCACATCGTGCAAGAAAGTCACAGGGTTTGATTTAACGAACCATGAAAATGGTTTCTTTGACAGTAGACCAGAGTTCATACAATGAAACTTCTGTTTGATGTTCTGTCTTGTGTTACTTATGATCCTTAGTAGAATGTTTACATGTCATAAAATAAGAGTGGAATATGTTATGAAATGTTAATTGGTTGTCACAAACCTGCCTTTATAAATGAAACTGTGTAGTGACTACTGTGGCATTGGTTCATGTAAAGATAAGGAACATGGTCCAGAATCTCAATCAGCATTCTGTTTACTTCATGTGGAAACCTGCACTATTGATAGACATGCTTGCAGAGGCCTGTAATCCTAAATATTCAAGAGTCTGAAGTAGGAGGATTCTGTGTCCAAGGATTGCCTGTACTGCACTATTAAGTGATTTCAAGGTTAGCCTTCGCTCGGGGAAGCAACATCTCAGATAGAAAGATGGCTAGGCATGCCACTTAGTAGTAGTATGCTTGCCTAGCATGCTTAAGGACCTAGGTTCAATCCCCAGTAAAACACACACACACACACACACACATACACACACACACACACACACACACACACACACACCACATTTCACTATTGAGAAATGTCAATGCCTTGTGATAGGGTTGATTTTGACAATTATCTGTCAATAGTTAGATTTCAGTAGAAAGTTTTCTAATATATTTAAGTAAGTAACTTAAAACTTATGTGTCTTTAGAAATTCAGCCTGTGTATTTTGGCTGTGTTAATAAATAGTTTGTCATAATAAATACACAATTAAATATGACATTTGTATTTCTGTAGTCAGCTATTATCAAACAATATGAATTTCATCATTCCAAGTCTGGGTTTGCTTATGATTGTCCATGACTAATATTACTAAATATAGCAAATAAAAATATAAGGAACTCTGTTATATTTGAATTTCAGCAAAACAGCAAATACTTATTGTTATAAGCAAAGCTAGACACAGAACTATGAGTTAGCTCTTCAGAGTGACATCATTTCAAAATCATAAGTGCTCAGAAACTGCAAAACTATTCCTTTTCTCTGCCCCAATCTATGACTAACTATCCTAGATCAACAGGGAAGTGTAATAGTTGATGTTAAAAGTTGAGAATGTAGTAGAATGTGTTTGAACTCAGGAGTCTGAGGCAGGAGGATCTCAAGTTTGAGGCTATCTGGACTGCATAGCCAAACCTTACTTGAGAAAACAAAACCAAATGAAAAAATAACAGAAGCAAATACCACAAAAACAAAGACAACTTAACATGATGAGCAAACCTGAATGAGAACCGTTATTGCTTTATATACAATAGTCTTGATGTCACATTTAACTAAAGAAATATCCTTGTCAATGTTATTCTAACCTGAAATGAGAAAGCTGATGTGCAGTTGCAGTATATAATGTTTTTGGTTGTATAATGAGTTGTGGTGATATTTTGTTGTATTCTAGTAAAACTTGCCTGAAGATCAGAGGACAGAGTCAGTCACAAAGTAAAACCTAGAGGTCAGGAAGTAGTGGCACACACCTTTAATCCTAACACTTGGGAGGCAGAGGTCTGCCTGGACCTCTGTGAGTTTAATTTCTGCGCTACATGAAACTGATCCAGTCTAGGAGAGCAACAGAGCTAGGCAGTGGTGGAACACACTTTTAGCCTCAATATTTGGGAAGCACACACATCTTTAATCCCTGCACTAGGAAGGTTGAGATAGTATGTGAGATAGGATGTCTGAGCAGAGAAAAGCATATACGGTGTGAGGAGACAGGAACTAGAGGTCCTATCAGCTGAGGACTCAGAGGAATTCAGAGGATTTGTGGAGCTGGCGAGGTGAGAAGTGGCTGTGGTTTGTTCCTCTGTCTCTCTGATCTTTCAGCATTTACTCTAATATCCAGGTCCAGGTTTATTGTAAGATCATTTAGGATTCATGCAACAATGAGTCTTGGGTATATTATTAACAATGCTTTTAGTTACATTAATTATAGGAACTTTATTTTCTGTGTTTCAGAGTAGATAATAAACTTCAATATTTTCTCAATTAAAAATTTACTGAATGAAATATCAAGTATAGATACTTATGCAAGACTCAAAATGACAGAATCAGTTAGTTACGAAGAGGAGAATTTCAAGGAGACCATTTGTGCTAATTTATTTTTATATTTAAATCATCTACAGTGTGCCAGGCCATTTCAGATGTATCATTTTACTTGAAACTCATTATGACATAGGAAAAGTGAACAGCCACTGTACAGAATGAAGCTGGATGTCCCTAGTTAGAGTCACAGCTGAGACACCAGCTCTCTGCAGACTTTGCCTTGGCTCTAACAGTGCTGGTTTGGGGATTCCTACGGACACAGACAAGCAGTTTTCATCTGTTTCCCATTTCTCTATACTTGTCCCACTATGACCCTTAACATATCCTGTGCTCATATTTTCTGTAGTCATTTGTGTCTCTATCCTTCAAGTCTACCTTTGAGTCTATTCTTGGAAAATAAACAATATTCTTAGAATAAGAAAATATAGGGTTTCTAGGCCAGCACAGGCTACTTAGTAAGATCCTGTCTTAGAATGTGTTGTATTTATGAAGTTTTTATTTATTTATTTAGAATTGCTATATATATGAAGATTTCGGTCCTCAAAAGTGGCAGCTATAAAGCATTGCACATAGATAGCACCTCTATTTCTTGCCTTGCTGCTGTGTCTGTCATCACTGGGTCAATGTTCAAGAGATGCTATAATGACAGGCAATATCAATTTATTTATTTAGGTACAAAGATTGCAATATGTCACCATCAAGTAAAATTTTGCTCGGGAGATTTTAGATACCCCTTTTATCAAATTAAAAAAAACTTTATCAGTATTGTTCCCACAAATCTTTGACAAGGATTATATTTTCTCTATTGCCCTGTAAGCGGATAATGAATTATATATTTTAATTGGAATTTTGAATTTAAAGAATATAGATTTAAATTAAAATTATGAGATTGTTGTTTTAAAGCCATGGTGCAGAAATCACTTATGTGGAAGTTGCATGTCAACAACTTACTCCTGAGGAGTTAGTCCTTATTAACAGATAATCTCCCAAACAGACTAATTTCAGTCAGCATGATAATGAAGTTCCTCGGTTTTGAACCTCAAAATAAGTAAGTAAAGTAAACCAAAGTGAACTTTTATTAGCCAATGAATTTTTGTTCTTTTTTTCTTGTGTCTACCTAATAAGGAAATTGTGTTTCAAGTGACTGGCTCATTTTAATTACTTATGGGATTTTCTCTTTCTATGAAACCTTCTCCTTTGACCTGCTCACTGAACCAAGGTGATCAGAATAGTATTTTATAGAATGAAGTAGTGGTTGATTAATAAGGAAGGTTCTTAAAAATCACTGCTCTAACTATAACTTCTGATGCATCTAACATGGTTGTAATGTATTATTCTTTCTTCATTACTACATATTTAGTTTTCTACTATTGGTAAAAGAGACAAACAAACAAACAAAAAAAAAACCCTTTCCCATCTTTGCCCTAGATTTGTGTATTTTCAGCATTGCTGTGTCTCTTTGCAGTACTTATATCAAGTTTATGCCACACTCATAACAAGCTGAGAAATGAGACTTTCTATTCTATCTCCTAGATGAGCCTGGGTGAGCCTGAGATTAGATCTCCATAAAGTGTCAGGACAATTTATCAATACAAACAACTAGAGTATCATTTATTCAATATTTTTAATAGAATATCTTTCAGATTTTGATAAATATTGTTAATTATTTTTTTCTCCATGTCAAAATTCACAAATCAGGTATATGATGTTATTCATATTATCATTTTATTATATTTAAGGTCCAAAAATCAAGATAATCTTCAGAGCAAAAAAAAAAAAGATGAATTTTGCAGAATATCTTCCTTACATAATGCTTTATGTTGTCTCAGTTAGTCTCATTCACTCTTAACTGGTTTATCCATATTACCAGATCTATGAATCACTGATTTTTGCCTTCTGTTACTACACATTGACTTTTCCTTTTGTTAAAATCTAATTTTCACTCTAGTTGGTGCATCTGAAGCCAACCATCTCTCTTGGAATGCAGCTACAGTTACACCTATCAAGTTTTTATCATATTTCACTTCAAAATATTTTCTCATTTCAACTCTAAAATTGTCTGACCAATGAATTATTTAAAGAGCTATGACTTTTCTTCTTATTAGCTTGTTATTTTCACTGTGGTAAGAGTTTTTTTTTTAAGATGCAAAGATGCAATCTAAAACTTTCCTTATGACTCAGCATAGGGTCCATTTTAGTAAGTGTCTTATTCCCACTTGGGAAATGCATACTGTATACAGTCCTCCCTATCCCTGTCTGATAGGTATGCTCCAAATCTCTATGTTCTTTTGAATTTTTTCTTCCTTGCTTTTTTATATACTAAGAGATGCGTGCTCAAATATTCTAATCATTAATTTGTCCATTTCTTTCTATTTTTTGAATATCTGCTCTATATATTTTATAGCCATATAGCCAACTGCATACAAATTCAGAATTTTTTGTTTTCTCACAAGGTTGATTATTTACCACTGTAAATTTTCCTATTTTTCTTTGTTCATGCCTCTGTCTTTAATATTTAGTTGGTTTCAAATTCATTTATAGCCAGAATACTTTTCTTCCTCTCTCTTTTTCTTTCACTCTCCAGGCCCTAACAGGACTTAAATGGCACATTTCTAGCTTGTGCGTGCTCTAACTCTCTATCATTCCTTTGGTTATTCTGTTGGGATGAACTTTTCAGCTGTGGGATGTCTTTCTGTATGCTGTGATTATGTGTTGCTCTGATTAGTTGATAAATAAAGCTGCCTTGGCATATGACAGGGCAGGATAATGTCAGGCAGTACATTCCAACTGGAGAGGGAGAGAGAGAGAGAGAGAGAGAGAGAGAGAGAGAGAGAGAGAGAGAGAGAGAGAGAGAGAAGAGGGGAGAGAGAGAGGGGAGAGGGGAGAGGGGAGAGAAGAGAGAAGAAAGGAGAATGGGCTGCCAGAGCAAGATGTGAAAGTACCGGTAAGCCATGAAACCATGTGGCAACATATAGATTAATAGTAATGGGCTGAGTTAAGTTGTAAGAGCTAGCTAGCTGGAAGCCTGAGCCAATAGGCCATAGAATTGGTAATTAATATAAGCCTCTGTATAATTATTTTATAAGCGGCTGTGGGACCATGGGACTGGTTGGGTGGGAGAAACACAGGACCATGGGGCTGGGTGGGACCAAAGAAACTTAGGCTACATTTCACTCTTGAGAAAACCTGCATCACTTGACCAGCTGTCTTCTATGGGTAGTTGCTTTTTCCCTTCCCCTTTCTTCTCCTTGCCAGCCTCCATCTTCATACCCACAAACCTCTGCCATGAATGACTACCCTAAGTGTTTATTCCATACAGTGTAGTCAGCCCTGAAATCTTATACACACAAACACAATAAAAACAGACTCAGTAGGTTGTGTTTATACATTTGTGCATCATGCCCCTTTCTTGATCTATGGAAACAATAATAGCAAAAATACAAATTAAAAAATAAAACTCAGGACCTTCAATTTGAGAGTAAAAGATGGAGAGTCTAATGGGAGGGGTTGGAGAAAGGAAAGGAAAGGGGGAAGTGATATAATTATATTTTAATTAAAATATGTATTTTAAAATAAACTTAAGTAAAAAAGAAAACACATCATTATTTATCAGATACATACAACACACACCTATCACATACACAACACACACATATACACATACCACATACATACTTACAAACATACCACTTATATACGTACTACACTCAAATGTAATACACACATATATATAAGTAAAAATAAAACAAGAGAATTCATAACATTAATGTATGGTTTGCTGAATATTCATGAGTGGTGAATCCCAGTGTTACCAGCACTTTGGTGAGGGAGCATATTATTATCAATGCTCCTACTGTCTTTCTATAGCTCTAGTTATGACACTCTCAGGGTACCAGGATGCAAGAGAAGGTCAGGGCTGAGGGCCTTTATTATGATTATTTTAGCCTTCCTGCTGGACTTTCTCCTGTCCTGTAGAAAGCTTTTCTCACCAACAAGTTCCCATAGTTTGTCTTTGTCTCTTCACTTTGGGAAACTGTAGAAAACACCACTCTTGCCTGGTTTGGGTTAATCTCTTTGGTGACCCAGCTCAAGGATCTGCAGAATCCATTCATGTCATGTGGAGACAAATGGCCAGTCTCTCCATTGTCATTGCCAGTTAAAAAGGCCAAAGCTCTGCACGTCTCTGTGTCTCCTATAGCAGCTAACTCGATGCTAACCCAGGTCCTCATGGGCATTGTGAAAACCATGAGCAAACGTCTTCATCTGTGAGTCATTCTCTCTGAACTTTTGTTCTCTGGATTCTGGTGGAAACAACTTTCAAAGTGAGATTTTTTCTTTTCCTGTAACATATTCTTCTCATCAGGATTAAACTATTTCATGGCATGAACTGCATGGTGACCATTGCTGCTTGACAAAGTTCTAGCATTTCAACATTGCAGCCCATGCTTCTCCAGAGCCTTTTATTTTCATTTTTACTGATTATCAATATTAATGCCTTCCCCTTTGGGAAATTTTGTGTGGGCTTTGGTAAAGGATGAAAATGTGTAGAATGGTAGCTTTTCTAAACAAAATAATTCTTTGTAAAAAATCGCCACCACTATGGAACCAGTAATTCCATTGTACCCTTCTAATTATACCAAGAATAGGAAAGTTAGAAATTTACTAGACACACCTGATCCCATGGATGAAATGCTACAATTCAGATCCAGAGCCTGAGGCCATTAAGGTCAAGAGTTTAGTTAATAAATACAGAGAAATCAGAATGGTACAGTGTAATGGGAAAAGAATAAGATATCAGCACCTTCCCTTTTAGGAGTATTTTGAGGGGAACAGGCCCATATAGTAAGACTAAGAAACTGTAATGTAGAGTCTGCTCCCCAGAAGTTCTTTTCCCAAGGTCAGTCATTTGGATCAGAGTCTCCATTCTCTTAAGAGCTTGAGGAAAGTTCTTGCTTGCTAAAGCAGTCTTTCTTATCTCTATCAAGAGGAACTCTACTAATGTTATGACTGGTGCCTATTGTCAAGGGCAATGTTAGATTCCTCAACTCTTGACCTTAAGCCACACCCCAGCACACATGCACCTTGTCTCCAGTTTAATCCTTTGTACAACTATACAGTATAGAAGGTGTATTATTCTCAATAAAAGATTTCTGGCAGCCACTGTGATTTACCCCCAGGTTGTGTCTGTCTCTCCCCTACCCACAACTGCTGATTCCATACATAGTCTTTGGGACCAGAACCCCATGCTGCCAAAGCAGGACTCTGGCAGTTTCACCATACCCAAAAGCAAAAGCAAGTGTATATTTTCTAGATTTGTACTACAACGGGACTTCTCATTTAATTTACTTTTGTATAAAATGAACATAAGTTGTTTTAAGTCTTCCATCTTTATATATTATCTTTGTCTCACTTGTCTGTTCAATATGTCATTTCTCCCACTGTTTGTGTTGTTTCGAATTATTGAAGTGCTTTCCATCATACCACTCTTTCTTCCTCCCAGCTCTGACTCACAGCTAACTTCACTTTCATAGTCCTGCCCTAGCCACCCCTAGGACTGCTACATGTACTACGAGTGCGTCTTGAACAAGGGAGCTTCATAAACATCAACAGTCCTGCTCCACCAACTTACTATTGCTGTGCTTAACCTTTCCATAACTTAAATTCTTCAGTGTTTTAGTCCCTAACACATATGTAAGTTTTTTCACATGGTCACTTATCCTGATTCTTTTTACTTGGACCCCTGAGCTGCCATCTGAACCATTTATCTTTTATCTGACTGCAAGTAATTTTACATGCAGTTTGTCTGAAAATGCTCTTACCACATTTTTAATTTTAAGAGATGTTTTTTTCTTGGATGCCAGATTCTAGGCTGGTGGCTATTTTCTAAGCAGTTTAGTGACATTTCATTGTCTTTTGTTTTCTTGGTTTTATGCTAAGGAATTTGATATCAGTTGTATTAATCCTTCTTTTTATTTTTTTATACCAGAGTCTTTTTCAAATAGTTTTTCTTTCTTTTAGTTTTCAGCAGTTTTGCTAGGAGATGACAGATATAGTTCTTTTAGAGGTGTGTGTGTGTGTGTGTGTGTGTGTGTGTGTGTGTGTGTCCACTTTAGAGGTTCACTTGATTCCAGCCTGGGGACACTCTAACCATCATGAGTGAATTGGTGACCTCCCCTGACCCCTTTCTTTCAGGTCACCCCCAGCCCTGAAATTGCTTGTTAGTGACCACAACCTCCTCTCAGTCCTTCTCCCTCCTTCTGGAACTCATCAGGTCCCAGCCTGCTCCTACTTGGGACCCTTCCTAAACCACATATAACCTACAGACCCAGATTCTTGCCATCTGCCTGACTGGAACCCTGCAGTTGCCCTATTCCTACAAAGGCACTCAGAACCAGACCACACTGTCAAAGAAACTTGTTGCACGTTCTTTGGACAATCCACTGAAAACACCAGACTATATCAGAGAAGTAGAAGGCCTGGATAGAGGCTGTATCTCAGATACTAGACAAATGGAAATGTACTGGCTGACTTTGTGTGTCACCATGACACAAGCTAGAATTAGAGAGGAAGGAGCCTCAGCTGAGGAAATGCCTCTATGAGATCCAGCTGTAAGGCATTTTTTCAATTAGTGATCCAGAGGGGGGGGGGGTGGGTCCAGCCCATTGTGAGTAGTGCTATTCTTGAGTTGGTAGTTTTAAGTTCTATAAGAAAGCAGGCTGAGTAAGCCATGGAGAGCAAGCCAGTAAGCAGCACCCCTCCATGGCCTCTGCATCAGCTCCTGCCTCCAGGATCCTGCCCTGTTTGAGGTCCTGTCCTGACGTTCTTTAGTGATGAACAGAAATGTGGAAATGTAATCTGAATAAACTCTTTCTTCCCTAACTTGCTTTTTCATCATGGTGTTTCATCATAGCAATAGAAACCCTAACTAAGACAGGAAGTAACGAAGATTTCCATCCAACTGTAAATCAGGCCCTCGTGGACATCACAAACACCCCTGCTGAAAGAAGAAAGGTGACTTGAACAAAACAGAAGGAAAGCTTCAATTAACTCCAGACACACAAATCCCAATGCAGAGTTAAAATCAACATGAAAAACTAAATTGACATGTCACCTCCCATGACGAAAGATTCCATAGTGATGACCCCCAATGAAAACAACCCTAAAGAATTTCCAGACAAAGAACTAAAATAAATGATCATAACAATGGGCAAACAATTCAAAGTATCTTTAGTTGTCAAAACCCTGAAGTCAATATTAGCAGAATAAATCCAACAGGATCCTGTGTTCTATGATCATGGGGGATTCGCTCAATGCCTTTGTGACTCAACATATGAAAACCAACCAGTGCAAACCATCCCATCAACAGAAGGAAGGACAAAGCACACGATCATGTCAATAGAAGCAGAAAGAGCCTTCAAAGTATTTCAACACCCTTTCTTTGTAAAACTGCTCTAGCATCCTGGACCTATATAAAATCAAGTCTTATAGGAATCAAAGGCCTATATGAAAAGTCCAGAGCTACCAGCACTGTTAAATGGTGAGAGACTAAAGGATATGCCTCTATAGTAATGATCAAAAGGAGGATGATAACGCTGCCACTGCTCTGAAATATAGTATCAGAGACTGTTGTAAAGAATACAAAAAGAGCAAGAAGATGTAATAAAAACATCTAAATAGGAAATAAAGTACTAAAATCATCTCATTGTGGGTGATATAATTCTTTGTGTGGAAGACCTGCATGCCACTAAAAGCCTTTTGGAGTTAATATATTCAGCAAAGTTGCAGATACAAAATCAGCATACTGAAATTGGCTGCACTTATGTATACTAACAGTAAATAATCTGAAAAAGAGTTTAAGAAAGTAATGTTCTTGTAACAGCATCAAAAATGATAAAATGGGAATAAACCCAGCCACATGACAGAAAAACATAGGCACTAAAAACTTCCACACATTTCTGAATGAGTCTAAAGACACGACTACATAAAATAAGCATCCTGTCTGCACTGATTGGCTGACATATTATCAAAGTTTGTCAGTGTTACTTACAGGGATCAATAGATTTCCTGCATTCCCTCACAAAATCCCAACAGCATATTTTACAGAAAAAAAATGATGAAATTCCTCTGTAATCACAGGAACCTTAAAGAACCTAGCAAACTTAAAAAAAAAATCCAATTGTGTTTCTATATATTGTCCCACATAGTGACATCAAAACAGGTGATAAATCTGTAGACCAAAACTGTGATAACAATAAATCATAGTTCTGAGAATATTTGATATCCACATGCCAAAGTTCAGTTATGTTTGTATTTTATAGAATTGTCATTCATAATTCCATGAACTCATGTGATAAGATTCATAAAATGGGAGGTATACCTTTTATGATCTTGGTTTCACAATAAATTCTCATATTTGACACCAACATCACAGATAATTAGTATGAAATTAGACAAATGGGACAGCAAGAGACAGAAAATCGGAAGCATTGATGAACTCATGGAGACATTGGAAGACTTGTGCATGTTGGTGGTGACAGAAAACTGCACAGCCACCATGGAAAAGAATGTGACAAATTTCAAATGAACCATGATTGTCCTGGCTTGATTTATGCCAACATGACACAAGCTATAATCGTCTGAGAGGAGGAAGTCTTCGTTGACAAAATGCCTCCCTAAGAGCAGGCTGCAGGACAGTCAGTAGAGCATTTTCTTAATTAGTGATAGAAGAGAGAGAGCTAGCCAATTATGGGTGGGGCAACCCCTGGGCTGGAGGTCTTACATGTGTTTTTTAAGAAAGTAGATGAAGCAAGGCACATGGAGCAAGCCAATAAGCAGCACTCCTTCATGACCTCCCCATCAGCTCCTGTATCCAGGTTCCTGCCCTGTGTGAGTTCGTATCTTGACTTCCTTTCATGATGAACAGTGATGTGAAAGTGTAAGCCAAATAATCCCTTTCTGTTTCAACTTGCTTTTTGATCACACTGTTTCTTCACAGCCATAGAAACTCTAAGACAATGATTGTGTCCATATCAGAGACAGAGCTTGATGCATGCATGCATACATGTCAGTGTTCAGCCTCCTTTCTATACTCACATAGTCCAGGATCTCCAACCCAGGGAATGGTGCCATCCACAGTGGGCAGATCTTCCTACCTCAATTACTATAATTAAAATAATTCCTCATAAACATTCCCACAGGACCTCTCCCAGGGGATTCTAGATTGCATAAAATAACTATTCAATTTGGCAATTGACCATGATTTCCTTTCTTCCCGTTCTCTTTCTATTCATGCATCAAATACATAGGCAAGTATCACCTCATCCATGAAAACATCTTTGCCCCTAAGGGAAAATTTTCTATATCCTCAAGTGCTAATTGGGATTTAATGCATTATATGTTTGTTGTAGATACTTATGTCTGCCTTCCCTCCTAGAGGGTAAGCAAACTGAAGAATGTTTCTTGGCTGTAAGTTTTTGCCAGCCACTAAAGGCTTTATTTTATACTTTATTTCTTGAAACAAACTTGTCTGAGAAGATTCAATATTAAGTTCATTTTGCAGGTGTAGGACCTAAAACCTATGCAGTCTAAATAATTTGTTCAAAGTCAAATATTCAAGGAAGCTGGAGTTCTAATTTAAATATCCCTTGGACCTGATTATAAACTTTTAGTTTCTCTACATTCCTAAATGTCCTGAGGATTATACTTTTATGTATATCCCTCTCCCAACATCCAGTATGATTGTTTAATAAAAGAAAGTCCAAAGTGTTCGTTAAATTCTAGACTCTTAAAAAGGTAAAACTTACTCCATTGCATGATAAAATATAACTGTTTCCCTTTACTTTATCCTATGTGTCCTATGCTTCAAAAATCTAATCTAATCTATCTTACTTTACATGCTAAATTAAAGTCAGATAGTACCAAGAGGTTTCAGTGTGTCAGTGCCTAGTATAATGTCTACAAATACTATGTGTTTTAAAAATGTAGAGAAAAGGATTTTGAGTACTTGTACCATCTAGGGATGAGAAGTGTCTGCAGACTTAGATGTGTTTGGCCCAATTTACCCATAAAACCAAGTACATATGTTTCAAAACATCACATCAGTTTTGAGATCTGTTAAAAATAATTTAAATTAAAAATTTCTAAACAGTCAGGAATTAAAAGGAGAATTACTGTGGCTTTATCTGTCCCTCATCTGTGTATATATCCAAAGAGGTTTAAAGTCAGATCTCAAAGAGACATCACACACACACACACACACACACACACACACCCCTATGGTAACATTATTCATGATAGTAAAATACAAAAGCAGTTCATCAATTTATGAATGGATACAGATTTAAGCATCCTATGAAGATGTATGCAGTAGAATATTAATAAGCTTTAAAAAATAAAATTCTATAACAACTATACCCCGAGTCAACACTTTTAATGAAATAAAGCAGTCAGAAAATGACAAATAATGTAAGATTCTGATTAAGTGAGTCATGTAAATTATGTAAATTCCCAGAAACAGACAGCAGAAGGGTAGTAACCAGGGGCTGAGGAGGGGTGGGAGAGATGGGTAAATAGAAAGAAAATTTCAATTTTCCCAGAGGAAATGATCTTAGTGATATTTCATATAAGAGTGTGGATATATTGGGCATTACTGTGCCTGAAGTTGGTTTAAATGCATTTACACCATCATTTTACTTTTTTAACAATTTTATTTTACTTTGTGTGCATAGACGTGTGTCTGAGGTTGTGGTATACGCACGTCTAAGTGTGTGTTCACAGAGGTCAGTGGATGAAGTTTGTCATCCTACTCTATCACTTTGCCTAATTCACCCAAGACAGTGTTTCTCACTGAACCTGGAGCCAGGCTATTGACCAGGAAGTCCCAGTAATACCTCTTGTTTCTGCTGCCCACAGCACTGGACTTGCAGACCCAGGTGGCCACACCCATATTTTTTCTATGAGTGCTGGGGATTTGAATTCAGCTCTTCATGATTTCACAGCAAAACCATTATCCACTAAGCCATCTTCTTAGCTTCTGTATAACAAAAATTTAAAAATAAATCTTTGAAGGTTTAAAAGAAACAGGATTAGTGAGGCCACAATGGGAGTTCCTGAGTGCAGTGTGATTGTTGTGGTACTGGAGTTAGGTTGGTGGCTCTCCCAAGACAGTAAGTGATGTCTGTATAACAGAGCTTTGATAAAGGAAGTAACCTAGTAGAGGCACAGAGTGGCAGGGTACCAGATGCAAAGGGACAGCGAGACTCAAACCCTTAAGGATACCAAAGGGCTTGCAGCACCCCTGAAATTCTGATCCAAATTCACATTCATGGGACACATGGGAGCTTTCATGTGGTAGAGGTGTAGTGAGAATTTATACTGGAGCCAAGTCCTGAAGCACAAGACAGATGAGCATCACTTGGCTGGGCATGAGCCCAGAGAAGCTGGTAGAAGTTTGGGTGTGGGCTTACTGAACAGAGATGCGCTGAAAGAAGACCATCTATCAGTGAGAAAGGAGGACTGCAGTGTGAGCAACAGACAGAGACAGCCTGTGAAGTTAGAAGCTGGGGTTGATTTCTGCTCTGTTGAGTAAGAGGTAGTAGCTAAAAACAAGCCAATGTTCTGCTCTCCAGACTGCTTTTGGGGAAAGGATGACTTTCAGTAGTTTACTCAATGGTGGCAGCAGTGATGAGTATGAATGAAATGTAGTTGTCCCAGTGTTAGTATTGAACTAAGTACATTGCTTCTTAAATGATCTTGGGGGGGGGAGGGATTGTGATATTTAATTTTTAATTTAGGTATAAAGTTTGGCTAGGTATCCCAGGCTGGCTTCAAACCTAGATGCTTATGCCTCAGCTTCCAGAGTGCTGCTATTATGGGTGTGTGCCACAATGTGTAATGCAGTCTGATATTTCAGTGTGTTAATACCATGGATATTGATCAATGAACTACACATGTTTAACAGTGGAAAAGTAATTAGAAGATTCAGAGGTCAAAACTGCCAAGATGATAAGCAGCATATAACCCATGTCAGCAGCTCTCCATATACAGATCAGCTCCTCTCCTACAGTCTGGCAGTTTCCAATGAGTTTACAACTTGTTTTATGATGTTCCAAGTGCTACAGAGTAGTTCATAGTGGGCTTCTTAGGCAGGACTCTGAGCCACAAAGAAGAAGATATGTAGTAGAGCAGCTGACACACACCTAATTTCAGCAGAGCCCACTAACCTGATAATTTGCAGCTCTTAAGTCTCATTGATGACTGAAGTAGCAGTGCCCATTCTCCATCTTTTTAGTTATAGAAAGCAGGATTCTAGTGATCACACATTTCAGAGATGTTTTCCCCCTTGATGGAAGAGGAAAGTGGTTGCAGCTTTCATTCTTGACATTTACATGGGGGCAGAGGCTCTGACTTGAAAGAAAGGTTGAGTCTGAAAATGGGGGATTCAGCTTGAGGATCACTAATGGACATTATTTTCTGGAAAATGTTGGAGCTCTCTATCATTTCAATCCCAGCTGTTATTTTTGGCTTTCCAAGCCATTTCCATTACTCTTTCAAAATTTGTCTTTCTTGCACCACAATAGTCGTTTCCAGGATCCCTTTCCTCAATATGATATTTCTAAAATATTTCTCTCTTCCCCTACATACTCAGTTCCTCCCTCAACAGTATCCACCCTCTATCCAAAGCTATATTCTGTGAGTACCCATCCACTGGGTTCTCCATACTATTGAGCCTTGGTATGTACCACTGAATGAATTACATCTTTAAATCTGTATGGGCTCTTGTCTTTATGCAGTTAATTCTAAGTGTCCAGAGCATGAGGAGCAGCTCTCAAGATCACCCAGGCTTCCCTGTGCCTACAAATTAATCCCTTTTCATTTGTGGTTTTAAAACATTCACAGAACACATTACATGGTAGCTGCTCATTTTTCCCAGAATTCAGAACAAGCTACTTGTACTTTGGGGGAATATTACACTCTATCGGTGCTCCGGTAGGTCCATGGTACATGTGCATCACTTGTGTGGTTGGTTGTGTCTCCCACCATTCAGTTAGGACCTCAGTGACAGCACATAGCCATTTGCAGGTGCATTTATTATAATGCCCTGTTTTATTTCTGCCAGGTGTGTACAGAATTTGGAGCAGAGGCAATCAAAAAATGTGTGTTTTCAAACTGAAATTTCTTGGGGAGCAAGAGTCTCACTCAGAACTTTAAGGGCAGCTTGATTTTGGATCTTGACTTCTGTGGAAACTTGGGCAAATTATCAGTGCATAAAGATGTTGAGCTTTCCTACAAATCTCACTGAACTCTAAATCCTCACTAAGTCACATGCTGGGACCTATCATCTGCCAGAGGATAAAAGCCTTTAAAATTGAAACTCATCCATGATTAGTAGATTTTATTGTTAAACACAGGTGAGTGTCAGGGGACTCTCAGGTACCAGAAGTCTCCAACACGAGTTACAAGACAACATGAAGGAAATATGGAGGAAATGGCTTGGCAAGGAAAATTTCTTCTCCTAAAAAGGCAACCCTGCCATAGATGGGATATTTAACACTGGTGATGGTTACATTGTCAACTCAATAGGATCTAGATTCACATAGGAGACAAACCTCTGGGCATGTCTGTGAGAGGTTTTCTAGACGGACTTAATTGGGGTGGGAAGACTCACCCTAAATGTGGGTGGCTCCATTCCATGGGCTGGTGCTCAGGACTCAGTATAATGGAGGCAGTGAGCACAACATTGCTAAAATGAGACCACGTGCCTCATGGTCCTGCTATAACACATTTCCCACCATGACAGACTGTGCTCTCAAACTGTAGGCCAAAACAGTCTTCTTTTCTTCCTTAAATTGTCTCAGGATTTTTTTGTCTTGGGGATGTCATATAACTAACACAACACTGAAATACAGGTTGAATGCATGTGGGTTTCTAAGGTCATATCTTATATTTAGCTTGTCCAGGTTACATTACCTTCATGTTTATGCATGGCATCTCAAACACACTCATGAACAGGCATCTGTAAAAGGAAAGAACGGACAGTCTCAGCTTATCAGGACTGGTTAATTAGAAAAAAAAATTACACAGTGCTTTGGGGAAATAGTCTCAGCCAGGTGTGAAAGATTGACTGTGCATTGTAGGGTTGCTGTGATTATATGCCAAATTGAAACTGGAGGACAAACACTTGCTTAGAAAACATCACCTAAGGCCACTAGTTAGTCTTTGGGAGGTGCATGAGCCATAGGACTCATGCCTGAGGACTTTCCACCTGACTCTGGGATAATGGATGACATGTCTCTGGAGGGTTCCTGGGAAGGCCTGCAGATTCACATACAGAAGCAGAGTCAAATTGCTTGATTTCTAGGCCTTTGTGGGAACCATGGTGTGGCTTCAGACAGCTCTTCAGCTTACACGCCCATCAGCTTACACTGATGCTTACATCTCTGTGTGTCTGCTTAGCCCCAGCGGAGAGGGCTGGTATTAAACTTTGGGAGGAAGGCTGTCCCTGGCCTCAGGTGGGAGTCTTTTTATAAAGTCCTATGCAAGCAGGACCAATGTCTAGACTCAGCTGCAGAATTTACAGGACTGTTTCAGGAGCCATAGATAGAACCAAGGTTAGTGATCTGTTTCATGACACACAGTGTGTGACACCTCCTGGGGCCTTAGCAGGATCTGAGACAGTAGAGCCATAATGAAAAGGTGCTGAAGCTAGCAATTCTGGAGTCATGGTCATTTCCAAGTCTAGAGCCAGGGCTAGTCATTAATTCCCTGTGTTTGTACAGGTTTTCACTGCTCCCCAAACCCCTTTAGGTCCCAGCATCTGTCTTAATTAGTGGGGTTTTTTTTTTTCTTTTTCTTTTTTTTTTTTGTGAGGAGACACCATGACCACAGCCCACAACAACTCTTATAAAAATGGGGTGGTGGCTTACAGTTTCAGAAGTTCAGTCAATATCATTATGATAGGGATAATGGCAACATGCAAGCAGATGTGATGCTGACTACATCTTGATCAGATTGCAGCAAGAAGTCAACTGACTGTCACACTGAGTGAAACTTGAGAAGAGACCTCAAAGTCCACACCCACAGTGACACACTTCCTTCAACAAGACCACACCTCCTCCAATGGGGCCACACCTCCTATGAGTGCCACTTCCATTGGGGGCCATTTTCTTTCAAACCACGAAAGGACCTATCAGAGTTTTATTTTCCCCACATCCCAAGGCAGTGCTCATGTATGTGAGGAGAGGGAACTCCTAGTCTATCATCTTGCAGACAAGGGAATAATTAGGTTACATGCTTATACTCATTATTTCTATTGATAAAAATAGGCATGATACATTGCCAGAAAAAGAATCCCTCTTAGCAATGACAAAATTTTATGAGCCTCAATCAGAAAATCACACTTGTAATGATATAAAGGCCACCAGCTGAAAGCTCAGTCTATCTAGACCAACTCAACACCCAAAACTGGAAATTAGTGACTTAGTGATTTCTTTCTTAATAGTTAAACTCTTTCTTGTTGTTTTGTATTTTTTATTATTTATTTATTTTTTAATTTTTAATTTTTGTTTTTTGAGACAGGGTTTCTCCATATAGGTTTGGTGCCTATCCTGGATCTTAGTCTGTAGACCAGGCTGGCCTTGAACTCACAGAGATCCACCTGACTCTGCCTCCCAAGTGTTGGAATTAAAGAGATGCATCACCACCACCTGGCTGGTTTGTAAATTTTTAAATGAAGATTTTTTTTAAGTGGAATTTTAAGTTTATAGTGAACTGAGGGGAAGGTGCAAATATTTCCCATTCTGTGCCCTATCCACATACATAGCCAAATATTTTTGTTTGTGTGACATAAGTCCTTATTATACAACCCTAGTTGGCCTATAACTTGCTATATAGAGCAGGCTGGACTTGAACTCACAGAGATCTATCTGTCTCTATTTTCCAAGTAAGTACTGGACTAAATATGTATAGCACTGTACCTAGGAAGATTTCTCAGACTTCTTTTTTCTGTTTTTCTTTTATTGGTTATAGATTTTCTTCATACAATATATTCTGGTATGTTTTTCCCTCTCTCAATTCCTTCAAGATCCTCCCCCACCTCCCCTCCCAATCTATACACTTTCTGTTTTTGTTTTTTTTTAAACAAACAGGAATATAAAGAATAATATTAAAAAAGATAAAACAAAATGAACAAATAGGGATAAGATAAAACAACATACAGAGAAAAAAAGAAAATCATGGGAAACATAGATGCACACATATTCATATGCACAGGAATCCCATAAAAAACAAAACAAAACAGAAAACCAGAAGGTATAATAAATACATGAAGGAACTTTAAGGCATAAAACAAAATAAAAATGTTCTGAGAAAACATTATAAGACAACCTCCAAAGATGCCACAAACGTTGTAGCACAAAGTTGTAGCACAAACAAATTTGCTTTGTCCCCGATCTTAGGGAAAGCTTCCACTTTCTTTCCCTTTGGTATGTTAGCTGAGGCTTTGCATAGCTCTTCTTTACTAAGTTGGAGAAATCACCTTTATCTCTATCTTACTAAGAGATTTTTACTAGAAATATAAATTTGTTTTGTGTTAGCCATTCACTTGTGGGTATGGGGTCTTCACTTAAGATTGGTTTGTATCCCCAGTGGACTTTGTTAGAGAAAACTAACTTTTCACTTGCAAGTGCTTATCAAATGGAGGTAGCTTCAGGGTTAGGGATGGGTCTTGTATACATTCTTCTATCAATGCTACGACTCCATCTGGTACAGACCCATGCAAGTTCTGTACATGTCAGTCCTTCTGTGTTTAGAAGGCCTTGTTTCCTTGGTATCCTTCATCACCTCTGGCTTTTACAATCTTGCTGCCTCCTTTTGCACAGAGCTCTCTGATTCCTAAGAGGAGGAAGTTGATGGAGACACCCCACAGTGTTTCAAGGTCTCTTTGTCTCTCTTCACGCTGTCTATATTCCTATATACACAGGAGGACAAGGCACTGATCTATGAGTCTAGCAGAATGTCCTTAAGAGTCATTTTATTGCAACCTTCCTTTAGCAGAACAGTAGGATTCCTTATGGTTGGGTTTTAAGAGCTCTTGACATATCTGGATAATAATCCTTTATCAAATACACCTTTTGCAGATACCTTCTTCCAGTCTCTGGCTTGGCTTCTCTTTTTGTTTACAGGTTTCTGTTTTAAGATCATATTATCTTAAATTTTGCCTGTATGTAAATGTTATAATAATTTTTCCAGTACCAATGAATGACTTTCTTGGAATTTGATTTGGATTGTATGGAGTCTATAAAGCAAGATGGAAATTTCTGATATCTTGACAATATTGAGTCATGCTATCTTCTTAATTCTGAAATTTTTTCAATCAGACTTTTAAAAAAGTCCTTATACAAATATCATGCATTTGGAATTTTTTTGTTTTTTGAAACGGGTTTTCCCAGTGTAACCCTGGCTGTCCTAGAACTCATTTTGTAGACCAGGCTGACCTCAAACTCAGAGATCAGACTACTATTGCACCTCAACCCAGGTACTGAGATTAAAGTCATATTCCACCACCATTCAGCCCTTCCTGGAAACTCTAATGCACATTGTAATGTATTCCTTATTTCTAAAAACCATTTTTCCAGTTGTTCATTTGCAAGGAAGCAATTGATTTTTATATATTATCTTTGTAATCTGCAATTTTGTTATAATTGCTAATTATTTTCAGGAATTTGTTTTATTCTTTTGGATTTTTTTCAATAAATGATCAATAATATGCAAAGATACAGTTTTCTTTCTCTTTGTTTAAAATGCATAGCTTTTCTTTGCTTATCTGAACATTTGCTCAGGATTTTAGTATGAGTGATATTTAAAAGGAAGTTGTAGCACAAACAACTTTGCTTTGTCCCCGATCTTAGGGAAAGCTTCCACTTTCTTTCCCTTTGGTATGTTAGCTGAGGCTTTGCGTAGCTCTTCTTTACTAAGTTGGAGAAATCACCTTTATCTCTATCTTACTAAGAGATTTTTACTAGAAATATAAATTAGAGTTTGTCAAAAGATTTTTTTCTGCATGTATGATATGATTTTGTATTTTTTCATTTGGGGGCCCATTAATTAGTTTTCCTTAATCCATATTTATTTTAATTAAAATATAATTACATCATTTCCCCCTTTGCTTGCCTCTGTCCAACCCCTCCTGTGATGTCTTTTTTTTTTTTTATCTAAAATCAAATCCATGCAAGCAACACTAAACGAACTCAATGGTTGTATTTTATATTTATGCAAATATATGTAACAATAATAAGAAAGGGGAGATTTCATGGGATTTTTAATATTTTATCAGCCTTTTGTACCCAGAGTAAATTCCACTGGGTTTTGGTGTTTCTATCTATATTTTGTAAATTGCTATTGTTTTTTTCTGATGACATTGCTTTTGTTGTCATAAGAAATACTGGTTATAGCTTTATTTTCTTGAAGTATCTTGGGGATGGTGCTAGAGTGATACAGGACTTGCAAAGTTAAGGATATCCCTTGTTCTATAGTCTGGCACATCCTATGAAGATGGCTCTGTCTTCTTGGTGTGTTTAGGGAGAGTGCATTTCTCAAGGACATCTGAGTTATCAGATCCCTGAGCATAGAGTCTCATAATTCTTTGCCATTCCTTTAAAGTGTCTGGAGTCTGTAGTGAATAGCTCATCTTTTATGTCTGCTCTTAGTGATTTGTCATTTGTCTGTAATCAAATTTTGATATAATTGATTATCTCCATTAATTTCCTATCTTTTCTCTTCATTGATGCCTGTTTTAATTATTATTGTTTCTTTTCTTCTGTCCACTTTAGTTTTAAGTTTTTCTTTGTTTTTATAGCTTCCTATGTTGGGAACTATATTATTTGTTATAAAAACTTCTTTTCTAAGACTCACCCTTAATGCTATATATTCCCCTTAGGCTCTGCTTTGCAATATTTCAAAATTTTGATAAGCTGTAGTTTCATTTTTATTCATTTTAAAATATTTTAAAATTTGCCTTGAGGTTTCTTCTTTCACTGATATTACCTAGAAGCATATTGTCCAATATTAGGGTATGTGATGGCTTTACAACTTTCATTGCTGTTGATTTTTAGTTCAGCTTTCCACTGAAAGCTATTGGTAGCTAGTTTATGAAGTCTGCCCCATAGGTGCAGCTTGACTGAGTGCTCCTGGAGACTGGTAGACTGTATGTTAAATTCTCCTCAGTAAAACATTGCTTTTAATTGATAGTAAATATCTGTTGTTTTAAACCACACATTTTTACTATATAATTTTAGGTATTAAAATTGATCTGTAGTTATTGAAATTTCCAATAACAAAATGTCTTAGCCACTTTTCTATTGCTGTGACAAAACCCCGTGGACAAGGAAACATGAAATAATGCAATCTTACCCAAAAGCACAAGTGCACACACACACACACACACACACACACACACACACACACACAAACATGTGAACACACATACACAGAAAGAAAGAAAGATAGGAAGAAAGAGAGAGAGAGAGAGCTAACTGGAAATTGGTTTTGGCAAACTGCATCCCCAGTGACAAAGCTCCTCTAACAAGCCTTTACCTCCTAATCCTTCCCAAATAGTTTCACCAACTGAGAACCATGTATTCAAACATATGGGCCTATAAGGACCATTCTAAATCAAAACACTACACAGAACTTTGGGAAAAATTTGATTATAGTTTTAACAATGATATCAGCTGCCTTAATATAAAATCAGTTAAAGTAAATTAAAAAAATCATTTTTAGTGCAGTTCATGAACCTAAAGATTAATACACTTCCCCTTAAAGATTAAATGTTTGCCATAATTTGTGAATACTTTGTCAATTAAGAAACACATACAGCAAAACTGTACTTGAATTATGTAGAGCAGAGTCACAGTTAGGGCCAACCAGACAGCACACATTTCTTCTGTCCACTGAAATGAAACCCATAGATTTTCAAAATCACAGAATTCTAAATGTTTGTCAAATTGAAATATTTTTTCTGTTGAAGTTCATATTTGATAAAGTTAATAAGTAAACAAAATAAATAACACCTCATCCTGGAAGTATAAACTTTGTCGCTTGTTGAGAATCAAATTTTAGAAAATGTTCACATATTTACAGAGGATTTCTTTGAAAATGACTCTCAATGCCCAGCATATTGAGTATATTGGTAGAAACAGCTTTTATGCATTGCTTTTACCATATTGGAAACTGGTTGAAAGCCCTTTATTAAATAATTTGACATATGATATGCCTTCATGCTTTCACTTTTTCTGAGCTTTTAGTAAATTACCATTGAGAATTACATTTGCAACTGGAAGAAAGTATGCTTCACTCTTACAAAAGCTCAGAGATGAAAACAAAGCCTATGTTCATTCAGATGGGTGCAGTGGGTGATAGTGGCATGGACCCACTTTGAAATATCTTTACTTATGGGACAAATGATGTTACTATTTTTAATAAAAAATTATATTTCTAATTATCATATAGTAAAAGTGACAAGTTTCACATCTTGGATCCTCTAAATTGAGCACAATTTCCCAGGAAACAATAGGGAAACCTTTTATTCTTTTCCTCTTATAACACTATTTATTGAAGAAATGTATTCAGAATTAAAATCCCTTTTCATATGAAAATAATATTGAGATTACACATTATTTATGAGTATGTGATCTGATTTCATCCAATATCCCTATGATTGGTAGAAAAGAATTTATTTCCTCTAAAACATTTTGGTTTTCAG
This sequence comes from Onychomys torridus, assembly GCF_903995425.1. Lineage (NCBI taxonomy): Eukaryota > Metazoa > Chordata > Mammalia > Rodentia > Cricetidae > Onychomys > Onychomys torridus. Next base: position 39,557,161 of record NC_050460.1, read on the forward strand.
ATGCGAGTCAACTGTGTAAATAATTTCAAATATAGTACTCATATCTTATGCAGAAGAATCATGTGAATAACTTAATAAAAGCTGAATAGTATTCCATTGAAATTACTAAATTAAGAAGGTATAAATGACACAGGAAAGGAGAGACATATTTAGACACTGATTAAAGTATTTGAGAGGGGTTCAGAGAGATGGCTCAGTGGTGAAGAGTGTGCACTGATCTTGCAAAGGACCCACGTTTGGTTCCCAGAACCCACAAGGGTTGGCCTGAAGTTGTGGTGGTATTGTGTTCCCCAAAATATTGTGCAGGTTAATAAACTTAACTGGGGTCAGATGTAGCTAGAGTTTTCCTGCCTGGCCCAGTCAGGACAAATCTCTCTTACCCGCCAGTCCCACAGTCGCTCAGACCCAACCAAGAAAGCACATAGAGACTTACATTGTTTAGAAACTGTATGGCCGTGGCAGGCTGCTTGTTATCTACTTCTTCTCTCTTAAATTAACCATTTCTGTTAGTCTATACTTTGCCACATGGCTTGTGGCTTACCAGTGTCTTTACATGTTGCTTTTCATGGCGGCGGTTGGCGGTGTCTCCCCTAGCCTTCTACTTCCCAGAATTCTCTTCTTTCTTGTCCCGCCTTATACTTCCTGCCTGGCCACTGGCCAATCAGAACTTTATTTACACAGAGCAATATCCACAGCAGTCAGAAAACAGAAAAGCCACAATATTAAGCATAGAGGTTAGGTGGTGGCACTCACACCTTTAATCTTAGCATTCCAGAAACAGAAATACCTCTGGATCTCTGTGAGTTCAAGGCCACATTGGAAACAGCCAGGTATGGTGACACATGCCTTTAATCCCAGAAAGTGAGCCTTTAATCCCAGGGAATGACAGCAGAAAGAGAAAGATATATAAGGCGTGAAGACCAGAAACTAGAAGCATTTGGCTGGTTAAGCTTTCAGGCTTTTATGCAGCAATTCACCTGAGACCTCTTCTGGATGAGGACACAGAAGCTTCCAGTCTGAGGAAACAGGACCAGCTGAGGAACTGGCGAAGTGAGGTAGCTGTGGCTTGTTCTGCTTCTCTGACCTTCCAGCATTCACCTCAATAACTGGCCCCAGGTTTGATTTTATTAATAAGACCTTTTAAGATTCCTGTGACATGCAGCTTCATGGGACTCCATCTCCTGGGGATCTAAAGGCATTCCTTGACCCATTCCACAGCATTTTCCTTTGAACTGAAGCATGTCTTCCTAATTAAAACTTTTCCTCCAGGAGGGAAGGGAACTCCTGAGCCCAAAGAGATAAACAAAAGAACATAAATATCATATGTCTAAGAAAACAAGAAATTTCTGACTGTCCCTTCATGCACTATAAAAGATAGTAAGCAGTGCCCTGGGGTGGGGACACTGAGCTGCTGAGCTGCAGAGGGAAAACGTATTTAGACTGTGGAGCTGCTGCAAGCTTCATACAGAGCTCCAGGGCTGCAGTTTTCGCTTGCGTAGGGTCAGGTTTTCAAGTGATGAAGCTGCTCTTGGATTGTCCCTGCTGTTTGTAATAGTCCCATTAGTAACCCCCAAAAATTATTAGTTTACCAAACTGGTCATCAGTGGAAGCATTCCTTTGGTCTATCTAGTACTCTCATTCTGGGGTATGTATACATGTGTGTTGCCTGTCTCCAGGAAAAGTTTGTTATACATCAGGCCTTCACTCATGTGCACACGTATAGAATTATACACCCATACACATAATAAAAGACAAGATAAAGTCATAAATAGTTCAATGTATCCCAAGATTTACATATCTAGACATACATGTAGATAGGTTAACATATATATCTATTTATTATTAAAACCTGGAGCCTACTATTCAGGTTTGGTTTTATGTATTACTGTGGTCAACAGACTCTGGAGCAAGTCAGATGATAGCTCTTAGCCTGGACATTTAGAACCATGTGCATATTTCTGTTTTTCTGCCTAGAATTTCACCACTGCTCAAGAGCAGGCCTGATCCAGCCTTCTGGAGGATGAGGCATGGTACAAAGTTGAAATAAATTGTCCTAGACAAAGTCATCCTAACCAGCTACCTCCTGTTTAACCTGTCTGCTGGTTGCAGATACCTGAGCAAATGGAGCTTGCTCTCTGCTCAACAGAACAATATAAACAACTTCAGACTCATTAGCAAGTCAATACTAATAAATATTGACAAATAAAACAACTGTATGATTCTGCTACACTACTCTGGGTTATATATCTAGAAGTCATAACAACATGATCTCAATTTTATCAATTTTTCTACAAATGGTATAATTTTATCTTCTTCATGGCCGAATACAACTTATTGTATAAATATACTAGATTTTATTTATCAGTTCATGTCATTTGCATAAGTCAGAGGTCTAGGGAAGTCGTTAATTGAAACTATGAGTTTAATCAATCTACAGCATCTATGACTTCTCCACATGCCCAATCAACACCTGGATGCTCCAGAAACAGCTATAGGATAAAAGAAGTAATAAAAAGAATAAGCCAAAATATTTTTAAATATATTTAGATATCATTGACAATTGTATCACAGCTGGATCTATTAGCCATGAACTTGGCTAGCCAAAATAGCCAAGTTACAGAGTCAAGAGATCAATGAATAAGGAAAATCTACATATGTACACCAAGTGGTATTCCATGTAAAGAAGATGAAAACATGTCATTGCAGGGAAATAGTTAGGAATGGGGGTTATAATAAGCTACAAAATGAACCATACTAGAAAAGATGAATATCTTGTTGTCTCTGATATGTAGAGTTGAGGTTTTGATAAAGTAAGACATGGAAGTGGAAAGGGAAGGAAACATTTCAGAATACTAAAGAGACAAGTAGGAAAGGAGAAAATCAACAATAGAGGACGTATTAGTTGGGCTTCTCCAAAAGAACAGAACTGATCAAATGCATATACACATATAAACATATATGTACATATACATTAGTATTTATTAGATTGGCTTATGGTCAGGATAGTCCAGCAATGATGGTCTCATCCTGGAGAGGCTGAGAATCCCATAGTCCTCACTTCACAAGATTGAATGTATCTTCAGTTTCAATCTGGAACTGAAGACTTGGATGATTTCAAGATCTAGTGGTCTTTAGTGTATGTCAGAAGACCAAAAAGTTGATTCTAATATATATGAAGCAATGTCACAGCAACAAAGTATATGGGTTTGCCAGCAATAATGAAGGCCAGCTGGAAAATATGAACTTTTCTTCCTCCACTTCCTTTATCTAGGCTCTCACTAGAAGTTGCTGCCCACATTTAAGTTGGGTCTTCTTGCTTTAAGTGATCTGATCAGGCTACTCCCTCACAAGAGTGCTTAGTGGCTTGTGCTTTAGTTGATTCTAAATCCAATCAAGTTGACAAACAAACACAGAAGGTAAGGAATATGAACATGATCAAATTAGATTACCTACATCTGTAAAAATGTCATAATGAGACCCATTATTTGGAAAAATGGATATATGCTCTATGTAAATTGAACATAAATGAATTTTGTGATTCTTAGGTTATTTCCCAAAATACCTCATGCATCTGCAAACATCCCAAAACTTTAAAGATCTCAGACATGCTTCAGAGCCTTTCCCAATAATGAATACTCAACCATACCATTGAGGTTTTATTATAATTTTATATGCAGTTATGTTGGGGACAGTGGAAACTGTTATAAAATACACAGGTGAAAGATAGATGTGTAAATATTTTTAAAAGAAATGTGGCAACAGATAAATAAATTCAGACCATAGTGGTAAGTGTGGGCATAGGAAAGGGTTTTAACCCAGAGTAAATGGTCAGGAGAATAATTCCGAAAAGCTGAAGACATCTGAAGTTAAATGTGACAAAATAATTACAAAGTAGGGAAAGGCAGGATAGGTGGCAGCTTGGAGCATAGACTTTCAGGGCTGAGAGAAAGGATGAGGAAATCCAAGAACTTCAGGATATTTGGAGGTGTGTGTGTGTGTGTGTGTGTGTGTGTGTGTGTGTGTGTGTGTGTGTCTGTGTTTGTGTGAGCACATGCATGCACAGAGGTGTGCATACCTGTGCACACATTAAAACAAGAACCAATCAGGTCATCTTGAAATGAGTCATCCTGAGGAATTTGGACTTAGAGTTTCAGAGGGAAAACCAGTGATGTCAGAAGAGAGTGGTGCACTGTTGTTCACATTGTGAACTACATGTCAAATTTTCTGCACAAGAAAAAAGTTCATTAGAAATTGTCTCTGCTGCCAATCTGGGGGCTGCTTATGTATGAGATTTTAGCTTCAGTTGAGATACAGTTTGCTGAAGGCCTGCTGTGGGCTCCTAATTGCCTTTATAATGAGTAAACAAGGGGTATTAAACTAGCTTGCAAAATAAATAAAGTTGTAAACTTATAAAATAACTGGTAGGACTTTAAAAAAAACATTTTTAAATGCTCAGCCCTAATATTACCAATTCTCTCTAGCAGATTTGACCGTGTGGTCAGACATGGCTAACATGACATTGTCTGGCTTCTCCTCATTGCTTTTTATGCTAGTAAGTCATGCCTTTCACATTGCCATGACAGTTCTCCAGACCTATGCTCCTGGGAATTGCTGAGACATATGTGTACTGTGAATCCTCAGATACTAGATACCTTGTAAGTCTTGGTAGATGGAGCCTCCATTGCTAGGAAATGGTCATATGTCTCTTCTTTTGTTTGTTTCTAAGACACTGTTTTTTGGCAGCCCTAGAAACTTGCCACCCAAGTCTAAAGGGAAACAGCCTTCTGAAGCACAGGGAACATGCATTTTAAACACACATTCTCTGTAGGCATTCCTTATAGCCTCCTAAGAAGGCTTCAACCAAGCCGTGCAGGTGTGACAGCGTGGCCTCATGTGGGGCTTCAATTAAACTTCCAAAAGCAGACAGATGTGTTGCATGACAGCAGATGAGGAAAGGAACACAGAGATAAAGTGACAAAGTGATGGTTTGAATCACTGTAAGGGGTTAGGAGCTTTCTTGGAACAGACCTTGACATATGGACAGGAGGTCTCATTGAACCATACAGGTGTTGGTGTTAGGTTTATTCATTTTTATTCTGCTAGTAGGAAATACAGGCTATATCCTACTTATGTAGGACCCTACAACACTGGCTAGCATTTGTGCGGGCCTTATGAGGGAGGCCCAGTTTAATACTCCAGTTTTACCAAAGAAGAAACAAATCATTATATAGGTGAATGCAGAAATCCCAAATTCAAAGTGCTCCAAAATCTGAGACTTTTGAGCCTGAGGACATCTCCATGAGTGAGAAATTCTACAACAGACTTCATATTATGGTTTATGGTACACTAAAATATTGTGTAAAATTACCAGCAGGCAACATGTAAACTGTGCATATGAGCATAGATAGAGTTCATGTTTAAACTTGCATCCCATTTGCAAGATACACACTCATTTTTTTATGCGCACATACTCCAAATCTTAACGGAATTCAGAATCTCATACACTTTTAGTTCCAAGAACTTCAGATAGGTGACTTTTGATTATGCTTAAGTGCCAACTAGAAAATCAGGTGGTCCATGGGTGCTTGTTATGATTACAAAACTGAACTGAGGTCCATCCTGGCCCAACATTAATGCTTGTTCTATTTCACTCAATCATGGCTTTGAGCCCAGCCTATCAAGGTCCAGGTTCTATTCACAGATAATGGAGTGTGAAAGAGATGTTGGATATGCAAAACAGAGCCAAGCCACGTGTGTATGGTGAGATATAAGAAAACCTGGCACTCACACACAGGGAGAAATCCGGTTGCAGTCAAGAGAAAGAGGAGTATGTCTCAGATCCAGAACTTCCATGAGGATGGAACATCCAGGATACAAGCTTATTCACAGAATATGGTTGAATATCTTTGCTTTCCTTCTTCCATATTACAGCCCTTGGATTTTAGTTTAGCACCTGCTGGTCCTGAATTAACCCTTCAATTCTAAGTATTTCTTATAGCTCTGTGTGGCTATGCACTTGAGTTGTAACCACCCAAGTACAGCACAGCATGTTCTTTGACAGGCTCTCTTTAAAATGAACACACATTGATTTTTGTTGCTTTCTCCTTTCTGTGTGTTAGAATTCAGACATGATGGCTCAGGCACAAGAGGCCATACTTTACTGTGAAATGTTGCAGAGGAAAGTGAATTGGCATAGCAAGAATCTATTTCTAAAGGCACATATCTTTGAATCACCTTTATCATGAAGGAGATAAGATGTATCATTCAGATGTCTGTATGTGTACATTGTATTTTAGGAACCCAATACTTACTTAACCACTGAGTTTAAAACACCATTGTTCTTACACTATAGAATTTTTTATTCCCAAATCAGTAGAGCATGAATATGAAGTTGGATAAATGGTGCTAAGAGATGCACATGGATGCATCCATTATCATCTTGTCTCATTTCCATGTTAACTTTCTCTGAAGAGATGGTTTTAAAAGTTGGAGGAGTTGATTTGAAAAAACACACAATATTTTCCATAGCTGGTTCTCTAAATAACTTATTGAACAACACTAACGCCATTTGGAGACTTTCATAGATATTTAGCAAAGAATTAAATAATTATGAAATCTGATAATGAATTTTTCTTTCAGCCCAGCAAATACCAACAACTCATTTTAGTCTGCACCTATGAATCTGAAGCACAATTAAAAGCCATCTTTATATGCTGGGCATACCACCATTGTGAGCCAATTGGAAATCAAGTCTGTTTATACTTTTTCTCTCTCTTCTTGTAATGTTGGGAATGGGGATGGGGAGGACTTAGGGACTTTCTGATCAAGATGAAAAATGTTTGGCGTTTGTTTCCCTCTAGCTCCTGAGCCAGGGAACTATGTGTTGAGAATCACACACTCTCTGTCCCAGAATCACAGCTTATAGACTACAAAGGGCTCCACCATAAGCCACTTGAGGAACTTCTATAAGTTGACACATGCCCCCAAAACTCCACATCCTTGAATGTAGAACTGGATAAGGAGTTCTTCATTTCGTTTCTCGAGACAATCAGATGAAGAGCAGAGAAGGCTCTAGCTCCCTTCCCTGTCTTACAGACATGTTGTGGCCAACACACTTACGGTAAGTAATATCTCAATGATTGTGCAATTGCTATGCCAGACAACACAGAAAGGGTGGAAGGTTGAGGCCTATTCTTTAAGGGGTACTCATGTATAACATTATCAAACACAGAAAATTTAAAGGCGTGATCTCAAGTTTTGCTAAACTCATTCATTCAACTCGAGTGTGACACACAGCTGACCACAAAGGCAGCATGTCCAGGAGAAACTGTTTTGAGTTTGGCCTGGCTGGAAGATTCTCTCCATCTGTAGCTTTATGTTATTTTCAGCCTATATCTTGGTGCTTGTCATGTTGGCTGGTAACTTACTGTGTAGTTATGTTATTTTCTTCATGTTCCACTCTGTGGGGCAAGTGCCATTTCTCAAGTTTCGTTCTGAGTCTCTGGTTCTGCTGTGTGGGACTTCTAGCTGCCTATCAGATTTGTTTCCACTCATACATCAGGGAACATGGCAGAGCTTAGTCACATAAATTAAGAGAGAAAAAGCATATTGTCTGGCTACCAAGTCAATCCCTTTCAGCATGTCATTTATGCTAAATGCTAATGACACATGTTGAAACTGGACCAAATCATGCTTCAGAAACTCCTGGTTTTATTTTATATGCCACCCAGGGCTCCCTAGATGTCCATTTCCTTGCTTCTTGCCACAGAGGAAAAAAAATATCCTCACACAAATATTTGAAGATGTGGGTATAGTAAAGTCAATTGATTGACAAGATCTTTTTGCTCCAGTTTCAGAGAAAGTAGCAGTTGCATATAAACAAGCCTTCTTCTGAAATGAAAAATCTTGCCTGTGAATAGATAAAATCAATTAAACATGAATCTACTTTTAATTCATTTCCTTTATTTGGGGAAAATCACACATAAACAACAGGGAAGCTGGGGAAATAAGTTGGATTTAGACAGAAACATTAAATCATTGCAGAGTTTTAGAACATAAGGACTAGTTCAGGTTGCACACAGGAGTCTGTATTTCACAGACAGAAAAGGTTATGTTTTCATACACAGAGTGGCCCTGTGGGTTAAAAAAAAAAGCCTAGCTAACTGCAGTTAGGGTGTTCTCTTGTTCCTCTTTGGAATTTCTTTTCATTCCACTAAAAGGCCTTAGAAACAAGAGCTCTGTAATATGTAGCTGCTCAGATGTGATCAAGGCACTTCTGTAGTAGATTATTTTTATTAAGACTATTTAAGACATTTGTTTAATGGCCTGAAAGATTTTAGACAGACTTCAGACCTGAAGAAAGACATGGTAGCAATGAAAGAACATGTATATGACACATGTATCCACAGGGAAGCATTTTCCTACTATTTGTATTATCTAATTTTGATAATTCATGCACCTACATAATATATAAATATTACTGTATAGCCCCTTCCTCAAGAGAGAGGAAGAACTGTAAAGCTATTTGACTAAATAAACACCATGACCTCTGAACTTTCCTTTAGATCAGGCTGATAAATAAGATTTTGTAATTAATTCTTTTATATTTTAGATTAGTGGAAGTATTAGCATATTATATACAGTCCTGTATAAATTAATGAACACAGGCAATACATTTGGAACTAATATTTTGCTTTGAAGTATTGGGTTCTTAGCTTTAACAGTATTGAGATTTGGGGTTAAATTTCTTCTTGCTGATGGATAGCCCTGTATGTTATGGGACATTGATCTATACTCTCTGGACACAGCAGCTGCCCAGCACTTGCTGCTCTAGATATAACAACTAACAACTAAAATATTATCTTCATATATGGCCAAAAATCTCTGAGATATAGAATCCTATCTGATTAATATCCACTGAGAATGAGTGTCCTCTCAAACTCAAAGTGGGGATTTCTCTCGCTGGTGACTTTGGCTTGTTTATAAAAATTGCAAAAAAGTAACCAAAATGTGATGTTTCAGAGATGTTGAGCTAATATGAGCTTCACTGTCTAACCTGGCATGTCCCTTCACCAGCCTGTCATTCCAGCTGGAAAAGGTAGCAGCCCTATAATTTATTCTGTGTGTAACTGAAGAATTGCTCACACTTCTCAAGGACATAAGAGTTATCTCATAGGCTAAGCAGTGTCATGGGTTCTAAAAGAATCTCAGTTGATTAAACATGTTAAAGTCACTGACTGGTCCTTTTATCCATTTGTGAATAGCTAGGATTAGTGTGCTTTTATGTCTGTTTCCATCTGATAATATTTACTTTGTATTTTCTGGCTGTATTATGTCCACACAGATTAGGATTGCTTTTATTCTTCTATAATTGGACTTTAACCATTGTGAAATAGCTCTTGATCTACTACACATCTAGGTGAAAAGTCCTACCATTGCTCTGCATTCCTCCCTTCTGGACAGTGTCTGAGTAATGCAGCTTTTCAGTCTCTATGTTAACGCTTCATACTACTTTGCAGTTAAACTACATTTAAGGAAAATCAAATTAGGGGATTAGTGAGATGGCCATGTGGGTAAAAGTACTTGCACCTCAAGTCTGATTATCTGAATTCAACCCCTAGAACCCATAGTGCATGGAGAGAACCAACTGTTGAAAATTGCCCTCCAATTTTCACATATACACCACGGTACCTGAAAACACACCACACCACACACACACACACACACACACACACACACACACACACACACACAGAGAGAGAGAGAGAGAGAGAGAGAGAGAGAGAGAGAGAGAGAGAGAGAGGCAAATAAGTAAAAAAAAAACCTGAAGGATATTGGCAGTTTTACTTAAATCATAGTATCAAATTTGCTGTAATTATCAACAAATTACATGTAAATTTAAAACTTTGCTATTCATTAAAAAATTACTATTCTTTTTTGGTATTTTATAAATTTTTTTATTGAAAATAGATTGTTTTGAAACATTACATTCTGATTATGGTTTCCTCTCTCCCAACTCTTCCAAGATCTTTCCCACCTCTCTTCCCATCTGAATCCACACCCTTTTGCTCTCTTATTATAAAACAGACATCTAAAGGATAATAATAAAATAAAATAAAATAATAACAAAACAAAAAATACAAATAGGACAAAACAAACAGAAGAAAAGGAGCCAAAGAAGAACAAGAAACACATATAGATTCAATAGACAGAAAGACACACATGTTAGTGCTTTCAGGAATCCCATAAAAACACAAAACTGGAAGCTATGCTATATACACAAAGATCCTGTAAGGTTAAAAAGACAGAGAATGCTCCAACAAAATATTATGGTATTATGGACAAAGAACCTTCAAAGATGCCATTGAGTTCATTTCTTTTGTCATCTATTGTTGAGCATGTGACATTTATTCAAATTAATAGCCTCTGAATTATCAAACTCAAGTATGTATCCATCTGCTAAATTCATTCTTTATTTATATCTCTTGCTATTTGTTACTTGTACTGGCAATTAGTCTTCTACTGTGTGTAATGCCCTCTGTGTATGATTACTGCTTTCTCGTCTCTCAGGGTGTTGTATGTAAAAAGACTGTGAAGTAGCTGAGGTACTAAATACAAAATACAAAGCATTATGTATTGCAGAGCAAAATCAGAGTACAGAATGGGAAGAAATACTTGTCATTTCTTCCAACAGAAGACATTTATCCAGAATATACACAGACGTCAAACATTAAATACTCCAAAACACATGGCCCATTAAATGAGTGACCTAATTCCCTGACTAATATCCAAAGAAAAAATGGCCAACAATGGCATAAAAATCTGTTCAACATCTTCAGGAATCTCAGGAATGCAAATGAAAACAAATATCTGAACCCTCATCTGAGAAGTTTCTATTTGCAGTCGTTAGTGATTAACACAGTGACCCACAACTTGCCAAGGAAAGAGAGTCTGTAGAATCTCAGCTCTAAATGGGACCTATATACTATACCACCCCTTCAAAGGCTTGAGATGTTTTCAGAAGAGGGGGAGGTGAAACAGAAGAGGCAGATGTGGTGAGAGAACAGTGTCCTTCAGACACAACAGGACATGTGAACTATAATAGCATATGGAAACCCCAAGCAAGATCAATCCAGACCAAATCCCCACATGGAGAGGGGAGGTAGACATGAAGTCCCATCCCCAGCTAAGGATCAACTGCTAGCTACTAAGAATGGGACAGTCAATTTTCTTTAAGAATGTTGTCCCTGGTAGGTCAATCAAGCTCCAGAAGAAGGCCATATCTCCATGAATGTAAATGAAGCACAAATTGGACTCAATGGCTATAAACAAAACAGAGAGTACAAAGGATGGGTAGGGAAGGTGGGTGTGGTTCTGAAAGAATTGGGGATTTGGGTTTAATATGGTCAAAACTCACTGTAGGAAATTCTCAAAAATATTATCATTATTATTATTATTATTATTATTATTATTATTACACAGATTCCATATCAACCTAGTCAGAATAGCCATTGTCAAGAAAACAAAATATAATAAATACTAGAAAAAGTGCTTTGGAAAAAAATACTACAGATTGGTTGGTGCATCAATTCATCTAGCATCTATGGAAAGCAAAATGGAGCTTCTCACAAAATGAAATATTAATCACTATATCTTACCACAGTTAAATATATAGCTAAAAGAACAAAGGTCAGCAGACAAAATAGATACCCACATATTCATATTTATCACAGCAATCTTCACAATAGCTGAAAACCAAGCAAGGCATTCATCATGGATGAATGAATAATAGAGAATATGGTATGCATGCATAGTTGAATAGTATTTAATCCTAAAGAAGAACGAAAACATATTATTCACAGGAAAATGAACAGACCTGAAAATTGTATTAACAAATTAACCAGCCTCACAGCAGCAAGTACTGAAGGCTTGCTCCCATAAACAGAATTTAGATTTTCATAAAGTACATGACAGAGCAAGTAGAAGTCAGGCTCTTTGGAAGAGAAATTGGGATAGATGAAAGAGAGGGGAGAAGAATGGGTAACAGTGGAGTGAACTTGAGCTAAGTACATTTATATGCAAATGTGGCAGTGTCACAATGAAACCATTTAAAATTAATATATACCAATGAAAAGGTACACAGGACAAAATATTGTTAAATGTGAGCTAATTAACTATCATGTGAATGTGTTACTTTTGTCTGTTGCAGAAAATATTGTATGCCCAAATGTTCTCTAGCACTATCAGAACACCAGTTGACATGTATGGACTCATGTAATAGATAACACAAGAAACCACAGTTTAATCTACAGTGGTGGGAACTGTAGTTCATAATAATGTCTTGTCCTTGGAAATTTTGTTAAAATGAGTAGATTGTAGATGCTTCTAGCAAGGGGTAATGGGTAACTTAAAGTAATAGACACTGTATTTTGTCGTGATAGTGTCGTCATTTTATTGTATTGACATGGCTGCATCATAAAATACCATCTTCTATGACTTAAACATACATCAGAAAATTTATTTTTAAAAAGTAATTCATGATGTCCCTGATCTGTTTTACTTTGTGTTATTTTATTGGTTATTTCCTATTATATTTGTTTTTATACTTTGACCCAATTTGAGACTTACAGACAGGTTGAAAGAATTCAAATAATGGTCAGATATTGGGGCTGGAGAGAAGGGCCAGTGGTGTAGACTGTTGGCTGCTCTTCCAGAGGACCTGTGTTTGGTGCCCAGCACCCATGCTGAACAAAACACAACTATCTATAACTCTAGCTCAGGAAACACAAAGCCCTCTTTGGCCTCTGGGGGCACCTGCATACATGTTTCATATACTCAAATAGAAACACACATACACTCATGCACACTCACACACACATAATAAATATAAATCTTTAAAGTGTCGTGCATCTATGATGGTTTCCAATTTTTAGAATTACTTCACTTGCTTTATTCCATGTTTTATCTTCCTTTGCCACATCCTCTTCCTCCCCCCCCCCATTCCCCCACCTGTCAGTCTCCCCTCCACCTTGTTTTCTTCCACTCTCTTCCCCCCTTTGCCTCTCCCACAACACACTTTCTTCTGAGTTGTTAGTACATCAGCTCACGACTATTAGTAATTTACTTCTGTACACCTTACTGCTATTTTTAAAAAAATTGTATGTAGTATGTGTGTGTGTGTGTGTGTGTGTGTGTGTGTGTGTGAGAGAGAGAGAGAGAGACAGAGACAGAGAGACAGAGACAGAGAGACAGAGAATCAACGTCACAGCACTTGTTCAAATGTCAGTGAATAATTTTCAGGAGATGGTTGTCCACTCTGTCAACCTTTTCATATTTCCCCAGGTACCATTTCTCCCATTAATAAAAGTAGTCCCTGCTGTGTCTTCTACTTAGAGCATCACATCTTCTCCAGCCTCACAGGATTTTTTTTCCTTATATATTTCACAATATTAGTAACTCTGAAGAAAAGAGGCCTGTTTTCCTCTAGAGTGTCTTCAATTTTGTGATTTTGTCTTTTCTTAATGTCTTATCAAGTGGCCCAAGCTAGTCTGAAACTCAAGTTCATCCTGCTTCAGCCTCCTGAGTGCTGAGGTCATAGGCAGGCATCACCAAAGAGTCTCTTCAGCTTTCAGGGTAGCTGAGTCCTGTAAGTGAGGATAGTAGGCATGTGTCCCTCTGCTCAGAATCCACCTGAGTCAGTATTGCACATCCTCTCTCTGTCATCTTCCATGTGAGGTACCAGTAGATCACACCCCTGAAGTAGGTAACCTTAAGACCATGCCTAATGGTACTGATTAAAGTTCATCACAGAATGTCCAAAGAGCTTGCCATTGGTACCTATGAATCACATAAAGCGAGATAAATAAAGCCAGGAAACACCTGATTACCCATCAAAACTAAAAGGCCTGAGTGGCTGTGCCTGTGACTCAATGATTGAGTCCTTCCTAACATGCATGAAATCCTACATTCCATTTTTAGCAAAACAAAATAATAAGATGACAAAATAAAATCAGAGTGGTCACAGACATCATGGGAGCCAACAGGCTGTTTTCTCAGTATTGAAAAGAAAAACTGTCAACTTAGTTTTCTTTAAACTAAATATCTTTGAAGAATAAATATGAAAAGTCATTTATTTAGAAATAAATGAGAACAGAAAGAACATCTAACCTGCACATACCACTAAAGAAAAAGTGACCCTTACCACACCCTGGTTCCCATGTGCCGCACACCCCTCTCTCCTAGCTGCAATCATTGCTTGTTGTAGGCAGTCAGTGTATTTCTGGCCCTTTGCCTTACCTGGTCTTTGATGCAATGCACTGTGTGTTGTGCCTTTCTGATGTTCTGAAATTCTGGATGCCTGAAAGCTGCTCCCTGTCCCATTAAGCAATCCAGAGCCTCAATGCTTACATAGGGAATCTGAAATTTGACATCCAACGTGCAGAAATTTTTATTAATTAAACAGAGACTTCAGAGCACACTTTATCTCCAGACCCTGGTAATGCATTAACTGAATATGCAGAACTCTGCTCTTCAGACCCCATTTCCAAAGAGCTGTCCAAATCTTTCTCTAATAAGTATCATATTGCTGGAAGATCCAGATGGTTGCTGATTTAATTCAGTTGCTAAATATGAAGGGGAAAAAGTTTAGTTTATGAACATTTGAGACAAAAAATTCAATTTGGGAAGCAGACTGGTGCTGCATAAAATATTTCAAACACTTTGATGGACATGATGAGATTGCCACTTCTCCCAATCATACAAGACAGGCAGTTTTTCAGGCCATGTAAATAATGTGAAGCATTCTAAGTCTCCCAGTTCCTTTTAATAGTAATCCCATACATATTTCCTGAAGCTTTGCATGGCAAAGTTTTTAATGCACTGATGGGCCATTGTTTTTTGCCAACTTAATATACAGTTGGGAACTGGGTGTAAGTGGCCATGTGACAGTTGATGTCTGCCTAGTGCCTTCAGTTATTTAGTTAAGCCAAGGGCTAGAGTGGATGGTGTCCACAATCCCTTCCCTTTCTAGATACTATGGTTTAGATGTTTTCTTTTTTTCTTCTATTATAATTATTATTTACCTCTACATAAATACTTTCAATTTTTCCTACTTGTTTTGTTTAGTTGTTGAGTTCATTACATATATCTATATCTATATCTATATCTATATATATCTATCTATATCTATCTATCTATCTATCTATCTATCTATCTCTCTCTCTCTCTCTCTGTATATATATATATATATATATATATATATATATATATATATATATATATATATACAACTTTATTCTACATACCAACCACAGTTTCCCCTCCCTATTCTATTCCTGTTCCCTCCCCCCAACTCCTTTCTCCCCACCCCCATCCACTCCTCAGGATGGGTTCCCTCCCATGGGAATCAACAAAGCATAGCCTATCAAATTGAGGCAGTATCTAGGTTCTCCCCCCTGCATCAAAGTTGAGCAAAGCATTCCACCATAGGGAATAGGTTTCCACAAGCCATCTCCTTTGTCAGGGACTGATCCTGGTTGCACTGCCCAGAGCCCCACAAACAGACCAAGCTACACAACTGTCACCCACATGCAAGGAGTCCTAGTTTGGTCCCATGCAGGCTCCCTGGCTGTCAGTCTGGAGTCCGTGAGCTCACCAGAGCTCAGGTCATCTGTCTCTGTGGGTTTGTCCTTCATGATCTTGACTTGCCCTTGCTTATATGATCCTCCACCTTCTCTTCAATTGGACTCCTGAAGCTCAGCCCAGTGCTGGGCAAGGGATCACTGCATCAGCTTCTATCAGTTGCTGGATGAAGGTTCTATGATGACAAAGGATAGTCACCAATCTGATTACAGGTGAAGGTCAGTTTAGGAACCCTCTCCATTGTTGCTAGGAATCTTAGCTGAGGTCATCCTTGTAGATTCCTAGGAGTTTCTCTGGCATCAGGTTTCTCCCTAACCCCACGATGGACCCCTCTATCCAGATATCACTTTTGTTGCTCTCCTTGTCCATCCCTCCCCCAATTCGACCATTACAATCCCTCATGGATGTAGTAGATGTTTCTAACTTTCAACTAATAATGCATCAGCATCTCATTTACAACAAAAATTTTCTATGTTCAACACTTCTTTTGAAATGAGAACTAGAAGAATAACTAATTTGTGATTCCATAGAGCAGAGCAGTAAGTAGAGATAAGATGACAATACTTAGGCCAAAATGGAGTGTCATTTTAGTGCATTACTCCATGTGGAAACTCATTCATCAGCCTTCTGAGTCAGGAGAGATATTAACGATGTCAAGCAAGAAATGACAGGGTAAAATGCAGATAGATTTAGGTTTTCCAAATTGATTAGCGGCACAGAGCCATGGGAGCAATCTGTGTGGCATTTTCACTCTAGCAGTTGCTAAAATTGATTAGCAAGTTAGAGGAAGCTGAAGCAAATCGCTTTGCTAATCAAGGAAAATGAAGCCACGAAATGGCTTGATTAGTAAACTCTCTAAATGATTCACAAAGCCAGGTTGAAAACAGTCATTTTTTTTTTTTTTGAGTGGCAGGTAAACTTTAAGAGTTTTCCATTCTTTCGTCTCGACTTTGACATTTGTGTTGGTTGGGGAAAATCATTCATAATGACTTTCACTTTTAGGATTTCTCTTTATTTCAGAAAAAATAATTTTTACCACTTGAGAAGATTCACACGTCTATACACCAACTAGTTGGCCTTTGCATTTTCCTTTACTTGGCAAACAATACCCCTGACTACCTGGGGTAGCAGAGAATTTGTGGGTTACAGTATAGGCTGCTAAAGAATCCCCCTCCCTTTGCATTGAAGTCTTCGCCATTTACCAAGTTGATATAGACAGGATTTGCTATTAGTGATAGCAGGTTCTTCACGATCACTGTCTTGGAAATTTATACTCATGCCCTTAAAATATGTTACTGAAATGTTAGATGTTAAATTAAACTTATATTCACTCTATACAAGAAGCAATTGGTGTTATATCACTTCTATCTATAGTTCAAATCTCATTACTAAGAAAACTTAGAACATCTGTATATTTCAGTTTGTTGTTCAACTTAGTCTCAGTGACCCTTTCCTTTTTGGAGACTTACTAGAACAGCTGTAGAGGCATTAGTGATTTATTAGACATGGAGTAAAAGTGCAAGTTAGTACATGTTATAGAGAAGGGTGATGTGAAATCCTGGAAAAAAACATCCAAATGTAGAGGAATTCATATCAAAATACTTCTTGGGGAAACTGTCATTTAAAGGTGCGGGTTACTGACAAGTATATTCAGCTGTAAAGCAAAACAAATCATGAACCTTGCAGTTAAATGAATGGAACTAGAACTGATCATATTGAATGAGGTAACCCAGATTCAGGAAGACAAATTTCACATCTTCTCTTTCATCAAAGCCATCTAGCTCCAAGTCTTCAAAGATAAGTGTAGTTATCAACCTTCATCAAGAAAACTTCTCTTTGCAACAGATGGAGACTGTCTTGGTAAGGTTTCTATTGCTGTTAAAAGATAGTATGATCATGGCAATGCTTATGAAAGAAATATTTAATTGAGGCTGGCTTACAGTTCCAGAGGTTTAGTCTATTATCATCATACTGGGAAGCATGACAGCATGAAGGGAGACATGGAGCTGGAGAAGGAGCTGAGAGTTCTACATTTTTTGTTTGTTTGTTTATTATTTATTTATTTTTGCTTTTACATACCAACCAGATTACCTTCCCTCCTCTCTTCCCAGTCAGTCTCTTCTTCCCCCATCCACTCCTCTTTCTATGTTTTACTTCAGAAAAGGTTAGGCCTCCTGTGGATATGAGTCAGCCATGGTATACTAAGATGCAATGAGAACAGGTATCTCCTCTTCTATTAAGGCTGGATGAGGCAATCTGGTAGGATGAATGAGCCCTAAAAGCAGGCAACGGAGTGAGAGACAGCCCCTGCTTCCACTGTTAGAAGTCCCACAAGAAGACTAAGTTACAAAACTGCAGAAGGTCTAGGTCAGTCTCATGCAGGATCCCTGGTTGTCAGTTCTGTGAGAGTTCTACATTTTGATCTACAGGCAAGAGAAGAGGCCTATGTCCCACACTGGGCATACCTTGAGGACATGAGACCTCAACACCCGCCCCCACAGTGACACACTTCCTCTAACAAGGCCATTCTTAGTTCAACGAGGCCATAATTCCTAATAGTGCCATTCCCTATGGGCCAAGCACTCAAACATATGAGTCTATGGCATCCATTCCTATTCAAACCACCATAGAGACTATTACTGAAAACCATGACCAATCAAAATACAGAGTTGTGGAATCCAGTCCCAATGGATCAATCTGCAATATAAGACCCTTACCTAAGGCTCAGGGAACTTTGCAGAAGAGGGCATAGAAGGATTGTAAGAGCCCGAGGATCCTGAAGTTTGCTCTGAGGGGAAGCTTCTCTGATGATGGCTAAGTAAGGCATTGATCTATGTGTATAGAAGAACATCATTAGGAGTCATTTTGTGTTCCTTTAGTAGAAATAATGGTATTTAATTTTACCTTAGATACATGGCCTATATAAGGTTCAGGTTCTTAGTCACCCAAGCAATGTCAGGTATGGGTTCCTTCTAATAGAGTAGCTTTAAATGCTACCAGTGGTTGGTTATGGGCCCAATGGAATCCCCAAATGACCTAGGCTATTGTCAAGGCTATTTGTTGCTATCCATAAACTGAAGGTAAGGCTCTATTGCTGAAGACAACACTTACATATCTCATTGACCATGGATAAAGAAGTCAAGCTGGTGCCTAAGTAGAGCCTTTACCCCTACTGACTAGGGTTCATGGTACTGGAAGGTACTGTGCATGCTACTACAGGATAAAGGCAACCACCCACTCAGCTACAAACTTTACTATCCACAATGGTCATCTGCCTACATATTAACTTCTTAATACAAAGATATGTCCTTAAAAATCTATCAGTAGTTTTAAGATTATTATTTAGTTTTTTATCTTGTCTTGGGCTCTTTTTAGCAAAGCACGTACTCAACAACCAGAACTTCATACTTACTTTTTCCTTCTTAAAATTGTTCTTTTGTGTTTTGCCACACTTCTGATATATTCCCATAAGGGTTTATCTTTACTGTCTAAAGGATAATACCTCTGAAGCAAGCTACACAATGATGGGTCTCCTGTGACAAGCATGGCCCTAGTTTTCTTAGCTCTTGCCTTTCCTGAGAAAATTGATTGACATGATTAAATTCCTTTCTTAGACATTGTTTTTTTAGTCTCTTTTTAAGGTTTATGTTCTTTAATATCAAGAATTCAAATAAAATTCCTTGTGACATAGGAATTCTATCCAACGACTAATAGAGGGGACATATATTCTAGGTAGCATAGGAAGAAAGTGTCTTAGTCTTTCTTAGATGGTGTCTATCCTATATCATGATGGAAGGATTCAAAGGCTGAGCATGCTCCAGTTCCCCAAAGATATTTCTGAGACCACAACTTTCAAAGATAGTTGTAACATGACAGTTAGGGTATTTGGCCATCTGATCACCAGAGTAGGTCAGCTCAGGCACTGTCTTGAGCATTGCCACTAGTCTATAGTGGAGGTATCTTTGTGGATTTCTGGGGATCTCTCTAGCACTCTGCTTCTTCCTATTCCCATGCGGTCTTCATTTATCATGGTATCTTTTTCCTTGTTCTCCCACTTTGTTCTTGATACAGCTGGGAACCTCCCGCTACCCTAAGCTCTCTTTTCCCCCACCCTTGCCCTCCATTACCCCCCCCCCGGTTTGCTCATGTAGATCTCATCCATTTCTCTGTTGCTGGGTGGTCCCTGTGTCTTTCTTAGGGTCCTGTTTTCTAGGTAGCCCCCCTGGAGTTGTGAGTTTCAGTCTGGTTATCCTTTACTTTACCTCTAGTATCCACTTATGAGTGAGTACATACCATGTTTGTCTTTCTGAGTCTGGGTTACCTCACTCAGGATGATTTTTTTCTATTTCCATCCATTTGCCTGCAAACCTCATGATGTCAATGTTTTTCTCTGCTGAGTAGTACTCCATTGTGTATATGTACCACATTTTCTTTATCCATTCTTCAATTGAAGGGCATCTAGGTTGTTTCCAGGTTCTGGCTATTACAAACAATGATGCTACAAACATAGCTGAGCAAATGCCCTTGTGGTATGATTGAGCATTCCTTGGGTATATGCCCAAGAGTGGTATAGCTGGGTCTTGAGGGAGGTTGATTCCCAATTTTCTAAGAAAGTGCCATATTGATTTCCAAAGTGGTTGTACAAGCTTGCATTCCCACCAACAGTGTAGGAGTGTTCCCCTGGTGATCAGATGGCTGAACACCCTAGCTGTCATGATAGAACTTTCATCCATTGACTGGTGGAAACAGATGCAGAGATCCACATCCAAACCCCAGGTGGAGCTCCAGGAGTCTAATCGGTGAGAGAGAGGAGGGATTATACAAGCAAGAGATATTGAGACCATGATTGGGAAAAGCACAGAGACAAATAGCCAAACTAGCGGAAACACATGAACTATGAACCAATAGCTGAGGAGAGACCCCATGGAACTGGACCAGGCCCTCTGGATAAGTGAGACAGTTGATCAACTTGAACTGTTTAGGAGACCCTCAGGCAGTGGGACCAGGAAATGTCCTTGGTGCATGAGCTGGCCTTTTGGAACCTAGGGCCTATGCTGAGACACTTTGCTCAGCCTTGGTATGTAGGGAGGAAGGGACTGGACTGCCTCAACTTAATCTACCAGGCTGTGCTGACTCCCCAGAGGAGACCTTGCCTTGGAGGAGGTAGAAATAGGGGGTGGATTCGGGGAAAAGGCTGGGGGTGGGAAGAGGGAGGACAGGGGAATCTGTGGCTGATATGTAAAATTAAATCAATTGTAAAATAAAAATATTTATGAAAAAGATAATTGTAAATGAAATTAGATGGAAAGTGAAGTCAAAATAGGAAACGAAAGAAGAGAAAAAGACTGAACACCTCTTCTCACCAAGGCTGACATGGAAGAGACACAGAATATGCAAGACAAATGCAAGCCCTAGATAAGGAAATACAAAATATCTGATTGAGTAGACACAAACCCCTTTGAGCCTCTGCCTATTCTTCCCAGTTCAGGTCTACTTTCTTCCTTAGATGTGTGTCCTTTCATAATAAACCATAACTGCTATTGTTGTTCACATATTGCTTGTCCAATCCCTTGCTCTAGATCACAAGAATCAGGAAATCCCAGTAACTGACCTCAATTCCCACCTGAAACATATTCAACATCAGTGCCCATCACCTTTATTATTTGGGGGTGGGTGGGGTTCGGGTCCTCTCTAATCAATACCTCATTGGGAAGTAAACCAATTCTGAGAAGGATATTGTTATTCAACAACCATATATCTTTTGAGTATGCCTTTACTCACCCATGCAGGATACCTTGTTTCAAACTCCAACTTCTAGTTTTACTGTTTTCCCATATACCTTTCCAAATCTGTAAGACCTTCAGGAGTTAACATTAAAATACTCTTGTATAATAAAACCTTTTTTTTTGTTTTAACAGAGGGTGAGCAGGTTCTTAGAAGACCCACCATTGTCCATCTCCGTCAAGGAAATACAAATTACTCTCAGGAGTCAGCAGCTAAGGGGATACTAAAAGCAAATATTAACAAGGTTCAAGACTGTAGTCAAAGACTCCATCAAGATGTATGTTAGAGACAACAACATGGGTCAGAGGCTGTGATTTCTTTAATTATCCATATCCTATAATCATTGTCCATGAGCTGGCTTGCCTCCTCATTGTGAGGTACTGCCAGGCTACCACTGTCCATCTTCCTATCCTCGACAGGCTTAATGGGACTGAGTCTAGCTTTTTGGTTTTTTGTTTTGTTTTTTCAAGACAGAGTTTCCCTGTGTAGCTTTGTGCCTTTCCTGGAACTCACTTGGTAGCCCAGGCTGGCCTCAAACTCGCAGAGATCCACCTGGCTCTGCCTCCCGAGTGCTGGGATTAAAGGCACTACCACCCGGCCTGAGTCTAGCTTTTTAACCTGGCCTAAGGCTAATAGACAGCAGGGATGTGCTTCTGTTTGGTACTTGAGTTGGATCCTCATATCTGACAGACTCTAGACTGGCTTGTTACTTCTCACATGGCCACATCTGGCTGCTAAAAAGAGTCTAAGGTCAAGCAAAGAATTTCTAGTCCAAACATATTTTGTTGTTGTTTTTCCCTACGGATAAATGTCCATAGGGTAGTGTGGGGATATAGGGTATAGCTTGCCACTCCAAGACAGGCTTAGACTTTTACATTTGTATGATTTGTTACCATTTATGCAATCTATTAACCTCAGCTTCAATGCCTCCAAGAAGCTCACTAACCCTGTCTTTGGCTCCCTATATTCTTCCCTAGGATCACAAGTTCAATACAAATCTTTCCTTATGTACCTTTTAGTGACACAAACAACCTTTTTGTCTATTTTTTTGCCATTCTCTAATCTCCTCTTGGTCTCTTTAGTATTTTATGGTTCCAGAGAGATAGATTTTTATGGACCTAATTGAAACATTGGTCTAATCCACTGAGATATGCCAAAACCTCCTCTATTTCCATGCCTCAACATGGAAATCAGAAAAGCCACTGAATTTCTACAGTTAGTCTCTAGACTATTGCTTATTTAACTTCTTTCTTAACTCCCTTGTGAATACAGTCTTATTTGGCCTGGTGAGTATGTATCACACACCCATATCTCTTGCCTATTTCACTCAGTAGCATGTCCTTCCTCTGTTGTCTTCCAGTTCCCAATCTTTAACGGAGGTAAGACAGTGATAACCAACTGTCACTAATGGTTAGTATGAGCTAGCTCATCAGAGATTGATTTCCCTTGTATTTTCTGAGATTATACAATTCCTGTAATGAGGAGTTACACTCATGTTTTTTCTCCTTCCATAGCATTTATACTGTTCCCATGTGGTGTCCCTGTACTCTGTAGCTCCATGAATTAGGCTACAAGAGGTTCTTTTACTTTTACTTAGAAGTCCTTCCCAATCTAAGAAATTCAGAAACAGAACACTGCATTGCATTACATTCAAAGATCCATAAATAATACCATTATTAAGACCCTGCCTGCATGCTCAATCATGCATTTTCCTTTCCTCTGCATTAAAGATTTATATTAAAGGCATATCTTCTATCACATTTATATTATTCTCTCCCTCTTCACAATCAGACTCTTTCAATGGATTCCAAACTTTTAGACCTCAGCAGGGGATCTTTGATACATATCTAATTTGTACTCTTCCTTTTGGACCACAGTTACAGTAAGTGATAAGGCTGAACTTATATCTCAACTTATTGTATCCAATTTGTCTTCCAATTCAGAGGCTAACATGGAGAACAAAAGCACATGTTTCTTTCATATTGACCATGTTAAACCTGTAGGATAAAAAGCAATACTACAAAAAATGATTAGCTTTTGAAGAAATTAAAGCATTTATTACCTTAATTTGGCTATTGCACATGATATAAATATAAATAATTATTATATTAGCTTCATAAAGATGAACAAATGTCATGCCTCAATTAAAATCTAAATAAAGGTCAACTATGGAAGTTGAACAGAGCCTTTAGAAATGCCATAGAATTAAAGAAAAAATTTTAGTGAGTGTTAGATACTCAGAGGAAAAAAGAAAATATCAAAAGAATTATTAACAAGATAAATTCGGGAAATTGGGGTATACTGCCAGAGCTGAGAGTTTGCAGTAGGAAATGATATTGAACATGTGAGTCAGAGAAGGTTAGAGAGAAAGTAAGTGGTAATAAGGTCAGATTTAAATCACATCCCCAGGCATTAGCTCTTGCACACAGAGCTATGACTACGAAGATTAAAGGCACTGGTACCTAGTAAGGATGTCTCAGATCTTGATGGACAGTCAGCGAGAAGTATTAGATCCAGCTATTATGAAAATGACCACATTTACTTCAACCTGAACTCGTTACCTCTAGGTATATTTCCTGCTTCCATAAAGGGTCAGATGTTGTGTTTTATGAGCAGATAACCTGTATTTTCATGAAGTCTGACTCCAAAGACAGATAGAAGTATATATCACTGAAGATTAACTTTGGAACATTTCTACTACTACCAAGGAGAGAACTAATAAAATATTCAGGGAGCTTTGGTTCAAGTATTGTCTGATGCTCATGGTGAGGCAGGCAAACACAGAAAATAGCTTAGCCACCTGAGATTTGACTTGACAGACTGTGCACACACCCTTCTTCTAGCAATGCATCTGAGAGACCAAGACTCTCATCTGCATGTACTGCACACACACACACACACACACATACACACACACACACACACACACACACACACACACACACACACAGATGTACACACACATACATATCTATTCTAATAATGTACTCAACACCTCTATCTCTCTTTGAACAACAGAATAGATTTCTCCTTCTCTTATTTTATTAACATTTTTTTTTCCTAGACAGGGTTCCTCTGTGAAGTACTGGCTGTCCTGTAACTCACTATGTTGGTCACGCTGTCCTGGAATTCAGAGATCCATCTGCCTCTGCCTCTTGAGTGCTGGGATTAAAGAAGTACCACTACAACCATCAATTATACATTCTATTTAGTCATACTCCAGTTATCCTCTGAGATACACTGCTTACTTGCTTGCTTTCCATGACTTGCTAAACCTGTTCTCATGTATAACTCAGAACCACCTACCCAGGGTTGTGGGGCTGGGACCTTGCATATCAAACATTAATCAAGAAACTTTTCTCTAGATTTACCCACAGACCCATCTTACATGGGTATCTTTTTTTCAGCTAAGGTTTCATCTTCCCAGATATGTTTAGGTTTGGGTCAACTTGACAAAAACCAACCAGCACAGTTGACCCTTGTCAACTTGACACATGAAACATCTTTACTAAACCATAGTCCTTCCTTTCTTGTTAATCTCCAAGTTCTCATATTAATATTCAAATGTAAAATACACTCCAACTTTTAAAAGTCCCACTGTCTTTAACCATTTCAACACTTAAATGTGTAGTCTCTTTAAAATATTCAAAATCACGCTAAACATCTGGAGTCTCTATAAATTCAAAGTCTCTCTGAAACTACTAACTCTCTCCAAAATAGCAAAATTTCTCTAAAATATCTAAAGTTTTATAACTGGACTCCTGTAAAACCAAAATAAGTTACAAACATTCTTTTTCCAAGTGACCATGGCACAATCACAAAAAAACCAAATCCAAAGTCAAACAAGGCAGAGGTCAGTGTCAGATTCTGAGACTCATAATCTTCTAAGCTCTTGAGCAGATTTATTTCTCCATGTCAATAATCCACAACACACACACACACACACACACACACACACACACACACACACACACACACATTTTGTCTCATAGGCTCAGTTCCTCTCCACAGCAGCTGCTGTCCTTGGTTGTCATCCCATGGGACTTGCATCTCTGAAATGCTGGAGTTGGCCACTGCAACTCTCCCAAACATTCACCAGTAGCCTCTCCTGGGCTCTCTTCAGGGATTCTGGACCTGCTACATGGTCCTAAGTGTAGTTAGAGTTTTTCTGCCTGGCCCAGTCAGGACAAATCTCTCTCACCTGCCAGGCCCATAGATGCTCAGAACCAACCAAGTAAACACACAGAAACTTACATTGTTTAGAAACTGCATGGCCATGGCAGGCTTCTTGTTATCTACTTCTTCTATCTTAAATTAACTCATTTCTATTAATCTATACTTTGCCATGTGGCTCGTGGCTTACCAGTACTTTACATCTTGTCATGGCGGCAGCTGGCAGTGTCTTTCTCCACCCAGTCTTCCACTTCCCAGAATTCTCTTCTATCTTGTCCTGCCTATACTTCCTGCCTGGCCACTGGCCAATCAGAACTTTATTTACACAGAGTGATATCCACAGCACCCAAGCCTCACCTTCTCTCCATGACCCCTTCAATACTGGGTTTTAATGAAACTGAGTCTGCACTTCCACCAATGGCCTTTCTTGGCTTTTCAGGGTGTAAAGCCTCATCTGCTCTCTGTGACTCCTTTGATCTTTCAAATCCAGTACTGCCAGGGAGACTCTTACCAAATGTCTTACTATTGTAGAATATTAGTTAAAGATGTGTTATATTTGATTATACTGTGGAATATTTGATATTGCAAAGATGCATTGCATTCTTTTACATTGCATTTGTTTAACTGTAAAGCTGTGATACTTTGCCTGTCCAAAACACCTGATTGGTCTAATAAAGAGCTGAAAGGCCAATACATAGAAAGGCAGGAGAAAGAATATGAAGGGCCGGCAGACATAGGGAATAAATGGGAGGAGAAATCTTGGAGGGGATCTGGGAGCAAGAGAAAGAGAAGGAGAGAAAGACTCCAGGGGCCACCCAGCTACACAGCAAGCCATGGAGAAAGAAGCAAAGAAATAGAAAAAGGTAAAAGTCCAGATACAACATATAAAAGGTAATTTAAGAGAAGAAAACCTGGCTAGAAACAAGCCAAACTAAGGCCAGACATTCATAAGAAAGAATAAGCACTGTGTGATTTATTTGGGACCTGGGTGATGGGCCTCCCCAAAGAGTATGAGTTACAAAGCAACCTCTGCCTGACAGCACAAGATACTTTTTTTTTTTTTTTGCCAGAGCTGAGGACTGAACCCAGGGCCTTACGCTTGCTAGGCAAGCGCTCTACCACTGAGCTAAATCCCCAGCCCCCCAGCACAAGATACATCTGTGGTCACCCATGGATCACAGCTTTGGTGTGCTGGTCCTAAGTAAATATTCTCAGAAGATTTCTCTTCTACTATGGTCGTGTTTTCTTAATCAACACTAATTTTTCAGCTCCATCTTCCCAGCATCAATTGTCTCAGGAAAGCAAAGGATTTACTTCAGTGGTTGTTTCTGGTCTGTTGTTAATCGCAACTTACTCTTCAGCTCAAGCTGAACAGACACCATAGATTCTTACCACAAGAATATCACACAAATGGTTACTCTAGTGTCTTTGCTTCCCTCTGAAACTTCACAAGCCAGACCTACATCATCAGCATTGTTCTTAACAGTCTGATCTTCTAGGCTCCCATAGAACAGCCCACTGAAGTCTGAATACTCAATAGCTTTTCCAGGCCAAAGTACACATACACAGTCTTCCCCAGAATACATTACCAGGTGTGTCACAGCAACACCCCATGACCTAGTACCAATTTTGGTAGTATTTTAGGTTTCTATTACTATTAAAAAAAACACAACAAAACACACACACACACACACACACACACACACACACACACACACACAATCAATCAATCAAAAGCGATTTGGAGAGGAAGGCATTTGTTTCAGCTTAAAATTTTTTGGTTGTATTCCATCACTGAGGGAAACCATGGCAGAAGCCCAAGACAGGAGCCTAGAGGCAGGAAACAAAGCAAAGCTCACTGAGGAATACTACTTGCTGGTTTGTTTAACTTATTTATCTTGTACAACCCAGGACCACCTGCCTAGGAATTTCAGCTAGGCCCTCCCACATCAATCACCACATCAATCTTTAATTAAGAGAATGCACTACTGACTTGCTTACAGTCCAATCTTATGGAGGTATTTTCTCAATTAAGTTTGTGAAACATGTCTAGATTTGGGTCAAGTTGACAAAAATCAACCAGCACAGAGTACATGAACAGTACTGCAAATTATGACTTTAAGTGAAATTTTACAGAGAATCTTCTTTTTACCACCAACTTATGTCCATATGATTAAAATCAGTATTATGGAATGGGACATATAAAGTGACCAACAACTTCCATAATCCAAATATCTCAATCAAAATAGAGAACCAGGGCTAGAGAGATGGCTCAGCCAACCATTAAATGGAAGGCTCACAATGAAAATGTAAAAATAAAGAACCACCCAAATGATATCCCTACAAACAAAACTCCTCCATTCTTTATATGCCATGAAAAGAAGCCCAGGTAATAACATGGGGTCCTGATTCACTCCTCTGTTCTTCTGTCACTCTTGATAATGTGTCTGATATATACTACAGCTTTGCTTTTGAATAAAGTTTGCTTACTGCTTTGAAAATCTGTGTGTACTTACTACGATTCCATGGATACAAAGCCTCTACCTTAGAGAAACCTGGCCCAAACCCCAACCACTGGTAACAATTCAATGACCTTGTGTAAGATGCTATACCAATGTACTCTCTGCTCAGTCTTGTGTTAAATAAGGACAACACTCTCTCTACTCACCTTGCTGGGTTATAGATCTTTGAGTTATGTAGATCATTTTATAAACTACCACCACTCACATGACAATTGGTTAAATATGTCCAACCTGTCTTTTGGAAATGGCCAGAGTCTCCTTTTATGGAGCAGATACAATGAGCTACTACTAGTCAAATTTGTTGATACCCAAAATGTTAGAGGAAAAAAGTATTTCTGACTTAAGATTCATTAAGACTTTGAAAAATTTATAGACACACACACACACACACACACACACACACACACACACACACACACACACATATATATATATATATATATATATATATATATATATATATATATATATATATATATATATATGACATCTTGGGGATTGGAACTAAGAATAACCAAGAAGTTAATTCATACCTCATGTTTTATTTATGCTGTATTTGTTATATCATATATGTAATATGTATATCAAATATTTTACATAAGTAAAAGTATTTTGCACCTTAAACAGTTTGATAGTGTAAAATTTTCCTCTATGGTACCATGCCAGTCCTCAAAATTTTTAGACATTAGACATTCTTGGATTTTCAAACTAGAGGTTCTCAACTTGGACTATGAGCCTCATAGCACTCATCTGACGCTTAACTCATGCAACCACTATGATATCCAGAATAACAAAATTAGTGATACCAAATTTCAAACCCACATGCAAAGTGGGGAAGGAGTGTGTTTCTTTGTCTCTTACAACCCCATAGATGTATGGCCCTACTGAGGCATTTACATCTCCTTACTCACTCTCACAGACGAAGCCAAGAAAAGACATCTTTAGGGGGAGAGGCTTGGAATACACATCTCTTCTTTAGTCTCTTCAAACACAGGTATTAAAATATTTTTTCTATGTTGGGCAGTGGTGGCGCATGCCTTTAATCCCAGCACTTGGGAGGCAGAGGCAGGAGGATCTTTGTGAGTTCAAGGCCAGCCTGGTCTACCAAGCAAGATCCAGGGAAGGTGCAAAGCTACACAGAGAAACCCTGTCTCGAAAAACCAAAAAAATTTTTTTTTTCCTACTGAAAAAAAAAAATCTCTGAATTGAACTTTCTTACTTGACAATAATTTAAAAATAGTAATTTCTATTTCTCATACTTTAACATTTTAGAAAATAGTTCATATGTAAAAGTATTTTCAGATTAAAAATTCCATATATTGGGAACCCAGTAAAATAGTTATTCTATGACATTTCTAAAAAAAAAAAAAAAAAAGATTTCTAATTTATTTCTGATATAGTGTGAGTAATTTGCATTATAATTTATAATTGTCCTAGAATTAAAGCATACATAGTAGGCATTCACTAGGAATATAGAAAGGAAAACCTCTTGTTTGTGTCTTAAGTGGATGAGATAAAATATACAGAATTAGTTATAAAGAAGGGCTGAAATGCCAAGAAGAAGCTGACCCTGTGCCCAGAGGCTAGCAAGAGCTGCAGTGTTACAAACCCTAGTGCTAAGAAGACAAATTGAAACCTGTGCTACAATCTATGCTTTATCTTCACAGCTTCATGAAATGGCATCTCAGAGCCTCTACCTTTGGGTTCCAACCCTGTCACCCATTGTCTAGACTCAGCTGATTGCTGAAACTGTGAAGGATGCGTCCATGATCCTCTCAATCCTGCATCTTATCTTTAAAACGAATTCCAAGTGAACAATACTCCCAAGTGCTGCTGATAGCTTAGAATGAAGTAGGAGCTCCTTGGACCAGAGATGCAGCAATTTCTATATGCTGAATCTGGTGAAAAACTTGCTTAGGTATTTACCTTGTAGCATTAGCGACCCTTTAGCTTCTCTCCCTTCTTGAGTTGGAGTCTTAGCTGGATGGGGTCTCACACCTTCTCTGCTGCTCCAGTGATAAGGCAGAAGCTTCTAATCTCTTTAACAATTGCAGCCCTTTTCAGCAAGTGGTCTTGACTGAGATCTTAAGCTTCCCAGTGTTCTTTTCCTCTCTAAGTTGTACATTTTATACTTCTTCTGCCCAACTTGTGCTTTTTCTTTGTAGACCTACCCATGTGTGATCAGTGGTAACTATGCCACAGACTTAGTGTTACACTTTCTTGAAATTTCCTCTGCCAGATAAACTAGTCTACTGCTTTTGAATTCAGCCTCACACAAATGATCAGGATATGGGCAGAATAAAGCCAGATTTTTGAGCCAAAGTGTCACAAAAACAGGTCCTATCCTTGGTCTTGATAGAGGTCTTGCTCTCCTCTGAAACCTCATGAGCTGAGCCTCTCAATGTTACTGAGTTCTAACTTGCACAACAATGATCCCTTAGTCCCTGTCCACAATGCTAAGTGGCATTGTGTACATTTTGATAGCCCAAAGTTACACATTCTTTCACAAAATAGTCAAAATATAAAAGCCACGTGATCAGATTTATCATAGCAGCTGCCCTACAATTGGGTATCAAAAAATGTGAAGTGGCCTGCCTCAATAAAGAACTAAGTGCTCCAAGACTGTTTCAGAATCCTCTCCCTGCCTAAAGAAATTTGGAGTTCTTGTCTGGCAATCTCCAGATCTCTATCCCAACCTACCTTGGCTTTTGGAGGCCCTGGAGACCAGAGTCCCACATTTTCTCATTGTCATGCCAGCCCACACATCATCTTCTTCCACTTACCCCTTGTCCTCTAGGTGCCAGCCCCTGCAGCTACTTATGCTCCCTTTACATTATGTTTCTCTCCCTCTTCCTCCAGTGTTTGGGTGGTGGTTTGCTGTGACCTCACTCCTCTAATGGATCTGAGAATTCTATTTAGTTTTTTCAATGTTTTTCTTGTGCTGAGGGTGGGAATGTTGATTTATAAATTCTATTTGACATGTCTCAAACTATAAATCTGTAAATCCCTGATTTTTTTTGTTCT
This sequence comes from Onychomys torridus, assembly GCF_903995425.1. Taxonomy (NCBI): domain Eukaryota; kingdom Metazoa; phylum Chordata; class Mammalia; order Rodentia; family Cricetidae; genus Onychomys; species Onychomys torridus. The sequence continues at coordinate 39,588,303 of NC_050460.1, forward strand.
ATAAATAGTTAATGGCAGTGTACGCTATCTTCTGAACTTTGGCTGAATGTTGGTGTTATCTTGGAAGTTTTAACAAACTCTAGCATGCCAAATTATACTAGCTAGTCTGTGGTTCAACACTGACACAGGGCATGTGACAGCTTTGAGATAAGGCCAAAGAGCAAACAGTATTGAGATGCTCTGCTATGGAATGACAAAGCCACATCCAGGAACAGACATGTGCTTTCCAGTGTGCAATGTGGTATTTGCTTTACTGAGATAAAGGATGTACCATGGATGCTGAGGAACCAGGTTCCTCCCCTTGGCCATTCATGCCTCCCTCAATGCTCTGGATCTTCTTCTGTTAGTGTTTGTGATTGCTCATATGTTTTTCTGAATATGACAAAATGTCTGATTGGTGTTTCAAGCTATGTGTTTATTGCTGAGTCTGTGATTTCTCTCTTTTAGGTTCTCAATTTCATTGCTTGATTACCATTCTATATGCTCTTTTTGGTGTGTGAGGCTTCAATTCTCAATCTCTCAGATAAAAATTTATAGGAAAAATTATAGGTCTGTTCTTAATATTAAGGAAACTGTTTTATAGGAAATGTTTCCTGTTCACTTGTTGGTAGTAAAGAGTGACTTTTTCTGTCTTCTGTTCTTGACTGAATATGAATTCTGCCATTTATATAAGTCAGCTTTCTGGGCTGTGATAAAACACTTGAAATAACTAAGAAGGAAACTTTTATTTTGTGTCAGAGTTTTTGAAGTTTCAGTTCATGGTCAGTTGTTCATATGGCTTCTGGGCTGTGTGGGGCAGTGCACCCAATGGGGATCATGTGGTAGAGGAGGTCTATTTGTTGTATGGCATCTGAGGAGCAAACAGAAAGACATAAAGAAAGAAACTAATTTTTTTTTTTTTTTGGTCAGTGCTGAGGACCGAACCCAGGGCCTTACGCTTGCTAGGCAAGTGCTCTACCACTGAGCTAAATCCCCAAACCCCTGAATTCTTACTACACTTCCATAGTCACATCTCTAAAAACCTAATTTCATTGTACTTGGTATTTGGCTCAACTCCTAGAGATTGAAATAATTCTCAGTATCCCGGGGGACTAAGCCTTGATTACATGGTCTTTTGGGGAATATTTAAGATCAAGTACCTAACACCATCACTCTAATAGATAGTACAATGCCAAGAAACAGTGAGGCAGAGTTCTAGTCATCCCTGCTAATAGGCAACCAGCAGAAACCTGCCCAGTAGGTACTGATTTGAAGTGTGTAAGTCTATTTTATGAATATTTTGATTACAACTGAGTCTACTGCTTTTCATCACCCCTATTGATTATCCCCACATGTCAGAAATGCCTCATGTTTTCACTTCAAGCACAACAACAATCATTTGTCACATGTTCCCAGTGAACACTGACAGGTAGCAAGCATGGCTGGAAAACTGACTTTCCACTTCTTTTCACTTCAACAGTCATATATGACTCATAGTAGTTATATTGGATAGTAGGACAGACAAAGAGTTGAGGAAAACATTTTTTTCAGTGTCCCAAATGTCTTAGTGTTTTCCCCCTCATTCCTCCACATTCATGTGTATCTTTCCTCCATGGTATACCCCTTCTTTCCCCATATTTCTATTTATAATCTTAGGGGTTTAGATATTCCAATGTGGTCACTTTTAATGTTCTGTTTTTCCTCCTATTCTCACAGTGTTTCTAATATGGACTTCTTTCCATCAAGAATAGATGTCACACCTGTTTCTACAGTACCTTTAAAAGTGAATGTTGAATCACTCAGTTCAAGAATTGACAGATTCAAAAATGCTGAGAAGAGTTACTAGAATTTATCAGCTCATTATATGACTATATTTCATACTAGAGAAAATTAATAGTAGTTAATTGTGTATCATGTATTATATATTAATGTAGCTTTGCAAAATGTGTGTGTGTGTGTTCATGTGTGTAAATGTGGGCATGTATGGCATGCATGTATATGCAGGTTAAATTACAAGCTCTGGTATTGGCCATTGCCTTCTACTTTGTTTGATATAGGAGCTCTTGTTTGCCCCTGCATATACTAGGCTAGCAGGTTCATGAACTTCTGGATTCTACTATCGCTATTCCCCATCAATCCTTTAGGAGGTGCTACCACCTCTCATTTCATGAGAGTTCTGAAAACTCAAGTTCAAGCCCCTACATTTGTGCAGTAAGCATTTTTGCATTGAACCATTCCACATCCTGCTTACAATCTATTGTGTAGTTAAAAATATGTACCTATTACAACCAAACTTTATCTGAATATAAGCAAATATACACCTAAAGCTAAAGAACAACCAAAGGGAAATGGAACTAATGCTTATAGATAGAATGGAATGAATAAGGAGATTTTTAGGCTAATCTCAAAAGTATAGGAAACAAATACAAAAATAGACAAGTGGAATTATATCAAAATAAAAAGCTGTTATTGAGCAGAGTATTCAACAGCAGAGTCTACCTATGGAATAGTATAAAATATTTGTAAACTACACATGTAACAATGGCTTGATATCCAGACTATATAAGTAACTCACAACCCTATAGGCAATAGGAGCTTGGCAGGCTAGTGCACATAAGTAATTCTCATATCAGAACTTGAGGCACATGTATCACATGTTGGAGCCTTGCCTGCTTACACAGCATGACTATATCACAAGCAAGTAAACAAGAAAAGAGCACAATCCCTAAATGGACATTCTTATGAATAAGACTTAAAAAATAGTCAATAAGCATATGTAAAGCTATTCTATATGTTTCTAGTCATCATGGACATGCAAGCCAAAACTACAATGAGATTTCACTTCACCCCAGTAAGTGTGGAATTACCCAAACCACAAAAGTTAGTATGTGCTAATTAAGATTTAGAGAAAGGAGGCCCTTGAACTCCGTTGGAAGAATGTAAATTATCTGTGTGTCTTAGCTAAGCTTTCTATTGCTTTGAAGAGACAACATGACCATGGCAAATCTTATAAAGGAAAACATTTAACTGGGGCTAGCTTTTCAAATTTAGGAGTTTAGTCCATTATCATCATGGCAAGAAACATGGAAAGCAGGCAGGCATGGTGCTTGAAAAGAAGCTGAAAGTTCTACATCTTGATCTGCAGGCAACATGAAATGAACTGTGTTCCGCATTGGGTGTAGCTTGAGCATAGTAGACCTCAAAGCCCACCTATACAGGGACACACTTCCTCCAATAGGACCATGCCCACTCCAACAAAGCCACATCTTCAAATAATGCCACTTTCTTTGGGGGCTGTTTTCTTTCAAACCACCACACTTTGTTATTATGGAAAACAGCATGCAGGTTTTCTTTTAAAAAGAACAATAGGACTAGTATCGACTTCAGTAACTTCAACACAGGGTAGATATCTAGAGAAAAACAGATTGATATTTTAGAGAAACATTGGCACACCTGTGCTTTTTGCAGCCCTGATCAGATTGGCAAGAAATGGAAACAATCTAAGTATCTATCAGTAGGAAACTGGATAACAAACAAGTTGTATGTATACACTGTGGAATATTATTCAGCCATCAAACAGGAGGGAGCCTGCCATTTGCGACACCTGGGTGGAACTTGGGATCATGATGGTACATGAAATGAGCTAAGACCAGAAAGACAAATACCATATGATCATGCATGGAGTAAATATTGACCATATGTAAGTTAAGAGTAGATTTCTGGTTTCCAGGGCTGAACCAAGTAAGCAAAAGGATGAGAAGAGTTCATCAGTCTATACTAAGTAGCTCTGTTTTATGATGTGGCTGTTGAGACTGTCCACAGCTCTCATTCAAGGTAGAAGACCTGTAGAAGCCTGTGTCATTGTACCTTTTTTCCAGCTCTGTATACAGCCAGGACAAGTTAGTATCATAGAATCTGCCCTTGGGAGGACATGTCCTGTAGAATTTAACAAAACTACAAAGCAAAGATGCTTCATACTAGTGATTGGCACATCTTCGCACTAGCTTGCTCTGAAGCCAAGTCACAATTGCACAGATTATGGCTTCTTATCTTCAAATCCTCCAATTAACTCAGCATTACTGCAATGCCCTCCCTTATATATATTTTTAAACCCAAAGATTACATTTTTAACACATGCTGGAATTCAAGGGGCACTGAATACCATTGTGTCTCTGTACCAGTCCAGAAGTGGAAATCAAAACTTGCAGCAGCAACTAATTTCAGTCCTTTGAGATCTCAGTTTTTCAAGAACTGAGAAAGACAGATCCTCCTCATGATTTTTCATCAGAGTATGAAATGAATGGCCTGTTATTTAAATTACCATACTAAATACTGTTCTAGGCAATGAAAGTTTAAATCTTGTATTTGGTGATTTTCTTAGTTAGGGTTTGATTGCTGTGAAGAGACACTGTGGCCACAGCAACTCTTATAAAGAAAATACTTAATTGGGAAGGCTTGCTTACAGTTTCAGAGGTTCAGTCCATTATCATCATGATGGGGAGTATGGCAGTGTGTATGCAGATGTGGTGCTGGTTACATCTTAACCAGAAGGCAGCAGGAAGCCTACTGAAACACACAGCAGTATTCTGAGCATAGGAAAACTCAGAGCCCACCCCCATAGTGACACTTCCTCCAATAACTGGTAGGTCATTGGTTCCAGTGCAGTTGAAAGTTTTGTGTGGGGTTATTTTGAATTAAGTTAGATGTGAATCATTCGATGCTGAAAACACTGCCTTTGATTTTGAAAGCAGTGTTTACCCTACAAGATAGTGATGGAAAAGGTGATACATGAACATATATGTCATATTAAGTGGAAGAAGACAGACTCAGAAAGAGACAAATGACACATATTTTTCTCTCATACATGAATCTTAGATTAGATATTACATATGTAGATATACGTAGAAATTTTATATATATGTATACACACACACACACACACACACACACACACACACACAATAGAGGAATAGGGGAGCGGAGGGAGAAAGGGGAGGGTAAGGCACGTGATAGAGTCCATGACTTGCTTGCATAAAAACATCTGAAACCCTTCATCATATAAAGAAATACATAACAACAAAGCTGTCATAAAAGTCAACAAAAAGCAAAAAGGCAACAATAACCCACCATTGACTCCTGCCTTCTACCTGGTGGTTGAATGCAGCTGAGGACCCAAGAGGCTTTGTTGCTTTGAGCCATCATGGGTCATTTACTCCCCTTTCCTCCATTCTCCTTTCTCTCCTCTCCTTTTCTCTCAGGCAGAGTTTCTTTCCTCCCCCAAATCTGCTTTTTTGTATAATGTGACCCAGTGCTGGCCGGTGACCTGGATAGGAATTTTATAAATATTGCCAATTATTAGAGAAAGGGCAGGTAAGAGATCAGGTTTATGTCACTGGCTTTCTTATAAGTTCAAACTTGAATCATTCTCTCAAAAAGATATTCTCTTAATAGGTTTGAAGTTTTAAAAACATTTCATTTTTATTGTGAGTGTGTTTGGGATGTGGATATGTGCACATGAGATTAGCTTATGAAAGCTACACTCCGGTGTGTAATTCCCTGGAGCTGAAGTTACAGGCAGGTGTAAGCCATCTGGCTTGTGTATTGTCACCATGAGAAGCAAGTGTTCTTAACCACTGAACCATCTCTCAATCCCAAGCCTGGAATTTTAAAATTATAAAGTATTTAAATTTAAATGTATTGAATGTGTTTTTTCCAGTAGTGCAATTAAGAAAACTTTATTAACAAAAACTGTTCTCCTTTTCTCTGTCTCTATTTTATTTTCCATTGTTGTATCTGTTTACCCTGTTCCCTGTCACATTGTTTTTCATTCAGCATTTCCAAGGTGCTGCCTTCCTTGGACTTGTCCTCTGAGCACACTTTGGAGGGGCACTCTGTTGTGGGATATTTGTACATTGTGTGAAAATGTATTGCTTTGATTGGTGTAAGAAAAAGCTGAATGGCCAATAGCTGGGCATGAAGTATAGGTGGGACTTCCAAGGAGACTGAGAGAACTCTGGGAAGAAAACAGGAAAGTCACCTGCCAGATGCAAAGGAAACAACATGAGCAGTATGGAGAGATGAGGTAACAACCCACATGATATCACATAGATTAATATAAATGTATTAATTTAAGTTATAAGAGCTAGTTAGGAGCAAGCCTCAGCTATAGGCCAAGCTTTCATAATTAATCCGTCTTTGTGTCATTATTTGGGAGCTGGCTGGTGGGACAGAGAAAGACTCACTACAGCATTCTTTGTACATGTCTGGACAAAGTTTATTGTATATTAATCTGTGGGAGTCAGGTAGTCCTCCAGAGTTGAAAAGCTCTGTATTGGAGTAGATGGAGCTCTGTACTTACCTTATCCAGAGGCAGAAGAGCAATTAGAATGGTCTACAGTCAAAAGAGTAGGCTGAGCTCCTCACACAGGTGGTGGCATCTCACAAGGCCTGAGTGGCTTTATGGATGATGTGGGTCCTTGGTAGATTCAGAGGTCCAATGCTAAGCAGCTTCTAGGGTGGGGAGAGAATTCTTTTTAAGATGTTAATTACCTTGGTTCATTGAGGTACATAGAAAAGGGTTTGGTGAGGATGTTTCCGTATAGAAAGGTAGAGAAATGAGTGAGCTGAAATCTCTGGCTTACTCACTAACATTTCTAAAAATATTGTTCTTAAGGGCAGGAAACAGGGAGACAGAAAGCAACAGCAAGACCATTGAGCCTAAATACACAACGTGCTTACAACAGATGCATGTACTTGTGTGAAGCAATAGTTTTGGCAGGAATAAAAAACACCTGGGTTAGAATGTTAGCTTGACTTATGGTCTAGGCTCTGCCATTTGACCTTCAACAAATTGCATGTTTGCCCTGAGCCCCAGAGTCACCTTCTGCAAGGTGGAGATAACAGCTCCATTACCTAGGCCAGGAGGCTGTTGGGAGGAAGTTCTCTGTAGTTCTTTGTAAAGTGCACTTAAATCATTAACTCCAATAGTTTGGCCTCATCTGCTGGGGGCCTATTACCAGCAAGAAGAAGGAAATTTATTTTCCAAGGGACTAGAGCAGTGGTTCTCAACTTTCCTAATTCTGAGACTCTTTAATAATGTTCCTCATGTTGTAGTGACCCCCAGTGATAAAATTTTCATTACTATTTCATAACTGTAATTTGCTCTTGTTATGAATCATAATATAAATATCTGATATGTAGATGGCCTTCCATAACCCCCAGAAGGGTTATAATCCAATGGTTGAGAACTGGTGGGTTAGAAGAATACTGCATTCTTTGAATAATATCTTCCATGTGACTGGATTAGTAAGTCTTTGGAGGAGTGAGCTGGATGAGTTCAGAGCAACGTGAGGGAGTTTAGTAAGCATAGCAAATGCATTAGCCACAGAATAAATTTCTGCTGGGGTGGTTCAATGGCTGAATATATGCTTTGGCATCTGGAAATTTGGTTTATTCCCTAGCACTGCACCTCCCTACACCAAAATTAATAAATAAATAGATAGATAAATAAATAAATAAATAAATAAATAAATAAAACTTCTCCATGAAAGTAGGTTGCTATACTCTGTGCAAGGTCCAATGGGAGGTGACTTCCAGCATCTCTCTATGAATTTAGGCAATAGGAAGCCAGAGGGTGCATTGAGGTTACCCTTGTAGCCAAGACCCTAAAGAGATGCATATCTCCATTTAGGTTGAATGCAGAGGAGTGAGTACCACATCGATGCCCTACATCTGGAGGCAGCCAGAGCACAGGCAGGGCTTTGTCTCTGAGAGTTACTCCCACCTAATTTGCTCCACACAGGATCCTGGGAAAGTGAGGTAATTGCCTGCATATGAAAGCAGAATTTTATTACTTCTTTTCTCATGACAGCTGAGAGGAGAGAACGCAAGGAGAGTTACGTGTTGAGAAAATGAAAGGTACACCCTCTCACGAGCAATGGGTGTTTGGACAGAGATATTTAGTTTGAAAGATACCTCATGCTGTCCAAAAGCAGGCTGTTTAAATACCTGGGTAGCTTTTGGTGGTCTGAGCTGTGGGTAGGGCCTGAGTTAGGCCAAACTCAGTCATTTATGACAAAAGGTGAACAGCACACAATGCAGAGGGTGAAGGTTTTTTTCTTGGGAAAAACCTAAGAGCACTGAATTTCAGCGCAGCACTCTATGTATCTCAACACTGCCCAGAATCCAGGAAAGCCATCTCTCCCCCCCGCTTCTTTTTTTCAGTGTTCAATATTTCACAACATTTGCTTGCTGATTGGAGATCTTTCCCAACAGGCTTCACCTCAACAACTGCCGGTCAAAGCCATAGAGAATTGAACCATCTGTTGTATACCCAGCCTCCTTTCCCCCTCCCCATTAACACATGGCTGCCAACTGCTGCTGAATGCACTAACGCTGCCCCCTGCTGGAAGGGCCAGTACAAACATCTCTAAATCTTCCGCTAGAATGCCAGCAACTACAGAACTCAAGGATCTCCTGTGGGTCATCAAAGCCAAAACAAGAAGGAGAAAGTACCTAATCCCAGAGGACTCATCAAGTTGATACCAAACACATGTATACAAGCAGGACATATACACACAGTCACATGTACATACCCCCGCCCCCATCACATGCATTCATCAGTTAAACACAGTTACAAATGCTTAAATTTGACTCTTCAGAAAATGGAGGGACTATATCAGGCATGATTATTCAGTAGGGTACTTAGGTCAATTCATTTTTTCAGTTATAATATGATAATCTCAATTTTTATCTTTTTTGTTTTATTGTTTCTTTGAGACAGTCTCACTGTTTTAGGCTTAGACCTTGATCTTATAATCCTCTTGTATTAGCCTTTGAATGCTAAAATTGCAGGTGTGTGCCACACACTGTTAATCCCACCTGTCAGAAAAAGATCATTACCATAATTTTGAGCCGAATTTGAAGCCTGCTTTAATTAAATACTGGCCAGGTAGATGGGCTTTGGCCGGGTCCATAACTGGCATCCCAGGAAATGGCCCTGAATCAAGTTTTGCAGTGGCTTAAGAATTTCCCTTTATGTCTAGTCAGGGGCAATCATACATCCTGACATATCTCCAGCCTACATCCAATTAGGGAAGAGCATTCATTCTAATGTATTTCCTACCTGTGATGCTCCTACCTATATGCCATCAAGCACATCCAGTGCAGATGGGTCAAACAAACTTGTTTAGGGGTGTGAAAACATATGACTTGTTAGCGACCATAAACAACAGCCTCCAGCATTTTAGGAACTACCTGTCCTTGGCTTGCAGATCAGAGGCATTTTTGTTTCAAGGATCTCTAAGGCATAGTAATTAAAACTTAAAATGTAACTTTGGTTCTCACAGCAACACTTTTCCTCACAATTGTTAATTTTCTTTAGTTTCAAGTCAGGATTTATGGTTTCTTGCTCACACTACATAAAAAAAAAATTGTCAGTGAGTTAAAACATATATCAGCCAGTTTTGCTTCACACTTTCTCTGGAAAACTGTTTTCCTGACTCATGCTCTTCAGTGCCCTTGCAAAAAGTCCATGGCTGTGCTTGAGAGAAGAGAGGAGAGCACCTTGAAGCTCATAGTCCACCTTGTTTCTTCCTGTTGGCTCTTGCCTTATTTCTTTTCCCCACCTCAATCACAGTAGTACCTGATCCTAAACAAATTTTTCAGAAGTGAAATTCTAACATAAGTCCAAGTGGATCAAAGACCTCACCATAAATCCAGTTACTCTGAATCTGATAGAAGAGAAAGTAGGAAGTACTCTTGAACACATTGGCACTGGAGATCACTTCCTAAATATAACACCAGTAACACAGACACTGAGAGAAACAATCAATCAATGGGACCTCTTGAAACTGAGAAGCTTTTGTAGAGCAAAGGACACTGTCAACAGGACAAAGTGACAGCCTACAGAATGGGAAAAGATCTTCACCAACCCTACATCTCACAGAGGGCTGATATCCAGAATATAAAGAACTCAAGAAATTAGACATCAAAATGCCCAACAGTCCAATTAAGAAATGGGCTATAGAACTAAACAGAGAATTCTCAACAGAGGAAGCTCAAATGGCTGAAAGACATTTTCTATTTATTTATTTATTTATTTATTTATTTATTTATTTATTTATTTATTTATTTATTTTCCAGAGCTGAGGACCAAACCCAGGGCCTTTGCAAGCGCTCTACGACTGAGCTAAATCCCCAACCCCATGAAAGACATTTAAAGAATTGCTCAACATCCCTAATCCTTAGGGAAATGCAAATCAAAACAACTCTGAGATACTACCTTACACCTGTCAGAATGGCTAAGATCAAACACACTGAAGACAGCTTATGCTGGAGAGGATATAGAGCAAGGGGAATACTTCTCCACTGCTGGTGGGAATGCAAGCTTGTACAGCCACTTTGGAAATCAATATGGCACTTTCTTAGAAAATTGGGAATCAATCTCCCCCAAGGCCCAGCTATATACCACTCTTGGGCATATACCCAAGGAATGCTCAATCATACCACAAGGGCATTTGCTCAGCTATGTTCATAGCATTATTGTTTGTAATAGCCAGAACCTGGAAACAACCTAGATGCCCTTCAACTGAAGAATGGATAAAGAAAATATGGTACATATACACAATGGAGTACTACTCAGCAGAGAAAAACAATGACATCATGAGGTTTGCAGGCAAATGGATGGAACTAGAAAAAAAAATCATCCTGAGTGAGGTAATCCAGACTCAGAAGGACAAACATGGTATGTACTCACTCATAGGAGGATACTAGATGTAAAACAAAGGATGACTAGACTGTAATTCACAACTCTAGGGAGGCTACCTAGAAAACAGGACCCTAAGAAAGACACAGGGATCGCCCAATGAAAGAGAAATGGATGAGATCTACATGAGCAAACTGGAGTTGAGTTGGGGTAATGAAGGGCAATGTTCAAGGTAAAGAGAGCTTAGGGGAGTGGGAGATCCCAGCTGGATCAAGAACAAAGAGGGAGAACAAGGAAAAAGAGACCATGATAAATGAAGACCCCATGGGAATAGGAAGAATCAAAGTGCTAGAGATGTCCCCAGAAATCCACAATGATACATTCACTGTAGAATACTGGCAATGGTCAAGAGAAAGCCCGAACTGACCTACTCTGGTGATAGGATGGCCAAACACCCTAACTATCATGCTAGAACTCTCATCCAATGACTGATGGAAGCGGATGCTGAGATCCATGGCCAGGCCTCAGGTGGAGATCCAGGAATCCAATCCATGAGAAAGAGGAGGGATTGTATGAGTGAGAATTGTTGAGACCAAGATTAGAAAAAGCACATGGACAAATAGCCAAACTAGTGGAAACACATGAACTATGAGCCAATAGCTGAGGAGCCCTCAACTGGATCAGGCCCTCTGGATAAGTGAGACAGTTGATTAGCTTGAGCTGTTTGGGAGGCACCCAGGCAGTAGGACCAGGACCTGTTCTTAGTTCATGAGCTGGCTGTTTGGAACCTGGGGCCTATGCAGGGATACTTTGCTCAGCCTGGGAAGAGGGGACTGGACCTGCCTGGACTGAATCTACCAGGTTGAGCTGAATCCCCATGGGAGTCCTTGCCCTGGAGGAGATGCGAATTGGGGGAGAGGCGGGCAGGAGGAGGGAGGACAGAGGAATCTTTGGCTGATATGTAAAATTAAATCAAATTATAAAATAAAAAAGAATGATAAAAAAAAGAAATTCTAATTCCTTAAAGGTCATCATGCTTTGAACTTTCTGCTGAAGTGTATTGCATGCAGTAAAGATTATCTATACTATAAACACATTTTCACAAATCTAATGTCCCAGGCAAAGAGCCTCTTAGATCAGGAAACTGAGTGTCCCTAGAGGCTGAAGAACTGCCCTCCCCCCTACCCTTACTAATCACTGTTTCCCAACCAGGAAAGATCACAGTTGTAATGTTAAGGAAAGTTTTCTTTCCACTCACAGTTTATAGGTTTCAGTTATTGGCTGGTTGGCCTCATTATTTTCAGACCTTTTGGAAGGCAGAAGCTTCATGGCCAGGTAATAAATTTTTAGGATTGTACTTCAGCACCTCAGATACTACAGCAGATAGAACCTGAGCGCTCTTGAGAGTGTTAGCAACACCATGAAACTGTACTCTTTCTGAATCTGTCAGCACACGAGCCTGCCTGTCCTCACCTATGTTAAATAGCTCCCAACACTATACATGTTTTCATAGTGATTGGTTATAACTAAAAATTATATAAGAGTTGTCTTCTGGGAATGTCAGAAACAACATTCATAGACTCACACTAGCCTGATGGCTAAACATGAGCTGAACGAGAAGAATAGACATGCTAACATGAAGAGCACACCAATTGGTTATACAAACCAAATTGTCAGCCCTGAAAAGATACATACAAGTATCATTATATAGATTGATTTTATATATATAAAACAATCATTAATGAAAAACAAAACAAAGACTGGATACAAACACTCATATCATGTCTGGGTGAGGCAACCCAGTAGGAGGAAAAGGGTCCCATAAGCAGGCAAAAGAGTCAGAGACACCCTTACTCCTATTGTTAGGAGTCCTACAAAAACATCAAGCTAACAACCACAATATATATAAAGAGTATCTAGCACAGACCCATGCAGGCTCTGTGGTTGCCCCTAATATCTCTGTTTAGTTGATCTGTGGGTTGTGTTCTGCTTGTGTCCTTGAGTGCTCTGGCTCCTACAATTCTTCCTCCCTCTTTTCCAAGTTACCCAAGCTCCAGTGAAAACCTCCAATTTGGGCTGTCTCTGTGCCTAATGTTTAACTGTGCGTCTCTGCTTCTGCTTCCATCAGCTACCTACAGAAGCCTCTTGGATGATGATTGGGCTATGAGTATAGCAGAATATCATTAGGAATCATTATATTGATTATTTTTCCCTATTTTAGGTACCTGTAATATACAGTTCCTGGTCATCTGGGCACTGTGGTGGTGCACACCTTTAATCCCAGAACTCAGGAGGCAGAGGCAGGTAGATCTTTGAGTTTGAGGCCAGCCTGGTCTACAGGGTGACTTTCCCTCTCTTTTAAAATTATTTATTTTTATTCTCATATGTTTTAGACAGAGTCTTACTCTGAATTCCAAGCTGACCTGGACCTCACTGCCCAGGCTAGATTCAAACTCTTAATCTTTTACCAATCTCATGGATGCTGAGATTGCAGAGACCTTTCCTCTTCATAGGCTAATTTTCTTAGTTATTATGTCACCATGACAACAAGTTGACCAACACATATTGAACATTTGTGTCCCTTTCATGTTGGTGATACCACATTGTATATTTAGTCTCCCTTTCACTGGTGATTTATTCAATCGGCCACTCTTGAAAAGTTTAGTATTTACTGGGATAACTTCATTTGTACTTCCTGCATGTTTAACATGAGTGTTTAGAAGTTATATATTCTAGAGTTCAGTCCCTGTTACATACATGTGGCTTCTTATACCATTCTACCTAAAATTACTTTTGATGAACACAAGTTATTTATAGTAAAATATTCTCTTTTGTTTGTTTGCTTTTTTCAAGACAGGGTTTCCCTGTGTAGCTTTGTGCCTTTCCTGGAACTCACTTGGTAGCCCAGGCTGGCCTCAGACTCACAGAAATATACCTGGCTCTGCCTCCCAAGTGCTGGGATTAAAGGTGTGCGCCACCACCCAGCACAATATTCTTATCTAATACATATATGTACATATACATACACATATTCTTACTGATTAGAATTTATTGTGCCCTAGGTAAGTAATAATCTTCTTCTTCTTCTTTTTTTTTTTAAATTCTGAAGAAGAGCTCCTTTAGTTTCTTTTAAAAGTTGTATTTCATTACTCTGGATCTGAATCTGAAATTGATTCCACATAGATTTTTTTTTCTTTGCATAGTGCGGTAGGGCTCAATAATATTCAGATTTTCTATACCTATATCTGATTAACCCAATATCTTACGAGAACCACCATTGTTTTCCTGTTATTCTGTAGCATCATGCATACATAACCCATTATAATTGCCAAACTGAATAAAAAGTAGAACATGAACTGAACACAAACATTGGTTTTTCCCTGCTTCCTGGCTTCAGATACATCATGAGCAGCTGCCTCAGACACCCGTGCCATGACTTTTCTGCCATGATTGACTTCACCTTCAAACTGTGAGCCAAAATAAGTGCTTCCTGCCTTAAATTTTCCTTTATCAGGTGTATTGTCACAGCAAGGAGAAAATCAATACAGAAAATTTATACTCAGAAATGGGGCTGTGGCTGTGATAAACCTAACCATGTAGTTCTCAGGTCACTGAGACAGGCTTGTGGAAGGAATATAGAAGAGTTTGGTACTTAGGGCTAGGAAACCCCTGACATGCTGGAAACAGCTTAGTGTGCATTCTGGAGGGAGCTTGGAAGGCAAAAACACTGAGAGAAATGTGGACAGTGGAGGACAGGTCCATGATGATTGAGAACGGAATAAAGACTCAGGAATTATGCTAGGGCCCCTTATTTGTTATTCTGTTAAAGAATCTGCCCATGACCTGTCTGTGTCCTGAGAGACTGATTGTGGTTGAATTTAATAGTAATGGACTAATTAGTTTGGCAGAGGAAATTCTGAAACACAATAGCATTCAGGCTATGCTATGGTTACTGTTCACTTCTCTTATCCAGATCTATAGTGAGAGAGAACAAGATGTGGAGCAGAAAGAAGAGAAAAATGTGAAGTTTGGTGAGGAAGCTTCACATTTTGTTCAAGGAGTATGTAGACAGCCAAGCATCTGCAGTAGTTAATTAGATGAGCACCATTAGAGAGAAGCCTGACTCTGCACTTCAAAAAGAATGGTTGGTAAGGCTCCTCCATCTATTGGAGAATTCATCTTGTGAACAAATTCATTTGCATGGAAATAGCTTAAATGGGATGCCACTGAAAGGGTTAACTGTTCAAAAATGACTTCCTGGGATAATGTTTCTTCTGGGTCAGAGCACAAATGCCAGTGCAATTCTGGCCCAACGGGTCCAGGTTACATTGTATGCTGGCATCAGAGCTTATTAGTGTTGTAGACATAACAGATGCAGGAATGAGAGGGTCAGGGTACCATGCAAATACTTAGGTAAGGTAATATGTGGCAGGGTCAGGGTTCCCATAAGAAAGAAAACCTTGAGAGGTGACTGTATAAAGCTGTGAAGTTGAGGCCTGGCTTGCAATGCAGACCCCAGGATGTTGGAAATGCCACAATGAATTAATGTCCATCAAGGAAATCTGTATGTATGGAGTAGCGTTGGCTCATGAAAGATGCTGGATGTTTTAGAAATGCAAGAACTGGAGGTGCATAACTACTCAAACCTTTGAAATCTAGATGATTCCACCACAAAGCCCAGATAGCAGATATATAACTGAAGAACTTGGTGTTTGTTGAGCTGGTTTTGGTCTTTCTTTAGTCCAGTCTTTCACTGCAAAATCACTGTTCCTCACTTTGGAATGGAAATGTTTCCTCTGTCCCATTTTATGTTGGAAATATGTAACATGTTTGGATGTTATGGGTGCTCACAGTTAAGAGATTGCCTGAGTGTCAGAAGACATCTAGCAATTGTCAGGGTCACTGGAAACATCTTATTGGACTGAACACGTTTTGCATAGTGAGATGGACATAAGAGGTGAAAGGTTGTGACTTAAATGTAACATGTTTTCACATACACTTGACAAGGGATGGAAGTGTGATGGTTCATGTTGCTTGTCAATTTCATGGGATATAGAATCTCCTTGGAGATACCACTTCTGAGATAGGTTTCTATATTGGGTTAAATGGTAGTGGCATTTAATTCATCATGGGCTGTGGTCCCCAACTCAGTAACAGTGAGATAATGAGCCAAGCTGTAGCATTCATTCATCTCTCTCTGCCTCCAGGATTTGGGTGCAATGTCAGCAGCTATATCAAGTTCCTGCTACCATGGTTTCCCACGGTAGACAAGACCCCAAATTATCCCTTAATTTGCTTCTGTTAGATGTTCTGTCACAGCAACAAGTCAAATTATATATATATATATAAATCACTTTCTTATTCTTATCTATCAGGATTCTAGGGAATGGTTTTTGCTCCTATGAGTATTAGTGCTGCCACTGTATTACAATAACGTTCCTACTTCATGTACTGGGAGTCAGATGATGTAGTTCAGTTGTCAGAGCCTCTGAGACATGTGTATGTGTGAAGGAAGTTTCTTGAGTTGTGTGAATGTACTCTCACATTCAAGAGAAGGAAGGCTAAGAGGAGGTTGAGATAGAAGTCGATTGTGACTATGGTCAACCCCAGTGGGTTCAGTGGATCCTCGAGGCAGAGCTGATAGCACAGAACTTAAGTTATCACCCATTGAACTGAGGATCATTCATTGACATACCCTTAAGTGACCTTGGGCAAGGTGCCTTTCTGCAACAAAACTACCTGAACTCTATCAGCTCACCTGCTGACTAGGGGTTAGAACTTCAGTCCCTGGGGGCTCTAACAGCCCACCCAAGCATCCCTCTGTATCTGTTATTTTTCTCATTACTATGACAAAAGGAAAAATTGACCTGACATAAACAACTTACAGGCGAAAATATTTCCATATTTTGGTTCATGGTTTCAGTTCTCAGTAATATGGCTTCACTGATTCTTGTCCCACGATGTGTCAGAATATCACAAAGGCAGGAACACACATGTTAGAGGTAACTCATCTAGACAGAAAGAAGCAGAGAAAGCAAAGCCTGAGACAAGATGAACTTTCCAAGGATATGCCTCTAGTCACGATATTTACCCAGCTAGACCTTATTTCCAAAAGTCTCTAGAACCTCTTGAAACTGGATGATCAGGGGAGGGTAGAGATTTAGGACATGAGTCTTTTGCCGGAATACCTCATCTCCAAACTGTAACATCCACTCACCAGAGCTCTAAGCTTCTATTTCAGGCATCTAAAGGAATTCATGGTAAATTGAATAAATGTCTTATTCAGAGTGTTTATGTTCTGTTGGAAGCATTTTTTTTTCTGTCTGGATTTCATTTGTACCTATGCTCTATATACTTCTGTATTTTCATTATAAATGTTCCAGGCATACAACCAGATGTTATAGATGAAGTTTTACTCTGACATCTGTGCTTCACTGGAACATGACATTCTCTGTATTCTGTCTCTCTTTTGTATTTTTGATCATGTGGTTTAATATGTTGATTGATTTGACTGCTTCATCCATTCACAGGGAATCCACCCTTTCAAGTGTTAAATTCATGTTCAAAGCTCTGCTGTGACCCTGAAAAACCCCTGTGCCATTTCTGCCTGATGGTGAGTTTGTTCTGCATGCTGCCTCTGCATGCTGTGAAAGCTCCAGGCCTTGAAAAAATCTCCCTTAGGACCTGGCTGGGACTTCTCTGGGGCTACTGTCCTCCCTCAAGCCCCATCTCCAATAAAATCACTCCTGTGGTGTCAGGAATTAGTGAAAACAGGAACAGACGATGGTCATACATGGGTACTGTTAATGTCTTGGTACCACAGGAGAGAAGAAAATGGACAAAGGGTAATAGCAGGTGTGGCATTGATGGGTTGCATCCACACCATGATGACTTCTAGCTTGCTTAGTTGAAATTAGCCCAGGCCTGGCCTCTTTTGACCAGAATAACTGACACTTAAGGGTTCAGAGTAAAGCTTAGGGTTAGAATGCTTGCCTAGCCACAGGGGAACCTGGTAGAATCTTCAGCACCATAAAAAGTAAAAGCTAAGAATTATTGGTGTACCAATATACAACTGTCCATAAACAAAGCATTACACTAAAGACTTCAGAACACTCTAAAGCAGTGGTTCTCAACCTATGAGTTACAACCTCTTTGGGGGTCAAATGACCTTTCCACAGGGGTTACCTAAGAACATCAGAAAACACAGATATTTATATTATGATTCATAACAGTAACAAAATTAGAGTTATGTAGTAGTAATGAAAATAATGTTATGGTTGGGGATCAATGTAACTTTAGGAACTGTATTAAAGGGTCAAAACATTAGGAAGTTTATAAACCACTACTCTCAAGTATCTACTTAATAATTATTTTTGGTTGTGAGCCTAGCCTTTAACATCTGAGATATCTCTCCAGCCCTCTACTTAATAATTAAAATGCTTCTGATTCTGATTCTACTGAGAGGATTTGCCTGTGATCATAGGACCAGGACACAGCAGGTTGGGTATTAGCAACAGTCAGACTGATTTTAAAGCCTATGATCATTATATTTTTGTTCTGCCATTTCTCTCTCTCTCTCTCTCTTTCTCTCTCTCTTAAACACACAACACATTCATGACTCATAGCATATTCTACCAATTACTTAGCACAGTAGGTTTTGAAATAGCCATTTGGTTTGTGTGGGTGTATATGTGTGTGTGTAGGTCATGTTTGTGTAAAGGTATGCTTACATGGGTCTGGTTCTGTATGGAAGTCAGAGGTCAGAGGTCAACCTAGGATATTGTTCCTTTTTTTTTTTTTTTTTTTGGACAGGTTTCTCAAAGACCTGCAACTTGAGAAACTTAAGACTATCTGTCTCTGCCTCTTCAGGGTTGGGACTACAAGAATGTTATGTTACATCTGAATTTTTATATGGGTTTTGAGAATCAGATTCAGATTCAGGTCTCCATGCTTGTATGGTAAACAATTTACCCAAAGAGATCTCTCTCCAGTCCAATATATCCATTTTAAAAATTGATAATGGATTTTTCCATAGAAAACAACAACAAACCATAAAAAACAGCATTAACTTTGTATCTATGAATGCATTACATATCAATAATTTTCAACTGATGATTTTTCTCATTAGATAAGTGATAATATTCTTCATAGGAAAATTTTAAAATACTGATAAAAAAGTAAAAACTCAAAGCCACCAACTGCAATATCCAGAATGCTTTGCTGGTTTATTTATCACATTTCTACACTGACATGGTTTCCGTGACTGGGCTTCCCAGACCCACATTGCTCTGATCAGTCTTTTATCTTACTTCCAATTATGTGAAGAACACATTTTCTCATATGATACTCCTTGTATTCTTGTGCAATATTTATAAAATACTTTATATGAAAATGCAACATCTTGATATTACTGTCTCCCTAACAATGGGTGTTTTATCTTTTTATTTATTTTGCTACTATATAATGGCATCTGATAAACACATTAACTCACAGATCCTTAATCATTTTCACTGGGAATCAAGCCAAGGCATCTGAGGAATGTAGAAAGTGGTCCATGGATAAATTACATCCCCAGCCTCTATTTCTGGTTATTTTCTAGTGATCAATCCCAAGTGAGTTGTCTATGTCTAAGAAAATGGGCATTGTTAAAGATCCTTTGCTTTCGAGGCCAACATAATCTCCACAGAGGCCAGAGATGAACCTGTAGTCTCATATCAGTCTGCAGTAGTTTATTGTCCATCTAAGCAGACATTCATCCATGCTACAGCATCAAAATACAAAAAGCAGAAATAAGCAATACTGGCAGTCTTACAGTTACTATTGCTGTGATAAAACACAATAACCAAAAACATCTTGGGGAGGAAAGGGTTTATTTGGCTTACATGTACAGGGTCACAGTCTATTCAGGGAAGCCATGCAGAAACTCAAACTGGGCAGGAACCTGGAGGCAGGAGTTGATGCCAAGGAGGTGTGCTGCTTACTAGCTGGATTCTCACAGCTTGCTCAACCAGCTTTCTTATAACATCAACAATGACCAGCCTAGAATGGTGATCCCTCCCACACCAATCACTAATTGAGAAAACATCCTTCAGGTTTGCCAACAGTCCTATCTTATGGAATCATTTTCTCAATAGAGAGTTCATCCTCTCAGATGACTTATTTTGTGTCAAGATGACATAAAATTAGCCAGCACACTGGCTATTAAAAATGCTAAGTTTTGTGTTAGGCTTGTATACCCATATATGCCCAATATCCAAGTGGTAGAGGCAGGGGATTTCTGTGTTTGGGGTCAACTTGAGCAACAACAGTAAGATTCTGTTTCAAAAATCCAAATGCTGGTGATGCTACTCAATTGTAGAGCAGTTGCTTTGCATCTGCAAGGCCTTGGACTTGACACTAAGTACCCACAACAAAGGAGGGAGGCGAATATCAGTGTCTCAGTTGTAGTTTTTGTTGCTGTGATAAACTACTGACCTAAATTAATTTGGCAAAAAGGGTTTTAACTGGCTTACAGATGACATTTCATGATCCATGGAAGACATGGAAGGAATTTAAAGCAAGAATTTGGAAGTAGAGGCCACAGAGGAACACTCATTACTAGCTTGTTTCCAGATCATATTCATCTACCTTTTTTATACAATCTAGACACACCCCACCACAGCCTAGGGATGACACCACCCACAATGGGCTGAGCCCTCTCTAACAATTAGAAATTATGAAAATGCTCCCATAGGAATGCCACAGGATAATCTAATGGAGATAGTTCATCTATTGATGTTCACTCTTCTCAAGTGACTCTAGATTTATATCAAGTTGACAGCTGAAGCTGATTATGACAAATTTGGAGACTTAAAAGGTATTTTAAGGAAGTGTTAGTAATGAAACTGAAGTGTGCCCCATAGACTTGTGTCCTGAACCCTTGTTCCCTAATTTGTGGTGATATTTTGGGAGACCATGAGACTTTTAGTGGATGTGGTCTGGTTAGCAGAAGTCTGTTACTGTGAGTGGAATTACTAAAGGTACAGCTCTTCTTTGTTTCCTGATCCAACTGAGGTGACAATCCTTTCTACCATAGCAGGGAAATCACCATGCCTTTCCTGCCAGGATGGACTGAAAATTGAAATCATGGGCAGGAATGCATCTTCTGTTCCTTAAGCTGTTTTAGTATTTTGACCATAGCAATAAGAAAGAAAATGTAAGAGGAAGAAAGAAAATATGCATTATCTTTCAACAGTTTAAAAATAATGCATATTTTACATTTTTTTTACTAAGCCTCTAGTATCAAGAGTAGGAAAGTTTCTATGTTCCCAGAAAACCAAATCTTGGAAGGCAAACTCCTAAATAACTTTTTTTTTTTTTAAGAAAGCTAAATAGGAATGTGTGAAATCATTCAGAAAAGACGAGGGCAATGCTTCTCATGCATAAAATTCTTAATTAACTTTGATTTTTTGAAAAGACCGCATACAATTACAGCCTGCATAATCATAGCACGTTGACACAGGACTCAGCTCAGTCATTAGGGGTGGGAAGGGAGAATGAATGCTCAGCAGGTGAATCTTTTCAGAATAATCACTGGTGTTTTTTCCTGTGGGCCAAACAGAAAAGCCACATGCAAGAGTTTGTATACAAATAGCTAGCAAAGTGAAAGATGATATCAGCTAAAAAAGAAAAAAAAGGACAGTTAACATTGCATGTGCTCATTACATATAACAGTGTGGTAAAGAATGTGCATATATATGTATATATACATATAATTATATATGTGCTATGTATTTAGTACAATTTTACCTTTTTGGTGAATGCACTTAATACCCATCTATTTATATATTGTACATTTTTTGAGACAGGGTCTCTTTATGAAGCCCAAACTGTTTTTAAACTTCTCACCCTCCTACCTCAGCCTTCCAGGTGCTGGTCTTGCAGGCATAATGTACCATACATGGCTTTACATTTTTAAAGAGTATGTTGGGTTACCTAAACTAAGCTGAACATGGACTGCCATAGATAGACTGATGTAGAAGGGTGAGTTCTCAGGAGAACCCTACCCTAGACAAAGAACTGCAGGTAACTAAGGAATGCTGAGAGAGGGGGAAATAGTCTTCCCTGGAGAAGAGCACACTTATTGGTTATTTGGTACCAAATAGCCAGCCCGATAAATATATATATATATGCAAGTAACATTATACAGATACAGGTGGAGCGGGTGGCGTTTATATAATTAGGAATAGATATTAAACATATTATATATGATATGTATATTTAATAATAATTAAAGAAAAAAAAAAGGCCGTGACTTTGAAAGAGAGTAAGTGCATGATTTCAGGGAAGGTTTGGATGGAGAACATGGAATGGGAAATTATGTAATTATAATCTCAAAAGATAAAAATAAATAAAAAAGAAAATATTAATTGGGAGTGGTTAGAGTACTATTGGTCAGAGGATGAATATTTCAAGTGTGCTGAATGCTTCAATTTATGCAGCTGCTTAAGCATAGAAAGACAGTCCAGGGAACCACATTGTAGATTTCATTTTTTTAAAAAATACCTGTTTATGCTGCTAAGGCTTGTCTTGAATTCCTGGGCCATGGTAATCCTCCTGCCTCAGCCTCTTTTGAGCTTTATTTTCTTCCCTAATTTGAGACATCTTCACTTTTTCAGAGCAGTCATCCTTTGGTCTCATCGTTTCTGCCTTTATGAATGTTACATTTAGTTTGTTTCTCATTTATGGGGCAGGATCTTTTATATAGCCAAGGTTAGCTTGGAATTCTAATCCTATTGCATCAGCCTCTGAGGGATGGAATAATAGTACATACCACCCTGCTAGCTGTGAGTCTGGTCTTCTTGAAGTATGGGTTTGGGATCTACCCCATTGACAGGGCTCATGGCACACAGAACTATCCCTTATAATTCCTAATCTAAGCTGTAAAATATTAAATTGGCTTCCCCCTTTTTTTTAAAAAAAAAGATTTATTTATTTATTTATTATGTATACAGAAGAGAGCACCAGATCTCATTACAGATGGTTGTGAGCCACCATGTGGTTGCTGGCAATTGAACTCAGGACCTCTGCAAGAGCAGTTGGTGCTCTTAACCACTGAGCCATCTCTCTAGCCCTAGCTTCCCTTTTACCTGTCTTCTTCAAAGACAACAGGGCACTAGGCCTTAAATGATTACTTTTTATTCTTTGTCTCCTTTGTAGTGCCTAGTTCACCAAGGAATATTTTTGAACTTTACATGAATGGAATTTGGCTTGTTTTGTTTGATATTAAGTGTTCTTCAGAACTCTGATCTCCACCACTCATCTTTTATATGTGCACTAAAAGTCCATCTCTGTGCTAGTGCCCATCTCTCCACCATTCTCTGCTGGTGCAAAGCCTGTCCCCCTTTCCTCTGCGTCGTCTGTTTTGATTCTCTAGCAGGAAGACAGCCTTGGTCAGTTTAGAGGATACTAACATGAAACCCAGAAAATACATTTCCCACACAAAATTCTGGCCAGATTTTTAAGCTATGTAAGTCTTCAATATATACATGGCTGTGTATTTGTAAGTGTATGCTTCTATCTATCTGTCTATCTGTCTGTCTCAGTTGTTTTTTTTTTTTTTATTGCTGTGAATAGACACCATGACCATGGCAGCTCATATAAAGAAAATCTTTAATTGGGGTGGCTCTCTTACAGATTCAAAAGTTCAGTTCATTATCATCATGATGAGTAGCATAGTGGCATGCAGGTAAATGTGGTGCTAGAGCTGAGAACCCTACATCTTTCAGTCAACAGGAAGTCAACTGAGACACTCAGCAGTATCCTGAACATAGAAAACGTCAAAGCCTGCTCCCACAGTGACACACTTCCTCCAACAAGGCCATACCTACACCAACAAAGCCATATCGCCTAATAGTGTCACTTCCTATGAGAATATGGGGGCCAATTACATTCAAACTACCATAGTATATATCCATAACTACATGAGGTATATATGAGACACACACACACACACACACACACACACACACACACACACACACTGCCATTCTACAGGGAATTATAAAATCTGGACTTGGATTCTTGTGTCAGTGAAGAGGTATGGGTATATATGAGTGTTTTAGTGTATGTGTATTTGCGTTTCAGTGTGCACTTATGAATACTTGAGTGTGTGAAAGTGTGAGTATGTAGCAGTGTGAATGGAAGTACATGGGCGTATGTGACTGTATGTATGAAACTGTGTGTGTGAATGTGTGAGTACATGTATAAATGTGAGTATGTATTACTATGAGTGTGTATATGTATGCATGGGAATGGGCTAGTGGGAAGTAAAAATGGGCCTGAGTGTGTGTGAATGTGTTTTTGTGTAAGTATTTGGGGGGGCATGAATACGAATCTGTAAATGTGTGAGTATGTGTCTGAGTGCAAGTATATATGAGTGTATATATGTATCCATGTGTCTATGTGTGTTTGTTTGTGTGGGTATCTATATACTGTATACATGTTTGTTTGTGTATATTTGTATACGTGTGTGGACATGTGTCTGATGGTGTGTGAGTGTGTGGGTTTAATGTGTATATCTGCTCATGCATATATCCACTGAGGACTGAAAACAGAGTCTTTGACTTTTGAGACATGCTCATCTTTGTCTTGTTCCTATTTCTCTCCAGAATTCTGGGAGCACATGTCATCCTCATCACAATTCTATCTTTGTCCTGGAGACTGGCTGGCTGGCTTGTTGCAGTTCTTTCTGAAAAATTGAACAGGGCTTCAAGTTCAGGTGTGTTCTGTAATTGCTCCAGCAGGTTTGAATTTTATGGATTTGAGATGAGTGTAGCTGTGTTTTCAGAGCCTCACCCCATGAATGCTACATATCTCTTCTTAGCAAAGCACACAGATAGATGTATGGACTGTAATCCTTTGTTGAGTTCAGCCTTGGTTGACAAATTCATGTCGTGCAAAGAATATAAAACCAAAATGCATGAGAAGTAAACATTTCAAGACTGCCTCATATTTTATTCCATACTTGCTTAATCCTGACAAATAATTTGTTGATGAATTATAACATCACTGGAAAACAGAAAACAATAAAATGCTTTCAGAATGCAGGCTATAATGGAATTGTTATTAGATGAGGCAGAGAATTAGAATGCATTTCAGTCATATAATGGGTTAGCACTCTGATAGCAGATTACAGAGGGCTGAAAAGTTAGCAATATGCATCATATGTATTTGATATGTTCTTTCCTAGCTAACGGGCTGGAATTTTAATAAGAGTTCAAGACTACCAAGTAGGGTCTTCATCAGTTGTGATCTTGTCTTCTCAAGATAGGTGCTGGGAAACTTCTCCATAGCCAATAAACCAAGAGTGAAACACACCGCTTGAGAACCTTGTTTGTTGGTTAGGGGACCGTGTGGGATCTTATCCTAGGCCTATTTATGATAGGCAGGGCCAGGACTAGAAAGTCAGAAATCTCAGATATAGCACCCTGGGTTGAGAGACCTATAGCTGCTGGGTCTCCATGAGCACAGCCCACACACTGTGCAGCTCAGGCCTGGGAAGAGTGGCCTTGCAACAAGGGTTTATCACCCAGGGCAGATCATCTACAAACTCTGCTACTCCTTCTGGTGGCCCACTCTGCTTTTTTCGCTTGCTCTATATTATTCAAACTTACCAACTAAAAGCACAATGGGGAAGAAACACACATATAAATGACTGGACAACATGGCACTTTTCCGACCTGTCACTTCTCTATGCTACTTCCCTAGTGCCCTACATGATGTTATGATTTAAATGCCTGACTATTGGTGAAATTATTAAGGCCACTCCACGTAGTTAAAAGGGAGGTTTATTTTGTGGGGTACAAATGAAGGGATAGGTTGTAGGTTCTGGCAAAGGTATGGCGCAGTCCAGCAGTATTCTCTGGAGAACTCTGCTCGGTCTACCTCCAGTGTCCAGGGTCCCAGAACCAAGAGAGACCTCTCCTCTCCATCCTGGGTCTTCAGCTTCCTCCCTCAGGCCCACCTTGTGGGCATGACCATTACTGAAGCCTCAATGGGGGTTGGAACTTCCAGGCCAAGGCTGGGATGGCTACCTACTACACCTAACTGTTCTCCCTCCTTAATTTCTTCTTCTTGCTTCCTCTGCAGGTGATCAAACCACAATCCATTATAATTCATTATAAATCACTGAATACTACAGTTTCCTTTTAATTTGTTTGCCTCCAAACTTCAAGCAATAAGACTTTGTAATTTAAAAAAAAAAAAAAAAAAACTCTTTACTAAGAGGCTTGTTATTAGTTTTGAAACCAAAAAGGTAAAAACAAAAAGAAAAATAAAGATGGGGCAGTGCTTTCAAACTAACTAATACACATTCTAACTGACCTAAATTTGCAGGCTACCTTGCTGTCACAAATCCATTACATTCAGTTTCTTGGTGGGGAAGATGATGTGCAAGACTATTGGTATCTCTTGCATAGGTTTACACTATCTACTACTACTAGGAATTACCCAACAGACAGTCACAACTCTGGCCTTGACAGCCTTTGGATCTGAATCTCTGTGGCCAGAGCTTGTGCAGATGTGTGGAGGTCTCTGCAAACACCAGGACTGGTAGAATAATGATCTATGTGAAGCAGGAAGGAAATACAGTTCAATACAATTCAGTAGCTGGTGTTGGTTCAAACTTCTAGAGTCTGATCCTGGGCAGTTTATTGTAAGCATATTTAAATACAGTACAATGCGAAATAAAGTACCCTGGTGTAACACAATCCTTTGTGTACAAGGAGGCAAAATTTTCAAAGTACATGTAATTTCTTCCAGGAAGATGGGTTCTAGAGATAGGCTTCATGTATTATCTTAAGGTACTAAGGGAGAATCTGGCAAGTTCTCAGTCATACAGCTAGAGGCCTTCTGAGCTCTTAGCTAGCTCTGGTCCTGATCCTGGTTGTGGAAGTTTAGGGGAGTCTTGTAGACTATTAGCTACCTCTGGTCCTGCTTGTGGAAGCTTGGTATGGCCTGGCCCTACAGATAGTGCAAGGGTTACGTAGGCTATTAGCCATCTCCATTCCCAGCTTTGGGTATAAAACAGGTCATACATATTTTTCTTTGAAAAGACAACCCTGCAGGTTTAACATTTCCAATTCTCTTAGTGATATCTGTGAACACAAGGACCTTTGTGCTCCTAACATAGACAGACAGGAGCTCTCCAAAAGGCCAACTTGCTCTTTCCTGGTTGAGGCAGACAGTCTCCTACCATGTCATTATGCCACAGTGGCCTTGGATCTAAGGATTCTCATAAACATTCAACTCTAAACTGATAAAGTATGAATTAAGTAAGCCAATAGACACTTCCTTCCTCTGTGTTCTAAAACGGAGCCTCTAGAAGCCAGGTATTTCATTCGATGTATGAAGGAGGGTGTTCCATATGACTAATAGTATCTATAAGCCTAAAGGGAAGGCAGATCCTGGGTTGTAACCCCAGCTAAAGGAATCTGACAGAGAAGACTATGGAATAGGCCCATATGCTTCAGCCTTCAATTTATATTTCTACGGAAATAGTATCTCCTGATTTCCTGATGCTGTCAGGTAAGCAGTAAATATTACCGTTTCTTTACCTGAGGCATGTGCGGTGTGTGTGGGGTCAAAGGTGTCTGAGAATCTGAGAAGCCAGAATGCTGCCAACTGCTTATGTTGGCTGTACATCTGTGTTATCACACAGAAGCCTCCACCAGAAAATGTGAAGCAAGTGTAGTAACAGGTCCTTTCATTGTCGGAGGTTAGAAGAGAGCCACCACCTAGCTTCAAAGTGGATATTTCTTTAATGAAAATTAGCACCTGGGCCCTTCATCCCCTTGATGAGCTTGGGGAGTTTTACACTGATTGCTAACCACCAGCAACAGCAGTAAAGACATTCCAATAGAAAGGGCTCTGGGTGGTCAGGCTAAGATGTGTGCTCACAAGAACACAGCCTCCGCATCAAGGAAAAGGGAGGATTGGGGGCTGCAGCTGCTTTCAGCTCAGTAGCTGTGAAGGTGGTGGAAATCTGTTCTTTCCTATTTTCTCCACTGTCCACATGGGTTTTTGGACCCAGAAACATGCACTCACACGGTGAAACAGCATGTGCTTTGCAGACACAGACCTGTTGCCACAGTACACACTAAAGCATGAGATAAAAAGAGAACAATATGAAGACTACTGTGGAAGCCCAGGCTTTACTGCAATAACCCATATGCCTGCCTAGTAACACCATACTTAAGATGGAACATTTGTAAACAGACCCAAATCTTTTAAAGAAGATAAAATGGCAATACATAATATCAATTGTCAACTTGTTGAAAATCTAGAATCACCAATCCGGGTTTCTGTACCCTTCTGTGAAGGAATGTCAAGACTACACTAGTCTCTGTGCATGCTGTGGGGGATTATCTTGAGTATCTAATTGAGGTGAGAAATCCTGCCCACAAAGGCAGTGCCATTCCCTAGTTTGGATCCTGTATGTATTGGAGAAAGGAAGCTGAGAAACAGCATGTGTTAATCTCTTTCTGTCTCTTGATTGTGCCTTGACTCCCTGCATAGCCCACTCCACACACACTATGCAGTTGCTTCTGTAAGAATATTTTGTGACAACAATAGGAAAATAAGTTAAGACAAAAGCAGAAGCCAAATCATATATTCCCCCCAAAAAAGAAACTAACACTTGTGTTTAGTTGAATCACTGGTGTTGTGCATAGGAAAACTGTTCACATTCTTTTTGTTTGTTTGTTCGTTTTTGTTTTTGTTTTTCAAGACAGGGTTTCTCTGTGTAGCTTTGCACCTTTCCTGGAACTCATTCTGTAGGCCAGGCTGGCCTGGAACTCACAGAGATCTGCTTGCCTCTGCCTCCTAAGTGCTGGGATTAAAAGCTTGTGCCACCACTGCCTGGCATCTGTTCACGTTCTTATCAGTTTCTGAGTCCAGACCTTAGGACCTACAAACAGTTACAGTTACATCAGAATCATTATTAACAATAGACACTGGGCAAGAAGCTTAAGTGAATAGTGCCCTGCTTATATTCTTTTACTTATAGTGAAAATAAGACCATAGAAATACATTTTCCAATTAAGCAGGCAGTGCTTTTATAAACAAAATACTCTGTGAAAATATTAATATATGAGATGGACTGCTTAATGAAAAACTTTATGAGAAATAAGACTACAGCTATTTCTCTAAAACATAGTAAGAATTAGAAGTGTTTTCAATAGATACATAGACTGTAGCTGAGCTACCAGAGAAGCTGTCAGGCCTGAGATTTATCTCAAATGTGATGAGAGTATTAGAAAATGACATTATACCTTTTTTGTTTGACAAATACTTGAGGATTTTAGCAATATTAAATCTGTTAGCGAGATCTTTTACTTAATAAAGATTCTTTGTTTGACAGTCTTTGAAAGCCCAATAATAAATTTAGTTCAATGATAGTCTGTATTTAAAATGAATCTGTGAATGGTTAAGGCTAGAGACTTCAGTAGCTAGCTAGAAAATGAGCCCTTTATTCCTTTTTGGAGACTCCTAGGGTCTCTGTCAGATATGCCCTACATCAGATTACATGAGACTGTGGGGAACATAGATTACATTAATCACTCCTTAAGATGCTAATGATAACCAGATGAGGTCACACTTCCTGAAGTCACATACATTTTTGTTTGCTCATACACATTGTTATTTCTTCAGTATAAGGAATTATAATCCTCCCTGTATCATCAAATATGTGTTAATTCTCCTGGAAGGTAGGATGGGATGTAGCCTTAGTAATTGTGTTTTACTCATCACTATCCTTTAGTTTCCTGGCATGTGCAGGTTCTATCACAGTTAGCAGACATGCATCTCTGCTGGACTATATTGCTTAGCTATCTGGTTACATATTATAGATGTTTCTGGGAGGGTGTTTCCTATGGAAACTATTAATATTGACATTGGTAGGCTTTGAGTAAAGTAGGTTGCTCTCTCTAATAACGTGGGGGCACAGCTGAGTCAAAACCTTTACCTCCCTGGAGCAGGAGGAAATTCTGTCAGCATGATCTAAGCTGCCTCCCTGGGCCTCCCCGGGTCTCCAGTAAAATAGCTCACCCAGAATAGTTTGAATTTTGTCAGTTTCCATGAGCAATTCCTTAAGATCTCGATCTCTCTCTCTCTCTCTCCATGTTTATATGTTGATTTATGCACATACATATTAATGCAATATATGTATGCGTATATATTCATATACACATTTACATGTGCATGAGGTGTAGTGCAAATGTAAGCATATGTGTGTGTGTGTGTGTGTGTGTGTGTGTGTGTGTGTGTGTGTGCATGTTTGTGTATTAGATTCTGTTTCACTAGAGGACAGGAGAGACTATTAATACAAGGTCTCATGAATAGCTTAACAGTGAAGACATGGGCAAATGAATGGATAACACTGCCTGGTCTGGGGAGTACAGGGGCTGCCTATTACATGGCCACTGGGAGACCACATGCACAGTTCTAGTCAATGGCTAGTGCACAAGACTAAAAAAGTTTAGTTTTGAGAGTTGCTTAGTCTCTTGGGATGTTTTACCACATTGGTTCACTCACTCATCTCCTATAAACTTGGTTCTAAATAATTCATTGCTTTGTTCATGATACCATATCCCCCTTCAGGACAGTAAGACAGGGCATTATTGATGGCATGAGAAACCACAGCCCAAATGTTTGTGACCAACTGGAGAGAGAATTTTAGGGCTTATTGGCGAAATTATTAAGGCAACTCCACGTAGTTAAAGGGAGGTTTATTTTGTGGGGTAACTCACAAATGAAGAGATAGGTAACAGGGTCTGGGAAAGGTGTAGCACAGTCCAGCAGTGTTCTCTGGAGAACTCTGCTCAGTCTACCTCCAGCATCCAGGGTCCAGGAACCAAGAGAGACAGCACATCTGGATCTCAGGTCTTCAGGGTCCTCTCAAAGGCGTGACAGTTACAGAAGCCTCAATGGGGGTTGGAACTTCCAGATCAAAGCTGGAATGGCTACCCACTACAAGCTTCTGGGGAAGGCTTTTAAAGAACACAAGAGGAGATTATAATATTTTTGAAAGAGGGAAGATTATCTATTAAGTAGCAATTTCTATTTCTTAACTCAATGTAGCAAGCATACTGAAGTCACTTCAGTTGTTCATAGGTGTCTATTATAATTGCCGCCACAAGGTCAGTCCCCACCTCTTCAAAGTTGCCTTTGTTAAACCTGTAAGGGAATAGTGAAGGAGCTTGAAGAAACTGAGACTCATTAATTAAATAAAGGGGATTTCTTATTGCTAGTTCCAAAGTGCCTCCCTCCCCAAATGGCAGGGCTCTGGACCAGATTTGATCTGAGTTTAACAACACATTTACCCTTACATCAACATTAATAAGGTAGATACTATTTTTTTTTAGTATGGAAATCAAGACAAATATATTAAACAATTTTCTCATTATATCCTGATTAGATGGATTAGGAATGTGGAGTAGGCTGTTTATATAGTATGGCTTAAGAGTTATCAGTTTCTGGCAACTTACTAAAATGAAAACATTCGGCTACCCTCAAATACACTTGGTCAAAAATTATGGAGAATGGGACCAGAAACTTGTGTTCTAACAAATGATCTAATTGAGACTGGAAGGCTGACCAGCTGACAAACTGACACTGTGTCACTCAGAATATACTTGGAGTCCCAACCTCTGC
The DNA here is from genome assembly GCF_903995425.1 of Onychomys torridus. Classification (NCBI taxonomy): domain Eukaryota; kingdom Metazoa; phylum Chordata; class Mammalia; order Rodentia; family Cricetidae; genus Onychomys; species Onychomys torridus. The sequence continues at coordinate 39,619,678 of NC_050460.1, forward strand.
CCAAGTGGATCAGAGTCTAGAGGGAGACCTGGCAATTACTGATCAGGAACACCCACAGGGCATTGAGCCATCTCCAAGATAAGGACCAGCACTGTGCCATAGGGCCAGTGTGTCTGAAAGAGAGCTGCCCCCACTAGCCTGTTCCTAGTGGCCTCCAATATTCTCAGAGTTCACATTTTGTTACATTTCAATTATAAAGCCTCATTTTTTTTCCAGTTTGGATACATAAAATGTTACTTACCCAAGTGAGAAGGGGAAAAAAAGAGAAGGGGAATAAAGTAACTTCAAAGGGGTAATTCTTACCTGTTTTAACACACACACACACACACACACACACACACTGGCCTTGTTTTCTGTCTCAGTGAGATACCACTCTGACCTAAAACAGCTTAAAGGAGAATAGTGTTTATTTGGCCTACACTGTCCATCTCTGAGCAAGGGCAGAGCAGGAAATCCAGCAGGAACTTGAAACAGAAACCATGGAGGCTTCTGCCAGCTGCCTCACTCACCAGCATGTGCTCAGTTAGCTTTTTGGTTTTGTTTTGTTTGGTTTGGATTTTTTGAGACCATTTTACTGTGCAGCCCTGGCTTTCCTGGAATTCACTCTATAAACCAGGCTGGCTTTTAACTCAAAATTCCCCCTGCCTCTGCGTCTGCCTCCCAAGTACTGGGATCAAAGGTGTGTGCCACCACTACCTGGTTCAGTTAGCTTTCTTATACTGCCTGGATCCACCTGCCTAGGGAACATTGCCACCCTCAATAGGATAGGTCCTCTTCTGTCAGTTAACAGTTGAGACAACCACAGACATGCCCATATGGCAACATGATCTGGGAAATCCCTTAAGCAAGATTTCCTTGTCAGAGGTTTATAGGCTGTGTCAAATTGACAGTCAAAGTAACCAGGAAATAACTAGAGAGAAAGATTTTGGAGACTTTCAACTTCTTTAATTTTAATTTTTGAAATATTTAACAATATATAATAAATATTGATACATAAATGCATACATAAAAATACATAATAAATATATGAATTTAGCTCTAAATGCAAAGCTCAGCTAATTTGTACTTTGTATGTATCTTATTGGTATAGTCTGCACATAATTTTATATACAATTTCAGTGTACCTGTCTTCACTGCTACCTCTCACATAAGGTCAGATATATATATATATATATATATATATATATATATATATATATATTACTTTAGTTATAAATACATTCTGTCTTTCTTTCTCCCTTGCTCTCTCTCTCTCCTTCCCTTCCTAGCTTTCTGTGTATATCAACATTTGCATGTGTCCATATACAGATTATTCTAATGCAGGTTTCTTATTTAAGAAATATTAAACTTTCACCTATTTTTTCCACAAGATACCACCATATCAAGCTAATCAAGGTAAAAAGATAATCTTATTTATGTACCATTATTTTAAAATCAACAAGTTCAGAAATAATATTCCAAAGTTCTTTATTCCTTGCTTCTTTATAAGTAGGGCAATGTGAGTCCTGCTTTTAAGTTTTTCTTCCAAATGATTTTGGGGCAAAAATAAGATGAGAAAGTGAAAAAAGGTTCTGCAGTCAAGAAAGCAAATTAAGTGTCTTGAAGGATGGTGGAGGCCATGATGCTTTTTCATGCTCAGACCACTGTGGTTCACCATGTTACGAATGTGTTCCAACTACCCCCACTGAAACCTTTGAAGTTACATTTTATGCAATCCTGCCTATTTTGTGGGGTAAGGATGACTGATTCATCCTGTGCCACTATCTGGTAGCTTGAGTCACTTCCAGAAAGGACACATTTACAAGTTACCATTTACATGTATTCCCCAAGCCTTATGCCATGAGTCAGAGAGAAGGGAGAGTTAATTTCTGACACATTTCAAAGCAATTCTTCAGGATGTTCTGGGAAAGACCAAATGACTCACACTTGTTTCTATCATGTTCACCCAAATCTGCTGTTCATTTCTAAGACTAGCCAAGGATCCTCACTAAACTCACTATCTTACCCATGAGGAATCAATACACCCTATTTTTCTTATTTCAGCAAAAATTTGTTTCAAATGCGTTACACAGGTTGAATAATTCTTTGGACACTCTGTGAGTTGAACAGGATTGAATCATGTATTATCCCTTCTCCACCCCTCATTCACCTTCAGAACTCCACCAAATCATGATTCCCATTTGATTCAGGCAAGGCATGTGTCATATAATCTGTCTACCCCTTCATATTCTCAAGTTATCATGGGTTGGGGGCATTGGGCTTTTTGATGGGGCCATATTCATGTGGACTTCATCTGATCCCTACACTCTTTCACCATTTATTAGGATTATTAAGAAAGCATGTTATTATCACATGGGGCACTAACAGTGTTTATGTGTGGAACAATACATATTTGTATCTAAACATGCATAGAAATTTTCTTTATAGTGATAAAAATGGAAGCTCCTGAAATGTTCCCTAAGCATTGTTAGAATTTCCTTTCCTGCTGCTCTGATGAAATACCTTGCCAAAAGAAATTTATGACAAAAGGCATTTATTTGGTTCAACATTCCAGGTCATAGTCCCTCACCTAGGTAAAGTAAAGATAGCAGACACTTGAAGTAATTGGTTGTTTCACATCCATAGTCAAGAGTAGAGAACAAGGAGTTAACACTTGCACACTAGTTCTTAGCTTCCTTTCCCTATTCTTTGAGAATTCAGATTCTTCTGCCTATGGAATGTTGCCACCCACAGTGTATACATCTTCCCTTTACAATTAACATAATCAAGACAATCCCCCATATGTCTACCAACAAGCAAACTAAATTAAGAATGCTGTCCCAGGTGATTCTATGTTAAAGTTGAAAAATAACACCAACAAACATTTGTGCAGAAATAGGTAAACATTTTGTTCACAGTAACAGCAACAAAAGGAATCAGACTTCAGATGCATTAAACATGCACAGATCCTCAAAGCATTGAGCTGAATTAATAAACTGAAGTGTAAGTAACTGAATGATGCCAGCCTCAAGCAATAGGTCAACTACAGAGACAACAGAAGTTCAGTTGTTAGAGGTATGAGAGCAGAGAGTAAAGACTGATCAAGGAGAATTCAAGAAAAGATTTTGAAGTGATGAAAATATGTGTATTTCTTACAATGGTGGCTAAGTGATAAATAATGTTTGTTCAAAATCACTGAGATGTACTTAAGAGGGTAAACTTACTGTAGTGAATAATCTTCAATCTCACAAGTAAAATAAGCACTGAATTTTAAAAAGTGCTTGAAAAGAGTCTATTTTTAAGTATATTGTTATTCACATGAATGTTCACCTGCCATAGACTGCCATGTTCCTCTAGGCTAGAGTCTGTGCCTTCAGACTCCTTGGCACTCCATCATCATCTCTGAAATATCTTCTGAGAAAAGACCAGATGTTTGATAAGAAAATTATCAATTCATATAAAACATCATGGCTCCTGTAAGCTGAGCAAAGCACATTACATCAACTCAAGAACATATCATTGTGGTAACTACTATTGCTAATGCCATGGTTAGTGTATCTAAAAATTGTTCAGGTTTGCTGCCAGACCTCAGAGATAAAGCACCATCTTCTTCATATCAAAACAGGGTGGACACAATCAACACGATTAGGTCAGGATTTAGCAAAGCTCAAACTTTGTTTTGTGAACATATTGTCTACTTTATTAATATTGGAAGGAAGAGTTTAAAAGAGCCATCTTAAAAATATATGAGTGAGTGAACTAGCATAGAATTGGACATTTTATTCTCTATAATCAATTATTTTTTCCTGTTAGTTTTTACAGCCGTTAAAGGTTCAGTTGCTTTTATTGTGGAAGTCATTTTTTGAAAATTGAAAAAGAGAATTTTAGAGAAACTCATTAATTTAATTGCTAATAGAAAAGAAGGCTAATAAACACTTTTGATTTCCTGCACACTTTAAAAAGAGTATGTAGTTTACAGAAAATAAAGTTCAAAGACTTTAGATGTGCAGATTAGAGTTTTGACAGCTTTGTGGGCCCTGACACCCACCTCTACTAGATGCAGAACATCTTTTCCCTGGCATCTGCTCCATTTAAGACAATGCTTGGGAGTTTCTGTTTGTCACTGGGGCACTGATGAGCTTCCCTCTACTACTTAGCATTGCCACACTGTGTGACTCTCACCTATACCAATTCTAGATCTTCCTTCTCATGTAGAGTAAAGTGGCTTTCAGTTTTCTATTTGAATTAAAGACTGAAAAACTTAAACAGTTCTTTTAGAGGATATGTTCTTTTAGACTTGTTAGGAAAAGAAGGATGTAGAATTAGGATTCAAATTGCTAATAGATGATGAGTCAACATTTCTAATTCTCTCAGCAATACAAGGAAATTCCAGTTGCTCCAGGATGTCCTTATCACTTGACTCTTGTCAAGGATTCTTTGTTGTTGTTGTTATATATTGTAGCTATTCTAAGGAGTGTGAAGTATTCTTTGTGCTTTTTCACTAGGCTTTCTGGACACCTGATGATCTTTCTCAAGACACTAGCCCAGCTTAGGGTAGTATCCTTTCAACTCATTCATTTTAAAAAGTAGAATCACTTACTCTTCTATTATTGGTTAGTAAGCACATTATTTTGCTAGATATATGTTTTGAATATTTTCTCCAAGCATATGACTTGGTTTTACATTTTCTTAGAATCATTTTTGATGAGAAAAATGATGTTAATATAGTCATTTTTTCTTTTTTGTTTGCCTTTGATAAAAATAAGTTTATTTATTTTCTTACCAAGCTTAAATAAATTTTGCCTACTCCAAGTAGGCAAAAGTATTGTTATACTTTTTATATTTAAGCCTGTGACCAATGTCAAAATATATTTCACAAATACTTAGAATGAGCTGAGTTAGTATTCAAATATTGATATAGGTAATGGTTTGAGCATTACTAATTAAAAAGACATATATTAAATTCTATTCTTGTATCTCTCCAAAGGCATCTCAGTGTATTATGTGTATTTATTTTTACTCTATTACATTGAATTGACTTGTCCTTATAAGAATTTCACATTGCCTCAATTATTTATATATCTTTGCATTCATCAAAAATTAGGTCCCATAATTTCAACACTGCTTTAAAAATGTTCTATGTATATCAGTTTAACTTTCATGTTGAATGTATCAGTTAAATTTTTCTTTTTAAAAACTTTTGTAATTGTAACCTTGATGACATTTAAATATTAATATGTGGGAGACAATAATCCTTATGCTATTGAGCATCTCACTCCATCTGGTACAGTTTATTTTGTTCATCAATGGTTTTAGTTTTTAGTAAATTGTTCTTATGTAGTTCTCTTAATCCTAATAGACACTGCATGCTTTCAGTTGATATTTAATTTTTACTTTTTATATTATATTTTCCATTTTTGGTTGCTAGACTATGGGAATATAATTTAGGTTTTTTTAATTGCTTTGAGGCTGATGTCCAGAGTGTCAAGATGTGAAGTATGTGCCACCACACACACAGCTGAAATTTATTTTCAAACTGATTTTTTTTCATTTTTCAGACTTATACAAGAGAGTATTCCTAACAGTGACCTCAGCAATTAATAAAAATATTCTGTGTGTATTGTAATCTATGAATAAAAATTGACTTTTTCTCATCCACATTTTGTATATTTTGTTTCTTTTCCTTACCTTATTTCTTTGGCTAGGACCTCAGGTATAATACTGAGTATGAGTGGCAAAAAATATAGTTGCCTCATGTACAGTCACTGGGTAAGAAGAGGAGTAAGTTTAAGAAATCAAATACATTATAGTGATTATAGTTATAAAGTATATTGTATACTTAAAAGTTATTAAAAGACTAGATAGTCAGATTTAATCACAGTGCATCATTAAATTAGTAATTTGAGAGCCCTTTTAGTTTTCTTTGTTCTTTTTGGGTTTTTGAGACAGGGTTTTCCTATGTAGCCCTGGCTGTCTTGGAATGAACATGGTAACAACTATCTCATATATCACTGAAAGCACACAATACTTCCCCAGTAATAAATGGAAAAGTACCTTACCGTGTAAGTTAACTTATATGCACACAGATTTAATAATTCTTAATTTCTGATCTTATATCAATGAATGCTACCTTACAAGGTTAATAAATAAGAAGACAGAAAACACAAATGTCTACTTAATATCTGTACATAGGGAAATATATATTCTTTTTGAAAATGGAAATATTTTTTAAATTTAATTAATTAGTTAATTAATTAATCTTACATCCTGACAGCATCCTCCCTTCTCTCCTGTTCTCCCATTACTGCCCCCTCTTCCCCTCTTTCCACCCCATCCCTCCTTGGTAATTGCTCAGAAAGGGGCAGGCCTCCCATGGGCTTCAGCAAAGCATGGCATATCAAGCTGCCATAGTAGCACCTCCCCTGTATTCAGGCAATCCAACATCAGGAGTAGTGCCAATCAAAGTGCCTTGCTGGGAATCTCACAGATAGAACAAGCTACACAACTGTCACATATATGCAGAGAGCCTAGGTTGGTCCTGCTCAGGCTCCCTTGTTGGTTGAGACTGTCTGTGAGTTCCCATAAGTGAGGCTAGTGGTTTCTGTGGGTTTACCTGCAATATTTCTGACCCCATTTCCTATAATTTCTCTTCCTTCTCCTCAGCAGGATTCCTGGAGCTCAGCCCTATGTTTGGCCTTGGGTCTCTGAATCTGCCTCCATCATTCACTGAATGAAGGCTCTCCTATAACAACCAGGGTAGTCATGAATACCATCACAGAGGATGGCCAATTCAGCATCCACTATTTTCGAGAGTCTTAGCTGGGGCCACACTTATAGATTCCTAGGAATTTCCCTTGCATCAGGCTTTGACCTGACTCTGTAAAGCTCCACTTTCCAGTCATTTCTCTCAGCACTGTCCCCCTCTACTCACCCCTCAACCTATCCCTCAAGTTCTTGTGCTCACCTGTCCCCAGTCCATGCAGGAGATCTCCTTTAGAGAAATATGTATTCTTAAAAATAAAAGAGAAATACTCAGGGCAAATTTAATCTTCATCTGTGTAGCTAGTACTTATAGCCACCTTTTAACATTACCTTTTCTATGTTCCCTCCACTCTCAACAAGCACCTCAGTAATTCTAGGTTCTGTATCTGGAGAAGCAATCCACATATTCATTCCAAACATCTATCATCCTGCCTGGATTAAGTTGTTGTGGTTTCTCATTGACCTTAATCACAGGGCATTGCAACAGTAAGAGATGCCCAAAGTGATCTCTGTGATCCAGACATACTCTGCCTTACCTCCACCATGGAAAGACAGTCAAATTTCTCCCTGGTAATCTAGATCAACCACTGCTAACACTGTAACTCCTTTCTTAATCTGCTAACTCCCTGCCATCCAAAGCCTGTAGTAGCCATGGAGAAGCTTTAGCATCAAACTCAATGGAATGCTCATTGTGTCTCAAGGTAGAAACAACCCTCCACTGGCACACAAACATCTATTCTAACTTAAGGTCATGGAGACAGGAACAAAGACCATTCCTTATGGACCGCTAAGGGTGATGATGAGTAGAACCATTCTAATTTTTATCCCTTGAGTTCTAGACCCCTGAATCCTTTGACAGAAACACTACCATATATTGGGTGCTGATTGAGAACATATGAAGCCTTCCAAAGGAGCATAACCAAGACCTCAAGGCAATTACTAACTAATTAATACCGTGACTATGTTTTTAAAATGTTACTCCAGAATTCTGTAAAGGCTTCAAATTGGCAGGGAACATGGTGAAACCAGTGAATTCCATGAGCATGAATGATTCAACTGTTATACTTCTTTTGTTACCAATTAACTTCCTTGGTCAAAAGCAATACTTTGAGGAAAAACCACAATTGTGGATTAGGCATTACACAAATCATGTATGGTAGTTTTGATAGAAACCTAGTATGCAGTGAAGGCAAATGCACATTTAGAATAAGTATCTAATCCATTAAGGATTATGTATTGACCTTTGATAATATAAGTCTTTCAAAGTAGTCATTTCGCCTCCAGATTATTGCATGGCCACCTTGAGAAATGGTGAATATTACAGACTCACTGTTGGACTCTGCTGTTGGCAGATTTAGCACTCAGAAGTAGTCATAGCCACCACAACTTGATGAATGTAAGTCCATGTTGTTGACCTCCATCTCTGCCACCATGGCCACTTTCTCCATAGGTCTGTTGGGTAATGACAAAGATAGCCAGGGAAAGAGGATGACTACCAACAAAGAGAAAAAAATCATTCTATATACTTGATAGTAGAAGTCATCATCTTCTGAAGACAACTTTGGTGAGTTTTTGCGTTAGACATAAATATCTTCATACTCTGGCCATTTGGAAAGAGTTATACACATACTCTTCCACCAAATGTCTTTTTCACCAATTTCTAATCCTTTTCCTTTCAAGTCCATAATCATTTAACCAAATGATTGCATACAGCTCATGGATCAGTATATAATCATGCATATGGCCATTTTTCTTTCCATGCAAAATATATAATCGTTTTCAGTTCCTGGAGTGAAGATTCTCTTCTGTCACTATTTCTGTGTTGTCCAGGGGACTGTAATTCTTATCTGTCCACTTCTGCATAGAACTTGGAGAGTTTACAGAACTGTTTGTAAGCCAGACTCTAGTCTTCTCTTCCTCAGTCAATTGAAAACAAGGTATATCCCATGAGGCCATAGTGCATGCTTTAGAGAAAGCCAGACTCTAGTATTTTCTTCCTCAGTCAGTTGAAAACAGGGCACATCCTATGAGACCATAAGTACATGCTTCAGTGACCAGAAATTACAATAGGAATAAAAAAAATAGAAACATTTAGGCAACTTCTTTGTATTTCTTACCCACAATTATAGGACTAACTTGAGCCCATCCCATATCTATCCCTTCTATTTGGTGATGAATTATTGCTTTGCACATCCAATGTTATTGCTCAGTGGGATAGAGGATAGCTCAAGATGGGTATTGTAGGTTGTCTATAGCTTTGTTGCCCACTATCAAGCATTTGTTTTCCACTAAAGGCAAAATAACTGAGGCTGTATAACTGGCTGTTAGCTATCTCTCAAAGGAAGAATAATTAACTACAGATGGTGACATGGCCTTGCTCTAAAACCTCAAGAGTCTCCACTGTGCTTTTGCTATTGGGGCCTGCTGAAGTCACTATTGACAGACACATCAAGTGCCCTTGGTTCTGTTGGATCAGGTGCCAAAGTGTTCCGTACAGAAGCCTGAACATGTTGAAGAACCTTCTGTTCTGAGTCCCACTGAAAACTAACAACTGTCCATGCAATGTGGTGTGGAGGCTAGAGAGCCACATCCAAATGAGGAATATGGTGCTTCCAAAATTCAAATAGGCCCACTAAACTCCATGCTACTTTTACGGTTGCAGGAGTGGCCAGATACAAACATTTGTCCTTAACCTTAGAAAGGCTATTTCTGCATAGCACTTACAAATAGACTTTTAGAAACTTTACTGGTTGGGGATTTTGGTTGTAGTTGCTTCTCATCCTTTGATGTACATTTGCTTTATCAACAAGTACAGAATGGCTTCTAACTCCTGTTCCCTTGTCAAAATTTGCATAATATTAAAAGTCTAATAGGCCAATGTGATACTTCGTGGAAAATGCCAGTGATTAAAATCCATGTGATCTAAGATATGACACAGCAATGGAAAATTAACATAACAATGAGGAAGGACAATAAATGTGTACTCCTGGCCCTGCAAGAGAAAATTGCTATTGGGTTTTTGTTTTTTGTTTTTTTTTTTTTTGTTTGTTTGTTTTTTTTTTTTTTTGTTTTGTTTTTATGGACAGGTATGGGAAAAATTTAGGAGAATAATAACTGCAAACAAGGTACCAAGAGAGTACTAATTTGTTTTCATGTAAGGGTACCATATCTTATACAGTAGCTACAAGTAGAGTCACTATTTGCTTAGGTTTGTGATAATTAACTGTCATTATCTATGATCCATACTTCTTCTATTCATACTAATTATGATAGCTAAAAAGAGATTTTTATGGAACCTTAATATATGCATCTCTAAGGTTCTTATTTGTGAAATTAATCTCCCTAATCCTTCCAGGAATATAATATTGGTTTGGCTTAAACAAATATCCTGGCAGAGGTATCTCTAATACATCTCATTTGAACTTTTAAATCATAATAGTTTGCATGCACAGGTCAAAAATTATGTGGAGGTTCTGCCAACATCTAAGTACATCTATCTCAACCATATATTCTGGAACTGAGGAAATAACCACAATATAATAAGTTCTAAAACTCATCCTTTAGCTATTTTCTCACCTAATCTCCACTAGCAGTTACTTTAGCTGGAAGTACACAATGATGTTTGGCATCTCTTTGAATCAATATTAATTTATATCCAGTATCTAGTACACCATGGAAGTCTGATTCTTTCATTTCCCTCAGCATACAGCAAAAAAGGCTTTAGGACTCTGTCTTTATTAGGGTTTTAATTGCTGTGAAGAGATAACATGACCACAGCTACTTTTGTAAAGTAAAACATTTTATTTGAGTGGCTCACAGTTACATTAGGTTTAGTACATTTTCATCATTACAGGAAATATGTGGCATGCACATAGGAATGGTGCTGGAGAGGAACTGAGAGTTCTATATTTTGAACCTTAGGTAACAGAAAGTGAACTGTGATACTGGGTATAGCTTGAACAAAGGAGACCCCAAGTCCACCCCACAGTGACACACTTCTTCCAACAAGGCCGTATCTACTCCAAAAAGGCCACACCTCCTAATAGTGCCACTCCAATTGAGGGCCATTTTCTTCTAAACTACCACATTCTACTTTCTGGCCCCTAAAGGCTTATAGCCATATCATAATGCAAAAATACATTCAGCCATACTTCAAAAGTTCCCATAACATCCTCGAACTTACATAAAAGTATAAAGTTCAAAGTCTCTTCTGAGATTCATCCAATCTCTTCATCCCCAATAAAATCAAAATAAATAAGCAGATCACATACTTCCAACATATAGTGGCACTGGATATACATTACCATTCCAAAACACAAGGAAGGGAGCATAGTGAGGAAATATCAGACTGAAGTAAGCCTGAAAACTAGCCAGGCAATCTCCAAAATTTGCATCTCCATGTCTGATGTCAAAATGTTCTTTAGAACTCCACCTCTTTTCAGCTTTGTTTCCTGTAACACACTTTTCTCTCTTGGGCTGGTTTCACTCTCTGCTAGCAGCTCTCTTCAGCAGGTATCCAAAGACTGTGGCATCTCTGACATCTTGGAGCCTGCAGAGCAATCCAGGTTTCACCTTCACAGCTTCATGAAATCGCTTCTCATACCTCCATTCAGGGGCACCCTGACATATTCCTGGCCTCATCAGCTTTCTATAGTTTCCTCTTAACTCTAGAGCTGGAACCACATGATCAAAGCTGCTAAGTTCTGCTGCTTACTGGGCCTAGAACGTGGCCCCCTTGTTCAATTACATTTCACCAGCTTTCTCATTCCCATGGTTTCCTTCACTGCCTAAGTTTGGCTGGTCTGGAACTTGCTCTATTGGCTAGGCTGGCCTCAAACTCAGAGATCCAACAGCCTATGCCTTTCAAGTGCTGCAATTAAAGGGGTTCACCTCCACATCTGTCTCTAAGCTTTTCTTTAATACCTTTTCACAAGTTAGAAACTTATCTGGGTGGGATTTTGCCCTGAGTTCACCACTTACTTTATTCTACTTTTCAGTTTGTTTTTCTCCTTGAACATAGGACTTAGCCCCATTTCAATTCCTAGTGCTTCTTTTCTCCTCAAGTTATACATGTTGTATTTTTGCTTTCTTAGCTTGCTCCTTTTCATTTTAAATTCATTAGAGTTAGCACTGATAATGACAGGACAGAGTCTATACTAGGCTGGTTTGAGATTTCCTCTGCCAATTGAATTAATCTAAAACTCTTCAAATTAGCCTCTGGCATACTTTTCAGACAAGAGCAAAAAGCATCCACTTTCTTTACCAAAATATTACAAGAATGATCTCTAGGCAACATACTAAAATTCTTCACTGAAACCTCTTGAGCCATGCCCCTGCAGTTCATCAAATTACACTCAGCACTATTGTCTTCCATGCTCCTACCAAGATGGCCCATTAAGCAGCACTTAAAACATTCAACTACTTTTCTAATCCACAGTCCCAAGGTCAATATTCCTTCAAACAAAAGCATAATCAGGTCTATCACAGCAATATAAACCCAGTCCCTGGTACCAGCTTCTGTCTTTGTTGGGGTTTCTGTTGCTGTGAAGAGACATCATGACCATGGCAACTCTTATAAAAGAAAACATTTAATTAGAATGGCTTACATTTTTAGAGGTTTTGTCTATTATCATCATGGAAGAACGTGGCAATGTGTAGGTAGACAGGTAGATATAGTACCTACATCTTGATTAGCAGGCAACAGGAAGTGAATGGGGATACTGCATGTGGCTTGAGCATATATAGGACCTCAAAGCCAACCCCCTACAGTGACACACTTCCTCTAACAAAGCCACACCTAATAGTTCCATTCTCTATGGCTTATGGGGGCTAAATTATGTTCAAACTACCACAATTGTTTTCCTGTTTCATTCTTTCATATTCTGTGAGCTTTAATGCAGAGCATTTGTTAAATTTCTAATGAATTTGAATTAATATTTCATATGGTCATTTTCTGTTCCATACATATATACAAAGAGAGAGGGATACACACACACACACACACACACACACACACACACACACACACACACACGAGAGAGAGAGAGAGAGAGAGAGAGAGAGAGAGAGAGAGAGAGAGAGATTTCAAATATAGAGTTTGTAAACCTGAGTTTTAACAGTGGGAAAAATATAACTTATTCCCTTTGTTATTGATAATTTCGTACAAATAATCTATGTTCAGTTTTCTTTTTTTTCCTTTTTTTTTTTTTTTTTTTTGGTTTTTCAAGGCAGGGTTTCTCTGTGTAGCTTTGTGTCTTTCTTGGAACTCACTCTGTAGCCCAGGCTGCCCTCGAAATCACAGAGATCTGCCTGGCTCTTCCTCCCAAGTGCTGGGATTAAAGGTGTGTGCCACCACTGCCTGGCAATGTTCAGCTTTCTTAAATACCTTCTACATTCATTAAAAAGATTATATTTTCTTTTTTTATTCTGTCAGTATTGTAAATAATGATTATTGGCCTATAATAACTAGCCATACATTTATCAGATAAATGTATTTAGATCTTTTTACCAATGCTATACATATGTGTGTACATATAATGTTAGATATATAGCATATGTCATGTAACACATGCACATATGATTTTGAGCATAATTTATTAATATTTTGTTGGCATTCCCTCTAGTATCATAAAATATGCATCTTCTATTGTTTTTCCTCAAACATATCTTTGTGAAGGGTTTATACACTATTCTAATTTTATAATTTTTTGTGAATATAGATGTTCTCATTTAAAATGCTCAGGGAATTCACAAGTGAAGCTAGCTGGTCCTCATGCTTGTTCAAGAGAATATTTTAAACATGATTCAATTTCTTTAATATGTGTAGATGTTGAACTATTATATCTTGTTTTATATCAGTGTTGGTGATACACACACATATTTATGCTTCAAGAAATTTGTCCACTTGGCCAGTATTTGATCAGCATATGTTTTTTCAGTATTGTCTAATCCTCTCTTCTTCTGTCATACTATCTTCTTCCCCAGTGTCTTCTTCCCAAGCTTAGTAGTTTTCTTGTCTTTTATTTTTATGGATTGATCCCTTTTAGGGATTTATTAATTCTAATAACTTTTGAAGCAACAGCTTCTTTCTCTGCTTGCATTTGTTATTTGCCTTTGTTAAAAAAAATTCCTTGGTTTCTACTCTTATTTATCACTCCCTGACATCTATTTATTTTGTGATCAATTTATATCTACTTTTCTTCTAACCTTTAAAGGCAGAATGGTAAGATTACCAAATTCTGACATTCCCTTTGTTTGTCATTTGTTATACTGTGGTCTACTTAGTTCCTAGCCAGAGTTTCTGTCTCTTTGGTGGAAAAGCCTTGATGATAACCCAGCTTGCTGTCCTGTAGGAGGGGCAACAGGTGCAGTGAACTTTTGTGTGTTTTTCTCTCATTGTCTATGGTTGTTAGACAATTTTGTGAATATATAGTTAGAAGAAAAGCTGTAAATAATGTGACCCACAGTTACTTCACAGTTAATTGAAACACTGAACTGTTATCTTGAAAGTATCAAGAATTTATTAGCATAGATAGAGAAAAGTCATGGCACTTTTAGATGATAACTGTGGAACACATGAAAATATTTTCCTTTCAATTTGCAAGAAAAATACAGGAAGCAAACTGGGTGCCTTTCTGTCATCAAAAGGCCAAAGGCACTTTCAGTTACTGTAAAACCATGACAAAGGCTGCTCTTTCTTACCAAATAAAGGCTTTGTAAAGTAGAAAACATATTCCCACTCCACTATTACAAAATCTGTTGTAGTGACTTTACACCCCACTGTTTTTGAGATAAAATCTTGCTATGTAGCATGGACTGACTTCAAACTTTACTGTGCTCTGTGTCAGCCTCCTATATGCTCAGATCACATGCATGTACCACCACAGCACTCCACTTGCAAATGTATGAGATTTAATTCTCCATCCCATAAACGACTTTGCCTCATCTGCCTTCTGTCATCCCATAGTTTGACACATTTTTCCAACAAGATCGGTGATTCCCAAATGCTGACATGAAAAGGTGCAAGTTGCTTCTGGGCCTACCCACATTGTTTTCTAGATGCAATACATCCTTCCTCTGCAAATCAGTTTAAACTACCTTTCTCTTCTGCTTGTTTATTTGGGGAAATAGTTCGGTTATTTGGGAGCCAAATGTCAAGATACAGCTTTTTCAAAATTGTGACTGTGTATGTTGGACACTCCACTCATCTACTGCGGGAATGTCTTCTTTGTGTCCACTGGCATCTTTCTTCTCTATCGTTCTATGTTGATGCCATGGCACAGGACAAACTTACCTATGAGGGTTGCTTAATCAGTAACCCAAACACTGGCCGCATGGTATGCAAAGGTCTTTAAGGAATGCTTTTTTGTTTTAATGAATAAAAAAATTGAAAATACTCCAGGGGAGAAATGTTATTGGTATCTGAGATCTCACTGTGAGAAATGATTATGTTCTGTACTTCCATTTTTCTGAAGACAGTTGGCCTGAAATGAAATTTAGTTATGCTGTAAATTGTCTCGGGGACCAGGTAGCAGATTCTATAGAGATAGAGAGACAAAGCAGACATGTTTTCTCCCACTCTGAATCTTAAAACACTATTTCCTGTTACTGTTGGTGAGGCAGCTTCACAGGGGTGCACCTGTGAGATCTGAGATGCCAGTGTAGATAAGGAGGATTTGAAGTGAAGAACCTGATACAGTATTGGCTGTTTTTTTTTCTCAAAGTAGAATTTGGGCTCCAGCTTTCTCAGTGGTGTTTGCCCCCTGATGATCTAATAAATCTTATGTCTGGTCAACTATGGACAGGAATTTCTGTTTGCAAGCATTTGAGTCCTCATGGCTGTATTTGTCGCTGTCTCAGAATGTTATAAAGGAATACTTTAAAAACATGTACTCCATTAAGCTGGAAAACCTAAAAGGAATGGATGAATTTCTAGATTCAACCGAATCACCAAAATTAAAGCAAGAAGAAGTGAACAACCCAAACTGACCCATAGCAAATGAGGAGACTGAAATACTAATTTAAAAAAACAAAACAAAACAAAACAAAACAAAACAAAACAAAACCCTTCTAGCTAGAAAAGGAGTTCAGGATCGTATGGTTTCACGGCAGGATTCTATCAGACTTTCAATGAAGATGTACAGTCAATCCTTCTAAAAGATGGCCTGCTGGAAGGTCATCATTATTGATCAAAGACTTTGTAGCTGGGTTGGTGTTTATCTTCCTCCTCTGGTAGCACACAGAGTATCACCAAATACCATGAACACTACCAATCCATAGGGGTGAAGGCTCTAGGTAGGAACTAGCTCAACTTCTCCCTGTTCACTGAGTTGTGTAGATGTTGTCTTCAGCAACAGCGCTTTATCAGCAGGTTTTGGGGAGCAACTAGTAGCCTTGGCAAGAGCCTAGGTTGTTGATGGGTCGCTATGCTTAATTGATTGTAACCCATTCCCAGAACATGAAGCTTTATTTAGAAACAAAGGTGTATAGTTGGTGCTCTGCCTCTCCTGTTATCTGTGGATTTCATCCAGATCACCTTCATACGTGTATATATATATATATATATATATATTAGGAAACTTCTTTGTATTAGTTTTCCATATGCCCCTCACATGACCCTTAGTGTTAGCTGTCCCTCTCCATATTCCCTTCCTTCCATGTTTGATCCTCTCATTCCTGTACCTGCCTCTTGCTCATCCATACCTATCTATTCTATATCTTCCTGGGGAGAATCACTCTCAATCTGAAAAATCTCTTCCCACCACTATGAACTCATAGTACTTACATTGTGTGACATAATATTATGTACTGTTTCTATGGACACAACAGTCTGTCTTCTAGTAGTGCACACCATATGTCACATGTTTAGACAAGCACAGTACAGAGGTCACTATGCTCAGGTAGTTTACTGTCCACATTTGAGAAACCAACAAATCATGGTTAAAAAGTATTGGGGAAAGTATTTACAGTGATGATGTGCAGACATCTCTTACCATCATTCCCGAACAACAGCACGACAACAATTTATATAGCTGTCACATTCAATGCTGTAAGTTATCTAGGGAAAGTTTAAAACATGTGGGAGGAGATGGCTAGGTTACATGTAAACACTGACATTCTATACAACTAAACTGAGCTTTTGTGAATTTAGTATCTGTGGAAGTTCTGGAAGTAGTCCCTATGGATACAGATGGACAACTTTATTTTTAACATGTGGGTAGAGTGATCTGCCAACCCAAGTGAGCAAGACAGAGGTGCCAGTCACCACCAAGGCAAAATCTAGAGGAGCCAGAGGTAATAGCCTCCAGAAATGAGGGGACACTGGCTGTGTGACAGGTTTAGGGTGTGGTTGAATTATGTCAATATTGAAAATAAAGACCTCCAAGAAGGGAATAGAGACATAAACATCCCATCTCTCTTTCCATGGCTTCTCCTTCTTTCTGTCCCTGTTTCCCATTCACCAACCTCATTGGAAGCCAGTGAGCAGAAGGACCTCTTGAGGTGGTCTATAAAGTTTAGGGTTAAAGGAGAACATGTAGGTTAGACAGGGAGAGAGGAGATTAGGGACTAAGAACAAACACCCTGTGTATTTGGCTATATCAGCTTCTTTGTTGAAGATAGCTCCATGGGGTCAACATCTTTCTCCAGCATGCTGTTTGGTCTGTAGCTACTGCACAGTCTTGTCCTGCAGCCATGCTTAATTAACATCTTCTGGGTGTATCTAGCTGAAAGGTGGTTAACATTGGTGAAAGGTGGTTAACATTGGTGAAAGGTAGAAAGGGCGGCTTTCAATTTGTCTGTGTTAGAACAAGCGATCACTTAAGAGAAAAGACAATGAACGATCAAGATTGTGATTAGTTTCTCTTTCATAACATAGCCCCGAAGTACAGAAAACTAATGGCAGATACATTTTGGGCAGATGGTTGACATCTTGCTGTGTAACAGACATATAGTGAAGTAATTTTTGTAGAGTGGCTGGTTAGCCTACAGAAGCATGAGAGACAGTCATACACAGGGATCAAGACAACTGCCCTGGAGAAAGGCAGAAAAATTGTGTCACTGTGGCCCTGGGTAGTTTGCTCACATGGAGATACAGGTGTGGAGTTGAAGTGAAATTCAAAATACAATGAAGGGATGTGTTCCAATATCAGCACTTCAGTGCCTTAATCTGAGATCCAGTTGTCAAAGCTCAGCTACAGAGTGAAGGTACCATATTACTATTATTATTCCTAGCTGCTTTTGGGATCTCATGAGCGTGAATGCACTGTCAGAATCAGGCAAAATACTTAGTCACTACGGGGACTTATGTCCTACATAATCTGTGAGCAGCATGGTCATTAATCCGAGAGCAGCTTAGTCACATAATTTACTCACATGTGTGGTAGAGCTATGTAAGCCCATATGAACATACATGCGGTGACCTATAAAAGCAGGCTCCACCTGCTCCCCGTTCTCTCCCACACCTTCCTTTTCAATAGGTCTAGCCACGTCTACCCTTTCTCTTCCCTAATATAAACTCTTACCTCATGTTTTCTTGAGCCTGGTAAACAATGCCAACAAATAGATAACAACTATCAATACAGATGTCTATCAGGCTTGAAATGTGAGGTTGGCAATACAAGCCTTTCAGTAGTCCTGCCTCATCTTTTGCTCTTCTGAAAATCATAGCAGGCTCTCTGGCGGGAAGATAAACAGTGCCTTGGAAATGAAAGATCTAGTTGGAAATCATTGCTGTTTATTGAGTGCTTACATTTTGGTAGATGGGACCGATACTTTAAATACTTTTCATGAATTGTTGTAACTACTCTATGAAGACCAAGCTAGTATCCTGGTTTGTGTTTTAGGAACCTGAGACTCAAGTTCAAACCCTTACAAAGAACCTATCAAACAGCTCCACTCTATTTCTACCTGGGGAATAGGGAAGCTAGATTTCTAAATATAAGGATAAGGCAATGTCAGAATTATTCTTTCTCAGATATCTGAGGCAATGACAGAGAATAGCAAATGTGTTCAAAGGATAGCTTCAAAGATTTCCCAACAGTGACTATAGATGATTCATGGTGTTTTAGCTGTATTGCATTAAGGAGATACTGTGTCTCCTAAGTAGCCATGTTATCTGTTGTTAGGGAGAAAACCTGAGTTTACTGCGTCATGGGCTCTCCTGACCACCAGCATCACAGGCTCTGTATATATCAAGTGCATTTGTCGGAGCTTGAGAACCACCAGATGAGGGTACCTAAATTCAGCTTAGGAAATGGATCACTCCACATGTTCCTTGGTTCTCAGATTACAATATAAAAAATTTCCACTTTACAGCTGGTCTAAATCTAAAGCAAGCTTGTCCTCCTTCCTTAAGCTAGATACCCGCTTCCCTGACAAAAGAGGAACACCTACTGCTGAAAGAGGGTTTTGTTTGTTTGTTTGTTTGGTTGGTTGGTTTGGTTTTTTTTCCTCCTTTTTTATTAATTATATTTGTGTTTTAATTTTACACATCAGCCATGGGTTCCCCTGTCCTCCCCCCTCCCGCCCCCGCCCCCACCTTCCCCCAGCACCTCCCCTCCATTCCCATCTCCTCCAGGGCCAAGACTACCCTGGGGATTCAATTCAACCTGGTGGATTCAGTACAGGCAGGTCCAGTCCCCTCCTTCCAGGCTGAGCAAAGTGTCCCTGTGTAAGCCCAAGGTTCCAAACAGCCAGCTCATGCACTAAGGACAGGTCCGGGTCCCACTGCCTGGATGCCTCCCAAACAATTCAAGCTTTTCAATTGTCTCACTTATCCAGAGGGCCTGATCCAGCTGGGGACTCCACAGCTTTTGGTTCATAATTCATGTATTTTCCATTAGTTTGGCTATTTGTCCCTGTGCTTTTCTTTTTTTAAATAAAGTATTTCCTGCCTGGTATTGTTAACTCAAGGTTGCCACCCTTATCCCCAAACATGGTTGGCTTATGAATAATTAGGAAGAGCAACCAATGATAGAAACTATGATTATTTAATCTCATACAAAAACATTCATTTAAAATCATTGAAACTGGCTGGGCGGTGGTGGCACATGCCTTTAACCCCAGCACGTGGGAGGTAGAGGCAAGTGGATCTCTATGAGTTCAAGGCCAGCCTGGTCTACAGAGTGAGATCCAGGAAAGGCATAAAGCTACATAGAGAAGCCCTGTCTCAAAAAAACCCAAAAAATCAAATAAATAAATAAATAAATAAATAAATAAATAAATAAATAAAATCATTAAAACTAATCAAGATATATTTTTTTAAAAGACCTTTAATTACTTTCCTGTTAATTATTTTTATTTCCTGCATGTTTTGTGATTACTTGTTACTGAGTGGCTTCATGAGGTATAGCAGAGTGTTAAACATCGACTCACAAGTCTGGAAACGATGTACCAAAGCTATGCTGACTTAAGCCATCTGTCTCTGACATAGAACTTCCTATGAGGGTCTTGATAGTGCCAGTTATGCTAAAAATGGAACAACAATATCTTATACTTTCATAGTGTCTTTGATGTACAAACTCTGAATTTAGATGACGCAAAGAATTTATATTTATTTTGGTTTTTTTTTTTTGTGTGTATGTGTGTGTGTATGTGTGTGTATGTGTGTGTATGTATGTGTGTGTATGTGTGTGTAGTGTGTGTGTGTGTGTGTGTGGTGTGTGTGTGTGTGTGTAGTGTGTGTGTGTGTGTGTGTGTGTGTGTGTAGGTCAGAGCTCAGCATAACATGTCTTTCTCGACAATGCATCTTATTTTTTTATGATGATGTTGTGTGATATTCTGATTGTATTCTGACAAATAAAACTTGCTTGGAGTCAGAGAGTAGAGCCAACCACTAGCTGACCATAGAGGTTTGGAGGACTGTAGACAGAGAGAAGACAGGGAGTACTATGGCCGGGCTGAAATGGAGGATTGGTAGTGGCAGGAAGTGACTGGCAACTGCTTCCTGCTTCTCTGGTCTTCCAGGTTCTTACCCCGATATTTGACTCCCAAGTTTTTAATTGCTAAAGATTAGATTATCGCTTCATGATAAGGTCTCTGACTGCACCTAGAGTTCACCAGTTTGTTGCTCAAAACTTTGGGGAGTACTAGATTGTGCACTGTATGTTACTGAGGAAAAGGGGATCCTTTTTGTGTGTGTGTGTGTGTTCTTAATCTTGTTAATAATACAATATAAAAGCAGACTGGGAAATAAGATTGAACACATCTTTATTAGAGTTTGAGAGAAAAGGAACAGGATAGGCAAACTGCAAATCTTGGCAGCTGCCCAAAGAGGAAGATGAAGAAGAGAAAGAAAGGAAACTATGTTGTTTGTAAGAAACCCTGTAGCAGAACAAGGGTAGCTTTAGAGAAACTGAGAAAACCCAAAGCACTGGAGCTAAACTTTGGCCAGTATCTCCGAAAGAAAAGATAGAAAGAAGAAGAGTGGGGAGGGACTGTGGAAATGACTGCTCTTTTTGACAGAGCAGATTCCAGCTCCCAGCATCCATGTTAAGCAGCTCCTATGAATCCCACACTTGACACTTCTGGCCTCAGCAGGCTCCTGTACTCAGAGCACACACTCGCACAGAAACGCACAATTCAAAATAAAATGTTCAATAAATAATACAAAGATTGAAAGTGGATATGCTTTCTGAGCAGTCAGAACTACGCTGATCAGACTGCCACAAGAGATGAGAGCTGCAAGCATCTGCTCAGGGGAAGGCTTTCTTGGAAGTACAAGGACGATATCTCATTAAGGGATAATCATTCCTCCCATTGCCTTAGCACAGCTTTAAGGAAATCAGGCTAAACTACCCGAGGGACAGTCTCTTTACCAGGAAATTGTAAGACACAGTTAGATTAACTATTAAAGGAGACAATAGTGTGTAACATTGTAATCTTTGGAAAAAATCAGAATGTCATGTCTATACCTAGAGCAAGAGGTAGATTGTATTCTTATTTGTAGATTTTATGTGTATTTTAAAATACAGCACACTAACATCCTATCACAACATAAAGTATTAACATTGATCTTATATTATGCATGGTGTTGCTCCCATATGCTTTCTCTGCAGTTATCTTGGCTAAACATTGATGACCAGGAAGAAATCACTTCCTTTAATGGTTCTCAACAGAGCCCTGATAGCCATCCTCATTGGCTTTCAACACTACTCCAGCAGATTCAGCTAGGCTGGCTGGCCAATATACCCTAGAGAGAGAGAGAGAGACTCTTGTCTCTGACTCCCCAGTGCTAGTATTTCAGGCGCACTGCCACATCCAGATTTTCCATGGATGCTGAACTTGTACAGAAGGCACCTTATCACCTGAGCTCTCCCCAGCCTAGAATTTCTGTTTGTAAAATCTCACTTAACATCTTCCTACCATATGCCATCTGAGTGTGCTGTGTTACCACTGGCCACAGTAGTCCATTACAGTATACCTGTGCCTCTCACATTCAGAGCAGACATCACTAATCAATACCAGAATTGCCTGGTGGATCACATTTTCAGGCTTTGGAACACAGTGCTCCAAGTAATTCCCTTCAATGTACTTATTTTTATAATTGGTACTGTTTCATTTGTACCATCCACTATCTATTGGCAGAATGCCTTCATGAACCTGAACTTATTTCTTAAGATAAATTATTCCACCTATAACTGTATTGTGGTAATTGTTCTGGCTAAACATTCAACAATGTAACTATTAAGGGCCTGGGTTCCGATCTCTCCTTTAATCTTTATTTCTTATTCACTATTTGTTTTTACCTGCTTTTATACCTTTTAGTATGATTCCATTTCTAAAAATAGGTTTGGGCCACACTGAGGTTTCTCTAAGAAGAAGAACCAAAGCTTCTCCAAGCTGTTCTGAGAGCTTTACTAGAAGGTCACCATGAAAACATCATACATAGATAGATGCTAGAAAGGAATATACGCTTGAAACTTGAGTTGCATTTTGCAAGGCTTGGAGGTTTTCTGAAAGAACCAGGGAAACACTCCAAGGGAAGAAGCAGGAAAGGGTACTGTAGTTGGTAAAGGTACCCTGCTCAGCTCTGAAATATAAGCCACAGGTTACTAGGTCCAATTATCTAAGTATCTATGGGACTGTGGAGGAATGGGTGGGGATGAAGGAGCAAGAATCTGCACTTCTAGCAGGTGTTTCTGTGATGCTAATGCTTCTACACCAGGGACCACCTTTAGAGCCTTTGAATACTGTGTGCTCGATCACCCACCTCCAAAATCCTGAAATCTTTCCTGCCTGGCTTATTTTCTGAACAATGGTTATTGAAAAGAACACGAACAAACATACTCTCTAGATAAAACCTTGAGTCTTTATCAGTCTTACAAAGCTCCTGCCATCAGTTTGATAAATGTGTGCTTGCAATGGAACCGATGGGCGATCGTCAGCCGTAAGGGTGCAGCAGTGAAAATAGAAAGTATTACAAATTATTTAAGATGTATCTTTTAAATATTGTGATTATATATATATATATATATATATATATATATACACACACGTGTGTGTGTGTGTGTGTGTGTGTGTGTGTGTGTGTGTGTGTTCATGAAAGTGTATGTGCTCATAGAAGCTAGATAGTCCAAAACCATGGGTCTGTAGTTAACAGCAGTCATGAGCGGCCTGAAGTGGGTTCTGGGAACCTAATGTAAGTCCTCTGGAAGTACTGTTTTCACTCTTCACTGATGGGCCACAAGAGAAATTCCAGAGGATAGTACAGAGGCAGATAGGAAATAGTCTCCACCCTAAGTCATATAGTGAAGTCTACTGTCAATGCCAGGGTCACAGAGATTTGGAACTCTGGCCTTGCCAAAGCACAGAGCACAATGGGCCCTTCATAAAAGTGATCAGTACCTCTGCAAGGTACCATGACCTCTGTGCGTCCTTTGCTCCTCCTACTAAGAGCTAGCATGTCTACTTGCACTAAGGGTCGTCTTAATGGCCATTTGTTCCATGACTCATTTATATTCTCCTTTCTACCTCCTCAGCCACTTCCTCCTTTCACTTCTCATTGTATCTGACTTTTAATGTGATTCCAGATTAAATGGTCCTAATAGTATAGTCCTCTAGGTTATTACACAGTTTGGACAACATTAATGTAATGAAAAACATACAGCTTTGAAATAAGACGAGTCTGTGCACTAGAGTGGTGTTTGGTATAATGAAAAAAAAATTCCTAAGTAATTAACCTTGTGAGTCAGTAGTTCTCTGTAAATCTGCAGGGTTGGATCCAACCTGTGAGCTTTTAAGCATGCAAACAGCTTTGAAACAGGACATAAACTTTTCTATTTATGACCCCTTTCATGGAATACAATTTAAATGGTCATCTCTTAGTTTCTATTCTGTTGCTTTGAAGTGATACCACAACTAAGACAACTTATAAAATAAGGTGTTTCATTGAGGACTTGCTTAAAGTTCCCAAGGGATTTTCCAGGACGATGATGCATGACAAGAGGCAGGCAGTCATGTACTAGAGCAGTAGCTGAAAGCTCTGTCCTTATAGAGGAAGACTTGAGGCTTACTCACTAGTGTCCACATGCTGAGTTGTGAATAAATCTGTTCTTCTGCATACTCATTCCAGTGATTAGCACCTGGAACACAGGCAATGAAAGCCTGTACCTGCAATATTTGCATACTTGAAGGTGGTTGGGTTTTGTCTTCAAGGGAGTGTGTGGAACCATGTCTATTCCTCTGAACAGAGGGATTTTCAAATTCACTTATTGCTCAACATGGGTTGTCCTGCTCTGTTCCCTCTTGGTCAAGGCTGGAGAACATTCCTGAAAGTACCTCAGTCTTGCTCCATATTATTTTCAAGGATTTTGCTATCCAGAACTGATCTGAGCAAGAACTGGCCAAAACCTATCTTTACTGAATTACTCATACACTTTAACAGAGGAGTCTAAGCATCTATAAACTAGAGGGTGTGTGTGTGAAAACTATCATACAGGAGTGTGATTGAAGAGAAGATATTTTTGAAGTTTTGCAGAAGCATTAACTGCACTTTATTTTAATCATCATAAGTGATGAATGGCACTTGGATCAGAATGGCTCCTATATTTGTGTCTTGTTCTTATGTTCCAGTATATTTACATACTTCACAAAACATTGGCTTTATCGATTTCCAGTTCTGCTCTCACACTGTTACTTGTTGATTCCATTGGATATCCTCCTTCCTCGTGTGCAGTAGTGATGCTATATAGATTGTTTTTTCCTTTAAAACCTCCACAGCCTCTTCTTGGCCTTGGCTCTCAGCATTTGTACTACACTGAAGTGAACTCAGGATGCTTCAAAAGTCCAGTCAACCCATGCTATTAGCTGTGATCTGGCTTCCAAAGCTTTCCTGTTTGCTCTCTTTGCCTAGCTAATTGTAAATGTGTCCTGAACACATCTCTAGCCAAAGAATTGAAAGTAGGCGAAAGACACAAGTGAATACTGACAAGAAGCTGCTCTGCTTCAGCTTGTCCTAGTCACTGGGCATTTGTAGTTGAGGACAGCTGCTGCAGAGAAGCAAGCAGAGCATTTTGGATCTCTGGAGAGATGCCAGCTGTACTACATTAGCATTTTTAGCTTAACATAGGTGCAGCTCATCTTTCCTGACGGTTCTCCCGGCTGATGAAAAGTGTTTAGATTGCAAACTCGTCTTAGCAAGGACTTTGGTCTGTGTTGTTCCAATTTTTGCAAGAATTTTCCTCCTCTCCCTTCACTACCCCTCCTATGAAGAAAACCTAGCATGTGTGGCTCAGTCAATTCTTCTTTGGGTGTAAAATCCTGGCACTTTTGACTGAGATTTGGCTGGAGGAAAGAGAGCGTCATTCAGAGATTCTGCTGAAATGCTGCTTTCTCTGCTCCAGTGCTTCATCTAGCAGAAGGATTTCTGGGACAAGACCCAAAGAAAACAGGAGTGGAAGAGGGGATTTGCTCTGAGAAGCAAGACACCAGTCTCCCTCATGTGTCTTGTCCATCATGTCTTTCCAACTTTACAATTCTTTTCTTTAAAGCATCCTTTCCTGTCTAATGAGAAAAGCTAGTCTCCTTGGGACAAACTCTTTAAACCTTCAGTGATGCCAAATTAGCATGTCAGACCTTAGGGCTTGACAATACCCCTGTCTGTAAGTAATCAGTTCAATGCTGAGTCCTGCAAAAATGGTCACCCATGGCCTGTATCCTGGTAGAGACCTGGCCACTAAGTTTATGTGATGGTACAGTTACATCTTATTTCTGTCTTAGGTTCCAGGAGTGTTCCTACCCAATACATTGTTTCTTCCGTGCCTCAGTTTCTGCTGTTTGTAGACAGGTTTCTGGGCCCCAGCTATTCCTATCTTATACTGATTAGCATAGAGCTAGAAGAGAGAATAGTGTGGGGGAAATGTGTTGTAGCTTTTCTGAGAAATATCGAGTTCTTGTCTCTCAGTGTGACAAGCAGAGAGTTTCATGTCACCTCTTTTGTAGGCAGAAGTTTTCCTGTCCCAGCAGCTGTTTTTCAAATAATCACTCAGAGGCTTATATTCATTATAATTGTTCAGTCGATAGCTCAGGTTTGTTACTAGCTAACACTTATGTTTAGAATAACCCATATTTCTATTTATGCTTTGCCATGTGGCTGATGGCTTGTTACATCATTTTCTACACATTATGCTTGCTCAGTAGCTGGCACCCTTCTCCTTCCCAGCATTCTCAGTTTGGCTTTCCCACCTAATCTTATTCTGTTCAGCTATTGGCCAGTTGGTTTGTTTATTCAACCAATCAGAGTGACAAATCTTCACAGTGTACAAAATGATTATTCTTTAGCACCTCTTTCTTTTGTCTTTAGATTTAGAGTCCAGTACACTGCATTCCCCTTTTTTTTGAAATCAGATGAATTATTACAATGGTCTCTCCTTCATCTAGGCATACCATTCATCAGGTGTAGGAGAGGCTTAATGACCCCCAATGACTCAAGGAGGGTTTTTGAAGAGGATTGGCAACTAGTTCATCAACAAAAATAAGAGAACATTAGAACAAACTATGTGGTGAGTTTTCAACTGGTCTCATATCACAATGCACACACATACACATACAAACACATAATTGATTTTATTTTTGTCTATGTGTATGTATGTATTTGAGTGTGTGTATGTATACGTGTGTTGTATGTTGTTGATCGTAGAGGCCTGAAGAGGCCTTTGGAATCCTGGAGCTTGAGTTACAGGCAGTTGTGAGCCACCAACCCTAACTCTGGTTTTCTGAAAGAGCAGAAAATACTCTTAAACAATGCAATCTCTCCAACTCCACAGCAAAACTATTTTAATAGATGTAATTAGTGGAACTTGGATTTCATTTTCATATCAAAGCCATCAATATTTTTTCCATAAGTTTTAGGTAGATGTTTACAGCAGTGTATAGAAACACACAATGTCCTATCCTTTCAATGAGCCTGTGTTCCAGGATGTAACATCCTAACATGCTTCTCATATCTATTTTTAACCCTCATGACTGTCAGACACTCTCAGAGGAGTCAGAATGCTTAACCTGGGAAACTCCCATCACTTATGCTTGGTGAATAGCTACCTGTGTGGAAAGTCCTTGCTGGGAAAAGAATGCCCACACACATGCAATCATTCTGCTTTTCAACTCCTCTTGACAGAAGCACAAGAAGTTTGATTTTAAAAAATCAAGCTTGATAAGAGAAACAGCAGGGGCTCCTAGAGGTAGCATGCATAGCTTGAAAGCCCCATGAGACTGCACCCATGAATTAAATACCCTCAAAGTGGTGATTCTAGATGAAGTATGCATTGTTTGAGAGCCCTGTGTAATTGCCCCCAGGAATTAAAAACCCTCAAACTAGAGGTTCTAGAAGTAGCATGCATAGTTTGAGAGCCCCATAAGTCTTCCCAGGAGTTTTAAACCCTCAAACTAAGGGCTGTAGAGGAAGCACGCATGGTTAGAGAGACATGTGAGGTATTCTCATGAGTTTAAATCCTCAAATTAGTCATCCAAATGAGCCTTCAATTTCCCTAAGTCCTAGAGTCGAGCCCCCTTGTAGTGCCTGCTCTATGGCTTCTTCTCCAGTAAGTACTAGTTTTCTGTATCTTCATGCTTACTGTATCAACTTTATTGCAGACTTTGCTCTATGACTTCAGTTGTCTGAAGGATTTAAGGACAATTTTTTATTTTTATTTTGTCAAGTAGAGGTAATGACTACCAAGATCCTTAGAGACTAGACTGAAAGCAGAAAGTTAACTGCACATCCATTTTAATGAAAAATTCATTTCAGTAATTCTACTTGCTAAAACACAAAACCACTCTTTGCTTTTCTTTTTTCTTTTTTTTTTTTGAGCTGAGGATTGAACCCAGGGCCTTGTGCTTGCCAGGCAAGTGCTCTACCATTGAGCTAAATCCCCAACTTTTCACAAAACCATTTTTTAAAGCATTTTGAAATGTCTGAAACTGCATATCCATTTTAGGAAGAATATGTGTTTCTTGTACTTTAATAAAAAGTTCCACCAAGGCGGCATTTCAACACTGAGCAAACCCAGTAAAGTATGTTCACTTCTTGGTCAACGCATCTGTGTGGGTTGCAGGATGACGTGTTTTTGCATTTCTCATTTCTGATGTTTATTTTTTGCTCTTTCTTTCATTTTCATCTTATTTTTTTTGTACTTGGAGAATTTCATGCACATGACACATGATCCCCACATTTACTGCCTCCAATTTTCCCCAGATACCTCCTAACATGTTTCCCTTTCAGATTTAAGTCTCCTCCTCCTCTTCCTCCTTCTCTTACCCTTTCAATAACCTATCAAGTCCACTTAGTGTAGCCCATTTTCATGGGTGTAGGGCCATCTACTGGAGCATGGTCAAGCTACCAAGGGTCTTGTTCCCTCTAAAGAGTTATTCTCCCTCCCACAGAAGCTATCAATTGCCATTATCTCCTCAGCTGGGAATGGGACCTTAAGAGATTCTGGAATTTTGGGTGGCTTGACCCTATAAAGTCCTTGTGTGATATTCACAGTTGCTATATATTTATGAGGGCAACAGCCAACTTATATCCAGATGACTTCATTTACAAGCTTTCCTTCTATTCTCAGCTTTTCACATTTTTCTTATATGATGTTACCTGTACTTTGGCACGGGGGTTGATAAAGACGTCTGTTTCACTTAGGGCTGAGAACTCACAGTAACTTGGCTGATTTGCAAATATTTTGATGGGAGTATTTGCCATTGAGTTCAATAGAGGGTTTGGTCTGTAATATTTTTTTCTTTATCTTATTTTGTTTTTGTTTTTTTTTTTTTAGATAATACTTCTTTCATAGAAAGAGTTTTGTAGCATTTCTTCATTTTCTATTTCATGGAGAAGTATTGGTGTTTAACTTCAAAGTTCTGGTAGAATTCAACGGTGAATCCATCTAGGTCTATGATTTTTAGCTGGGAGATATTTTGTTACTGTTCCAATCTCATTGCTTGCTATGCATCTGCTGAGGTTTTCCTTTTCATCTTTATTTTAGCATACAACATGCAGGTATAAATTAATCCATTTCAGAATCACTATTTAAATAGACTATAGACTTTTACAATATTTCCTAAAGATTTTCTATTTTCATTGGTATCTATTGTAATGTAACCAGTCTCAGCTCTACTTTTGTTAATTTTGGTATTCTCTTCTCATTAATTTGGCCAAGAGTTTGTCAGTCATATTATTTATTCAAATAATAAATTCTTTTTTTCATTATTTTGTTTCCATTTTATTAACTTCTATCCTGATGTTATTTTTGTCAACCTGCTGATTGGATTTGTCTTGCATCTGTTTTTCCAAACCCTAAGGTGAATCCTTTAGTTATTTATTTTGGATTTGTCCTAACTTTTAATGTACAAATTTGCAGCTCTAAAATTCCCCCTTAGGTGTGCTTTTATTTTATTCCATAGGTTTTGGTAAGTTGTGTTTTCACTTTCAATTGATTTTGGGAATATTTTATCTCCTTGACTTTTTCTATGACCCATTTGTGATTCAATAATATGTTGTTAATCTTCAAGAGTTGTGCAAATTCTGCAATTTCTCTGTCTATTTATTTCTAAGTTTATTCCATTGTGGTCAAATAGAATATAAGGAATTATTTCTATATTGCTGAATTTTATAAGACTTGATTTGTGTCTTGTTATATTACCTATTATGAAAATAATGTGGCTTTGCCAATTCTGGTATGCAATGTTCTGTAGTTCAACTTGTGTGTGATATTTAATAGAAATGTTTCTCTGTTTAATTTTTATTAAGATGATCCATTGCTTAGGGCAACGCATTCACCAATTACTATTGTGTTGGAGTTAATCTGTCAGTTTCTGCCTAGTTTTCCTTACTTTATGAAATTGAGTGTCCCTGTGCTTGGTTTGACTATTTTCAGAAATGTATTATCTTCTCAACAGATTATTATCTTAATCAGGATGCAGTGGCATAGTAACCCCCTCTCTTTCTCTCTCAAAATTCAAAACAAACAAATGAACAAAAAACTCTCAGAAAAACAAACCAACACACACACACACACACACACACACACACACACACACACACACACACACCTGGAACCCAACTGATCCTGGGCACCGAGTCTGCCCTGAAGAATGGTTGATATACTCAATGACACTCCCTGAGAGAAAACTGTTTTCCCTTTCCAAACAGGTATCAAATTGCAAGTAGCTACTTGGTCAGGGCTGAGATGTTGTGTCCAATTCCCCTTCTCAGTACTGGGATTTTGTCTGGTTTGAACCTACATATATCTTGCTCATGCTGCCACAGTCTCTGTGAGTTAACATGTATATCAGTGATGTTGTGTCTAGAAGATGCCATTTCCTTGTTAATCATCCATCACCTGTGGGTCTCAAATCTTTCTGCCTTCTCTTCTGAATAGATCCCTTAGCCTTGAGGGGAGGTCATTTGATGAAGACATCCTTTATAGGACTGAGTTCTCCAAAGTCTCTCCCTCTCTGTATATTGTCCAGTTGTTTAATCTATGTTAATCACCATCTAGGAGGAGCCACTGTTTTTATTTTGTTTTGTTTTTGACACAGAAACTCTTATTGAACCTGGATCTCATTGATTTGGCTTGAGTAGCTGGCCAACATGCCACTGAACCATTCTTTCTCTGTATTCCCAGAAATGAGATTGCAGATGTGTCTGGCCATACCTGATTTTCTTTTTTTTTTTAATGTGAAAGTTGGTGATGTGAATTCAAGTTCTCATACCTGTATAGCAAGCACTTTGCCAACTCATCTTCCCTGTTGTAAATCTGTTTTTAACTGCACTTTAAAAATTAAATTTATTAAGAGTGTGTGTGTGTGTGTGTGTGTGTGTGTGTGTGTGTGTGTGTGTGTGTGTGTGTGTGTGTGTGTGTGTGTGTGTGTGTAGTGGATAGCCATCCCAGCATTGGCCTGGAACTTCCAACCCCCATTGAGGCTTCGGTAATAGTCACGCCCACAAGGCAGGGCGGAGGAGGAAGTGGAAGACCGAGGATCGAGAGGAGGTCTCTCTCTTGGTTCCGGGACCCTGGATGCTGGAGGTAGACCGAGCAGAGTTCTCCAGAGAATACCTCCGGACTGCCTACCCCTTCATTTGTAAGTTACCCCACAAAATAAACCTCCCTACCTCCCTTTTAACTACGTGGAGTGGCCTTAATAATTACACCAATATGTGTGTGTGTGTGTGTGCATGTGCAATTGAGCATGCCACAATGTATATATGGAGATCAAAGAACAAACCATGCAGGTTCTAGGGCTCAACCTTAGGTGAATGGGCTTAACAGAAAGTGTCTTTTAGGGTTGATCCATCTAAGTGGTTCTGCATACTATTTTTTTAAATTTAATTTTATTTTATGTATATTGGTGTCACATTTGTTTGTGTGATGGTGTCAGATTCCTGGAACTAGAGTTATAAACATTAGTGAACTGTTGTGTGGATGTAAGGAATTGAACCAGGGTCCTCTAGAAGAGAAGCCAGTCCTCTTAACCACTGTGCAATCTCTCCAGCCCCCTGAATCCTAATATTTATTCTAATCTGATAGCTTATATTTATGATTGTGGAATTGAGACAACTAATATTCAGATTTATTTTTTAAATGTCTTACTAATTCTTGTCATTCTGTTGGTTTTACATTATTTAGTGTTTTCTTATCCCTCATTTGCTGAACTGATGTTCTATTCTGTATTATATTTTCCTCTAGCCTCATGGATATGTTCATCTTTCCCTTAAGTCTCTTCTATAGAGGCAGCTTAATAGTCATGAATTCTTTAGCCTATTTTTATCCTGAAAATTTTCTTCTTCAATTGTAACAGATTTGCTGAAATGTTAGTCTGGATTGCTTGATTGCTACCCAAGAGATCCACAAAAAGACTAGATTTGACTAGAGATCACACTAATCCCTCTTGGCTTTTACAATTTCTGCTAAAATATCTGATGTTATTCTGAAGGAATGTCTTTATGTAGAGTTCATGTTTCTCTCCTGTGTCTTTTAATACATTTTTGCTTGTTCTTTGAATTTAGTATTTGGGCTGAACTATGATGTATGAAAGTTCCTTTATGTTCTGAGTGTTGTTTAGCATCTCTTTCTCTGGATTTGGGAAATTATCTGCTGAGAGTTCACTGTGAAAGTTCTCTATGCTTTTGGCAGGAATTTCTTCTGTAATCTATGAGCATGATTTGTAGAATTTGCATTTTCAAAGTATCCATAGATCTCACCTATTCTTAGTGTACTGTATCATTTAAATCGCTCTTGTTAGAGGCCATTATTGTGTGATTCATATGTGGAAGAATGATGATGGTTAAGTTTTTCATGTGTCTTACCTTGATCCACAGATTCTGGTCCCATCAGTGGGGAACTCTTTGACCTTCAAAGGTAAGGTCAAAAATACTGGTCACACCCCTGGGTGGTCCCTCGGAAATCAGAGTAAATGTTGATCCTGACCCAGAGTGTTCCTTTTGGGTTTGGATCACAAAAGGTGGTTCCAGTCCTCATAAGTCAGGTTGCAAATGATGGCTTTGTTCCCAGGCAGAACTTCCCAGAATCCAGTGTGATTTTAGAACCTCAATGTATTCCCTTGGCTAACTCTGGCCCTGAGCAGGTTTCTACTCCACTGTGTCAGAAGTCAGATGAAACTGACTCAGAGTTTATTCTCCATGGTCTTGAAGTATCCTTCTAATCAGGTTTCAGTATGTGAGTCTGTGACATTTGCTCTGATCCTCTGGAGAGTGTGATTAACAGAGGTTTTTAGTGTCCATGAAGCTGCTAACTCAGCAGAAGTCTTTTTGATGAATTACAGAAATGATTCCTAAAAGTACAGTCTTCGGGGTCTTTAAAATGGCATCCTGTGGCTGCTCATGTAGAGTTCCAAGAAGAGAAGAATTCCCTGATGTCTCCTTCATCAGCAAGTACTGCTGTTATGCACCCTTTCCTTACTTTCTCGTCTTTATCTGCTCTTTAAATGCCTGTTATTGAAAGTACAGTACAGGTTTTCTGAGCCACTCCATCTTGAGCCCTGGCTCTCACTGTCTGCTATTGGTGTTCCTTGTTACTGGGAGCTCACTAAACTAAGTCAATACATCTGGGACAGACTCTGAACTTTCCTACATTTATCTATATTAAGGATATAAATTTCCCTATATCTTTAACATTTAAAACTAGATGTATTCAAGCATCACCTCCTTTATCTAGCATCTGTTATTCAACTTAACCCAGTTTAGTAGTACCTGAAGATTCTAACAAGCCATGTGGTAGGTCATCTATAATCTTAGATCTGCCCTGAACCCCCCCAAATATTTAGTCTTTTAGTCTTTGCTCCAGCTGTCACCTAATCAGGTTCAACAGTCTTCAGTGCTAATCGCTTCCCTCTTCAGTCCAAAATGCATCAGTATCCATAGCTCCATCTTGCACTTACCTTCTTGATTCTTCTGAATCTCTCTGGCTCCTGCTGCCCCATATAAAAGGGGAATGTAAATGTGACTTCTGTTCTATTTTGTAATGCTCACAGGCATGCTGTGGTTTCAGTCATAAAATGTAGCACGAATCTTAAGGAATCTTAATAATAAGATCAAACTCAGAGCCAGGTATTGGGGTGAATGCTGGAAGATCAGAGAGACAGAACAAGCCACAGCTTCCTCACCTTGCCAGTTCGTCAGCTGATTTTGTTTCCTCAGACTGGAAGCCTCTGAGTTCTCATCCAGAATGACTCTCAGCTGAACTACCACTAGAAGCTTAAAAGTTTAACCAGCCAAATGCATCTAGTTTCTGGTCTTCACACCTTATATATCTTTCTACTTTCTGCCATCATTACCTGGGATTAAAGGCTCACTTCTTGGGATTAAAGGTGTCTGTCACCATGCCTGGCTGTTTCCAATGTGGCCTTGAAATCACAGAGATCCAGAGGAATGCTAGGATTAAAGGTGTGAGTGCCACCGCCTAACCTCTATGCTTAATATTGTGGCTTTTCTGTTCTCTGACACCAGATAGGTTTATTAGGGTGCACAATATTTTTGGGAACACAATACCACCACAATAAAAAGAGGTTTTTCTATAGTGATTGTGGTTTAAATCCTATGAAATGGTAAGTTATGAAAAGAATCATAAGATGGCTTTAGAGAGCTCATCCCAGAAGACCAGGACCCATTCTTTCTTCTTCCATGGGAGCATGCCTGGAATGCCAGCAGTTAGTGCTCTGCTTAAGGAGAGAAGGAGAAGAAAAGATGTAACTGGGTGCTGGGCTACTGGGCAGCAGGCTCTGAAGTACTGTAATAAGTGTTCTGGATCTGGAGGGCTTCACTGTAAAATACCAATCCCTGGAAAAGAAATGCAAGGTAGAGTAGGCACAGGAGAAGAACAATAGATGGCCAGGTGAGGAATGCAGCAGTTTCTATGTACTCCAATGACAACAGAATAGAGGTTTGTAAATAATATTGACAACTGGCCTAGGGACTCTGCATGGAACACTAATCTTTGCTCAGAGAGAATCACAAACAACTCGGTGTCAAATTAGTGCACAAGGAATAGTGATTAAGCAAAATCAGGTGTGCCCCACCTGTAACAGGCTGTTACAAGTACCCAATGTGGACTTTACTTTATAATATGAGTTTCTAAGTACTAAAGATTAATTCCATTCTGACCTTACACAGAATTGCCTAGAATTTACCAAAAATGGTTAATCAAATATTCAAGTCCTGCATTAATTACAGTTAAAACTTGAGTATCCTTCACCTGAAATTCTTTGGACAAATTTTTTTTTTTTTTTGAGACAAGGTTTCTCTGTGTAGCCAAGGTTGTCTTGAAACTCATTCTGTAGACCAGGCTAGCCTCAAACTCAGAGATCTGCCTGCCTCTGCCTCTCAAGTTCTGGGATTAAAGGTGTGTGCCATCACCGCCTGGCTAAGAAACATTTTTTTTTTTTTTTTGCTTTCACTTAGGAACGGGGAAAATTCTAAACACAAATTCATTTGTTTTCCACAAAAACCTCATTTACATACCTGAAATTCTTTTATTTAAAGTTTCAGTAAGTTAATTAGTGGGCTTTGATTGTACAAATGAATTAAATGATGACATTTCTATACATTCTTATATTGTGCCTAATTGTATTTGTCTTCATTCTCTTTCCTCTCCTACTTTCCCCTCTACTTCCACACCCCTGATAGTCACCCTTTTATTTTCATGTCCCTTATTTTTTCTAGATTCCACATGTGAAAGAAAATAGGTAATATTTGTGTTGGTGGGACTGACTTAATTCACTTAACATGATGAAGCTTCATCCATCTTCCTTAAAGTACGTGATTTCATTCTCTATGGCTGAGTAAGTCTCTATTCTAGTGGTTGCCACATTTACCTTCCCCATTCCTGTGTTGATAGGCAGGTAGGTAGATTCCATAATTGCCTACTGCGGGCAGAGTTGCAGTGAACAGGGATGCATAGATGTAGTGATCTGGTTTTGATTCTTCTAGGTGTGTACCCAGTAGTGCTACGACTGTGTCATATGGAAAATCTGTTTGGAACATTTGAGGATGTTCCATACTGCTTTCTATAGTATCTAGCTTAACATCCCTGCCAGAAGTGAATAAGGACTCATTTTTTCTTTCACATACTGTTGTTTGTTTTCTTGATGATAGATGTCTGACTGGAGCAAAATAGAATCTCAATGCAGTTATGATTTGCATTTCCCTACTGGATAAGACGTTTAACATTTCTCATGTTTGTTTCGAATATGTGTAATTCTTCACTTGAAAAGTGTTCATTTCCATTTTCCATATGTTGACTGGGCTGTCTCATCCTCTGTTACTTCATGTTCTGGCACTTCATAGGTTCCAGTTATCAGTGCCCTGTCAGATACATATTGGACAAAGATTTAACTTCTGTTTGCACAGATGTCTATGCACTGTGCCAACTGCTTCTTTTGTTCTACAAAAACCTTTTAAATGTCTTGCTCATTAAATTCAGATCATTCTTGAAAGAAGGAATCCATTCTTATTAATGCCTATGAGCCCAGTGTCTATAAGGGTTTATGTAATTTTTATTGAGGGTGGAAAGGAGAAATGCTATGGCTACACCTAGCCTATTATGTGCCATGAGGAAGAAGAGACAACAACACATATGAGTTCCAAAGATTTTAATAATTCACCACATAAGTGAGTCACCACATAAGTGAGTCAATTGGGGCTGCAGAACAAGGACTAAAGAGCCTTGTTTCTCCTGACAGCCCCAAACAGGGGCAAAAGCAGGTTTATAAGCACAAAAATCACTAACATTTGTTGCCAAGTTACAGTTACAATTTTCACAAACCAGGATTTAGAAATTGAAATTCCTTGAATGTTCCATCATTGTCAACCCATATACAATGAAAGCCTTTAAGTCCAGCCAATCAGATTCATTTGTTATTTCTGTTGTTGGGAACAGCCATAATGTTTCTAGAGAACAAAGGTTGAAAAAATCAAAGTCTCCAGCATTTTGCTGGACATAGTAAAACAATGAATTGGTTTAAAGACATGGAAAAGTCAAGTGTCATTTCATCACTGTCTCCACATATTTACCAAGAGAAAACTGGGCTAATCTTTAAGCTAGAATTAATAGAATTTCAAGTTTGTTGTTATTTTACCCTTTACATTTGGAAATGGTTAAAACATAAAATGACCCAAATGTAACTATTGCATTTTCCCCTTTATACTCCATTGCCTGTATGAACCAACAAACAGCAGGGGTAAGGTTTGCATATCAGCATAACATTAGGAATTAGAAATGTGGGCTAGATCACCAAGCAGTTCTATAGGCAGATAAATCACTTCAGTAGATACTGATGCAGATTTGTATTGATTTTTTAATGTTCTTTATGAACCAGTATTTTTTACAGAAAAAAAAATCCAGTTTTCCATAAAATCCCATACACAAACTGCAAGATAGTAATATCCATTATAGTAAACTTCACTTTCAGGAAATTTGAACATAAAACTTGGCATTGTAGGAAAGGTAAGTTAATGGATGATTTCTTACTTTTGTAGAACAATTCAGTGGTGTTTATTTTTATAGTGAATACTAAAATACCAGTAAAATGTGGCTTGAGTTTGCATCTAGACCTTTCTTGGACATATTTATTGCACAAAAAGCTATAAATCTCCTATAAGCATTCCAACATAATATGATTATTAAATATCCACAACTGATGATTTTTGATACAAAGTCCCACCATTAAAGGACTTAAAAAATGTGCAATGATAGGCTAGGTATGTATGACATTAGTGAAATTGGTAAGGGTGAGATGGGCAGCCTAACCACGTTTGTTTACCTGGTGTTTCACCTTCTATAGCCACACCATATGTTTGCTTGCTTATTTTGACTCACCATGGGCTTCACATTTCTTGAAAGTCTGAAATGTCTGTATTATGCATGTGAGGAGCCTCCTGTCTATGGTCTCTAGCTATGTCATGTCCTAGCTTCATTGTTTATTTCATTTAATCTATACATGCCTCTGTATAGGCACAGTACCAGCTGTGTTTTAAGGTAAGGGATTATAAAAATAAAAGTCTGAAATCCTAGTTTGACAGGGCTTGACCAAAGAACTGACATTTCCCACGATGGCAAAGTACCAATATCATTCACCTTTGGAGAGACCTAGGCTCAGTAATGAAGAATTCGAGGTTGTGTAGAAATGTTCTAGCATGAACAGGAGTGTTTGGGGAGGTTGTAAAGGGAGAGGGACAGTAGGACTTAAGTCATCAGAGGAATATAGGACACATGGAAAAAGAAGAAGGAACATGGACATGCTTGACATGGGATGTTTTTCTGAACACAAATTAAAATGAAATGAAATAAAATAAGTACCATCATCCTCTAAGAGGAAGGGAAATTGTCAGACTACTCCAAAATGAATGCTGTATTGGCCCAATTTCTGCCCACATAATGTAGCATCAAAGGCAGGGAAAAATGTGAGCAATGGAAAGTTATTTGGTTTATAATTCTAGAGACTAAGAATTCTAAGACAGGGGCTACAGTTGGTCAGTGAGTAGCAGAAAACATCACATCTCAATGTTAGCCAGTAAGAAAAATCACTTCCCTTCCATAACATACCCATTAATTAATAGCCTTAATCCATTCATGACCAGGTGGCCTGAATAATGTGACCATGTAAGACTCAAACACCCCCCCCTCAAAACTGCTACAACAGGCATTAAATTCCACTGTGAATTATAGGGGTGGTATTCAAATCATGACAGTGGCTAAAACTTTGGAAAGGGTTCAGTTATAACAAGAAGAGGTCTTGCTCTTCTGGAATGAGTCAATGGAGTCACAGTTCTGTGTCTGCTCATTGTGCATAAATGTGACTCAGAATAATTAGACCTAAAATCCTGGTGGTCTGGGTGGTAGTTCAACTATAAAGTCCAGTCACACCACAGAACCCGGTTCTCCTGTACACTTTGAAAAGCTGTAATATCCACAACTATTGTATATTTTTAAGTGGAAAATGAGATGTATCTTAAAATATTTCCCCAAAAGCTTATTTTGCTAAACTTTCTACCTTCAATCCAAACAGCATACTTCTAAAAATTCACTTTATTACCAAAAATAAAAAGCAATTTTATTCTTAAGGTTGTTTTGACAGACAATTTAGCATGAATAAGGAGGAACTGTGAAAAGGGCATAGATTTCTAAAGACTTTGCTACAATATCCCCCAAGCATCCTGAAGCTCAAAAAGAGAAGGAAGATGACCTTGGGGCACAGAGAATACACAATCTCAGGCAGTCACTTACATACTCCACAAAAGAAGCTTCCCATCTCTTAAGGACTGAATTTTCAGCAGATACTAGTTCTTGCTAGAAGAGAAAAAGGGCAAGAACAGGAAAGGGCCTAACCTTACAGTTCCTATTGTTTTGACAAATTAAAACAAGTGTGCTTCCTTAACGCCTGTCATTGACAGATGGAATCTGCAACATATTCCATTTTTCTTTGTCTTTCCTTCTCACCCATTCTTTTCACTCCTGTCCCTTGTCTTTTTTTCCTGTCTCTATTCCTTTTACCAAGAAGTGGCTGTAGTCAGCACGAGAGACCTGCAGTCATGATATTTAACTGATGTCATAAATAGAAGGTGAAGATGCTTCCTATCAAAGAACAGACAGAGACACCGCTTCACAATTATCAGGATGAGGTCCATAGGATGCAAATTCCCAGTATCCTAGGCTCTTTTTTTCAACTGACCCACACAAGCTCTGGCAATTTATAGAGCCCCTTTAGCTATACACCGACATGCACACACACAAAAGAAAGCTCCAACACAAATCTGCACATCCAACGTGTACACACCACACACACACACACACACACACAGAGAGAGAGAGAGAGAGAGAGAGAGAGAGAGTGAGCTCATCTCATACTAAAATCTAAGAAAGCAATGTATCAACCAAATGAGAGTAATTTATGGCTCAAAATGTTGAATCGTGTCTCTAAAAGGAAGAGACCATTCCACCTACTTCAAGGATGAAGGAGTGGCAGCATGATCAGATTGATGACTTTGATGAAACCACACAGCAATAGGTAGCAGAGCTAGAATTTGAATCTAGTGGAGTCAAGGGTATTGGAGTCTCATGCTTGACCCGTATTGTCACAAACCAAAGAATACAAAGAGATTAAGGCTGAAGTGTTGCACAACTAGCATTCAGATGATAAAGAGGAGGTTTTATTATTTTAACTGGAACTTCACTGCTTACCCACTTGCCAGGGCAAACACCTGTCCCAAATACAAAAGATATATGAAATTTTATTATTTGTGTCCCTCTAAAGTTCATGAGTACCTGAATGTGTACATAGGCAGAGTCTCTAAAGACATAACCCAGTTGTGAGGTCACACTGGATTGGGAGGCTGTGGAATACCTGGAATCTTTTTTTTTTTTTTTGATGTGGAGCTGAGGATTGAACCCAGGGCCTTGTGCTTGATAGACAAGCACTCTACCACTGAGCTAAATCCCTAACCCCAACCTGGAATCTTTTAAAAGAGGGATTTGAAACAGACACAGAGTAAAGAAGTCCATTTGAAGAGAGATGCAGAATTTGAATTATGCTGTCATAAGTCAAAAGATGCAAAGAATTGCTGTGAGCAGTAGGAATTAGAAAAATCACTGACGTATTCCTCCCTAGAGTCTTGGGAGGGAGCATGACTTTGATAAACCTTCATTTGGAATGTCTAGCCTCCAACAGTTATAGGAAATTTTTTCTTTGGTTTTAAAGCACATGGTTTGAGAGTATTTGTGATAACATCTCTCAGCAATGAACACACATTCTAGTACTCTGGTTGAGAAATTCATACTATCTATAGTGAGCTAATGGTGTTTCCTAAGAATATGCACATATCCTGAATCCAGAATCTTAATGCTGTTATTTGAATTTATTTTCGGATATTGTTAAACATATTAGATGTAGAAATACCACTGGGTTATCAAGAGAAATCCTAACTGCCATCATCTGTGTCATTATGAAAGATAAGCAGAGGGGAATTTGATGCATATAGAAAAGAAAGTTGTATGAAGATTGAGGTTAGATAAGAAGGATATAGTCATGAACAAGGTACACCAACAGTTACAGAAGCTGGAAAAGACCAGGAATGAACTCCCTTAAGTTTGATAGTGAGTAGAAGCATAGACCTTCTGACACTTTGAATTGCTACATTTGACCTCCGGAGATATGAAGGCATAACATTTCTGTTCCTGAAGTCACAAACTTTGAGGCTATGTCTTGTAGCAGCCAAAGGAAAACAGTACACTTTAGTCATGTAAAGCAGAAATATATTCAATATAGAAATATGCTGTCCACAAAAATTATGAGAAGAGCTTGACTGTAGATGTTAGGGGAGGTGTTCAGGTGATTGGAGATCTAAAGACAACAGGAGATTGTTTTTCTCACTTGTCATAGTTCTTTAATTCTGGATCCAGTGACTAGATGGTGGAACAAGGAGTTTGACCTGTGCAAAGGTAGAGAAAGATCTGCAAAAAATAAGAAGAATGAAAGGAGTGAGATCCGGCACCACCCAGAGGATCTTGATTTAAAACGCTGTACAACTGATGACTGTAGGTGTGCAAAGCCAGAAGAGCAATGGGGTATTCACAACCATGCAGATTGGCTGTATATCAGCTCCTCTCACAGCAAAGCCAGAGGGCAGTGGGATATACACAACCATGGAGGTGAGTGAGTGTAGGAGAGCACAAGGTCCATGTGCTCTCAGATAAGCACTAGAGAAACCAGAATTATTAAACATGTAGGCTTTTTTTTCTTCAGTGGAAGAGACTCACATCTGTTCTTTGACATCCAGAAGTTTTAGATCAGCTTATTGATTAATCTACACCTTGGTTAGAGGCCCGTCAATTCCATGCTGAGTTGGAATATAGATGGTTAATACTGTACAGAATCCATATTTGTCAAAAATTTCCATGTAAATGTTAAGCATAATGTAAGTTTTTCATGTATATACTTTTTCCCTTGCTTGTAAGATGTCATCAACTTTTTTGAGGTTTATTTATTACTTTTGATATTATGTGTATGAGTGAGTGTTTTGCCTGCATGCATGCCTGTAAACTACATGAGTATCTGGTACCCACAGAAGAGAGTGTCAGATTCCCTGGAACTGGAGTTACAGATCATTGTGAGCTGCTATGTACGTGCTGAGACTTGAACCTGGATCCTCTAGGAGAACAGACAGTGCTATTAACCCTTGAACCACTTCTGCTGTCTCTGCATGATGCCACCAATTTTAAGACATCATTATTTATGCATCACTGAGAAAGAAAAGAGATGCTGTCAGTTAACTTTGTGGGATTCATTATAATGCATATTTCAATTGAGATGTTAAAATGTGGAAAGGTAACTTATTGTTGTTCACAAATGAAAGATGAGGAGTCAAAGGCAGTGTGAAATGACTCCTTTTTAATGACTCACTGAGCATGATTTCAATAGAAAAATTCTCAATAAAAAAGTCAAAACACAAAACAATATTGTTTCATTTTCATTCTTTTGTAAGTTTTATTTTTTATAATAAATGTAATAGCTAATTATTGAAAACTGCAAGGAAAGCAATCAAAATTATGCAAGTGGGTCTATGGGGTCCTTGGAAAAAAATCATGGTGATAGAAACAAAACCCATGGAAATAATGCAATTCCTGTTCAAGCTGTCTTCCTTTCTACTTCACCAAAGGGAGATTTTTCAAAAGATTATAAGACAGGAAGTGTTGCTACCTTTGGTTTTGCCTAAGTTTCTCTTGACTCCTCTGTTCCTGGGTAATGTAGGTCATTCTCTGAGTTATCTTCCTTTTAATAGATAGCTGAGTTTATAACACACCAGTATTATCCATGAATGAACAGAATTTGACTGGTGTGTCTCTTCTGAAAACACCTGCTCATTTGATACAGTGAGTTATTTGGCTAGAACTATCTCTACATACTACATGATTTCCCTTATCTTTGTGTAGCCACACTGGTGTTTTAAAAGGCATTCTTCTATAAGTAAAATAATTAACTACAAATATTCTGATTCACAGTCTGTTGCAAAGACCATGCTCATGAAATGATATTTAGTGCTTTTGAAAGAAAACGGTCCCCAAAGGGAGTGGCACTATTAGGAGGTGTGACTTTGTTGGAAGATGTCTGGCCTTGTTGGAGGAAGTATGTCATTGTGGGGGTGGGCTTTGAGGTCTTCTATGCTCAAACTATGCTCAGTGTGGACACAGTTTACTTTCTGGTGCCTGCAGATCAAGATGTAGAACTCTCAGCTCCTTCTCTAGCACCATGTCTGCCTGTTTACTCTCATGCTTCCCATCATTATGATAATGGACTCAATGTCTGAATAGTAAGCCAGCCCCAATTAAATGTTTTCCTTCATAAGAGTTGACATGGCCATGGTGTCTCTTCACAGCAATAAAAACAATACCTAAGCCAATGCTCCAATTGACAAAAGTTCCCTATTTGAAAGGGCAGCACTCTGTAAACAGTGATGTGGGAGCTTATCAGATATAAATGCCATGGCCCCTATGTGCACCATTAATAGCTGTGGAAGTGACCAGAGCTACATAAGCCTTGGCTTCCTTAGGAAGAAGGAACAGTTTTTAAAGTGACTCTCTGAAACAGTCACTTTAGTAACTTAATGAAGTAGATCAGCATGTCTAGATTTGTTCCTCTTTCTTATTTCTTTCTCTGTGATGGAAATGTTTATCGAATTTTGTAGCCAGTATTAATTCTAAATACCATCCAGGCATGGGCCTTTTTTTACTGCTATAGATTCAATATTGAGAATGCTGCCTAGAGGAGGTGATGTAGTGAGAAAATGCTGAGAAAGTCGTATCTCATTGACTTCATT
This sequence comes from Onychomys torridus, assembly GCF_903995425.1. NCBI lineage: Eukaryota > Metazoa > Chordata > Mammalia > Rodentia > Cricetidae > Onychomys > Onychomys torridus. The sequence goes on from NC_050460.1 coordinate 39,663,236, forward strand.
GTTAGGCCATGTCAAAGAGATGAGAAACAGATAAAAATGGACTTATGGGAAAATCAGGCACAAAGACAGGCCTAGTTCTCTTGGTTATAAACTGTTTCTTGATAAGTTGCTCTCAAACATACTGATTTTACATAAAACCCCATGTTACCAAAAGCCAGAAATTCATGTGTAGTTTTTCACACCACAAATGGTGTTATCCAGTAGGCTATAGTCAAGTCTTAGTGTGGTCTAATCTGAAGGTCCTGCTGGAATCCACTCAAGTTGCCATAGACAACATCTCACCCTTTTTCTTGAGGAACCTCATATAGGGTGCCTCATGCCATTCCACCTGGCTTTTGCTGGCTAAAGAATCTTAGAAATAAAAGGAACAAACCAGGACAACCAAAACCAGCTAAATGTATTGATTCACAGTTCGGGGTGCTAGAAGTCTAAAAGCAAGGTGTCAGCAACTGCCTTTACCCTGAGGGCACTTGAAAAGAATCATTTTGTTTCCACTTTCTGTTGACTGATGGCAAGTCCTGGGATTCTTCAGCCTACAGATGTTTCATTGTCCCTTCATGGTCATGCCCTGGGACTTTGTCTCTATGTCCCTCCATTTACAAAGACAGAAGCAAATGGATTAGGCCCACCCTACTTCAGTAGGTCCTTTTCCCGACTTGACTCCATCTACAAAGACCCATTTACAATCTACAGGGATTAAAACTTAAATACATCTCCTTTGAATGTTGTAATTCAACCACCACATGGGACTAGGAGCTATTTGGAACAAGGAAAATCTCTAAAGGGTTCCTACAATTATCTATAAATGCTCACTTTTGATTAAACATTAGTTATGGTAAAAATAGATTTAAAAAACACAAACAAACGAAACAGTGTACTTTTGTCTCGGTGCCTTCACCTCCTAGGAAGAAGGCCAAAGGTGAAGATAGAAGGACGTTGGTAGTTTATGCAATGGGCTTCCTCTGGGTCCAAGCAACTCCTACATGGAAGCTTCCTTTGCTGAAAGGCACTTGTAGCAGGAAGCAGAGCCCTGGGGCTCTTCCAGTACAGAGACGAGCTGACCGATTGATGCCACACTTTTTCTAACCTACAGACAGTCACAGATTTCCAAAGCAAGAAAGAGTACACTGTTTGTTATGTGTCTATTCAACAGGAAGGTAACATTCTCAAGACTTAGAGCAAATAATTTCCTCAAAGTGCGTTTGCCTAAGCAATAAGAAAATTTCAGAGAACTGTTGATTGATCTGTCTACTAAGAAAACAGTAGAGCCGTGGATTTTGAGGAGAAAAAAATCCGAGAGCAATGAAGACGAAAAGCATCACTTCCATGGCAAAAGTAGTACGTAGGTATACTTACCTGGAGTGGGAGATACCATGATTACAGAGATGCTTTCTCAGGTGGGAGAACACCGGATGGTACCTTGTTTCTTATTTATTTATTTATTTATTTATTTATTTATTTATTTATTTATTATTTTTCATTTTTCTTTATTAAGAAAATTTCTACTCACTCCACATACCACCCACAGATTCTCCCTTCTCCCACCCTCCAGGCCTCTCTCCCAAGCCACCCCACATCCCCCAAATCAAGGTCTCCCATGGGGAGTCAGCAGAGCCCTGCACCCTGAGCCTAGGCAGGTCCAAGCCCCTTCCCACTGCACCAAGGCTGCACAAGGCATCACACCACAGGCACCTGATTCCCAGAAGCCTGCCCATGCACCAGGGATGGATCCCAATCTCCTTGCCTGGGTGTCCCTCAAACAGTTTGAGACCAACAACCATCTTATGTATCCAGAGAGCCTAGTCCCGTCCCATGGGGGCTCCACAGCCACCAGTCCACTGCTGTGGCCCTTCATCTCTGTACGTCCTCCCATCATGATCTCGATGTCCCCCACCAGAATCCCTCCTCTCTCTCATCAGTTGGATTCCTGGAGCTCAGCCTGGTGCCTGGCTGTGTATCTCTGCATCTGCCTCCATTGGTCACTAGACAAAACCTCAATGATGACAGTTAGGTTATTTACTAGACCGGTCACCAGTCCATGTACCCTCTGGACCGCTGCTAGCAGTCCAAGGTCATCCTTGTGGGTCATTCTTGTGGATTCCTGAGAGCCTCCCCGGCACCCTGCCTCTTCCTATTCCCATGATGTCCTCATCTATCATGGTGTCTCACTCCCTGACCTCCCACTCTGTTCCTGTTCCAGCTTGACCCTCCCATTTCCCTATGTTCTTATCCCCCACTCCTCGTCCTCTGCCACTATCCCCACACCCAGTCTGCTCATGTAGATCTCATCTACTTCCACTTCAGGGTCATCCACGAGTCCCTCCTAGGGTCTTTTCCTGTTAGCTAACCTCTCTGGAGCTGTGGGTTGCAGTCTGGCCATCCCTTGCCTCATATCTAGTATCCACTTATGAGTGAGTACATACTATGTTTGTCCTTCTGAGTCTGGGTTACCTCACTCAAGATGATATTTTCTAGTTTCATCCATTAGCCTGCAAATGTCATGATAATTTTTTTTTTTTTTTTTACTGCTGAGTAGTACCTTGTTTCTTTTCTTTTTCTTCTTTTTCTTTCTTTCTTTTTCATTTTTTTTTCAAGACAGGGTTTCTCCATGTAGCTTTGCACCTTTCCTGGAACTCGCTTTGTAGACCAGGCTGGCTTCAAACTCTCAGAGATCTGCCTGCCTCTGCTGGGATTAAAGGCATGCACCACCACCACCCATGTACCTTGTTTCTTAATGTGCCTTGATGCTGCTATGACATTTTATTTTCAGATTTTGCTGTGCTACCTGTGGTCAGGATTCAATTTTTGTTGAGCCAGATTAACCCTTAAAATATCTTCTTTTATTTGTTTTATTTCCTATTCTCCTCTTCTGAGCCTTCCATAATCCATAATTTTGGTCAGCTTGATGATAACCCGTAATTCCCTTTAATGTTAGTCATTTTAAGCACCCCCCCCTTTCCTTTTTGCTTGAATGATCAATACTGGTCAGCTAAGGCTAAAAAATCATCTATGACTAGCAAGAGATCAACTCACTGAGGCAAAATCTTCTGGGAAGTGTTTTGTTGGGGTCAGGACATAGAAGCTGTGACTGCACCTCATGCTGGCTATTGAACTTGGTAATATATAAGGCTTTCTCATTTGATACTCAGTTTTTAAGGCATGGAAGGGTCAAGTAGAGCTGCTGAGGCTTGCCTGTATGAGAGGCCATTGGTGAAGGTACAGCCTCGGTTTCAGTAGCAGCCCAAGAATTGAAGGGGCCATGGAGAATTGGCACCATGTAGTAGAGTCAGAGTCCCTGAAGAGAACCCATGAGAAACTATTGATGAACATGCAGGATAGTTGCCATAGAGAACTCAGCATATTGGAGATACAAGTACCTTGGGATGATCACCACGGACAGACAACCTTAGGTGTGGAATGGGGCTTGTCTGAGCTTAGAGACAAGCAGTATGTGCTGTGGATGACAGAGGCAGAGAAGTGGTATTGTCTAGGCCAATTGGAACCCAGGTGATTATGAGTCCAAGACATTAGATATAGACTTTCTACACAGATGCACTTTTGTTTTTCTTTGATTTGAATGCAACTGTACCCTAGTTCTTCCCCTTTGGAGTAGGAATTATTTAATTCAGTTTTGATTTTGATCGAAACCCACAGTAAAGAGGCTTTGTATATTTTAAAGATACTGACCTTTAATGTGTTTGGGTTTTGATAGACTGTGGGATTGCAATATTATTTGTGTTTTATGTGGTGATGTTATTAAATATGAAACCTTGAGGATTCAAAAAAAGGAGAGATTATGGTTTAATAGTGTGTTTGTATGTCAACTTGACAAATGGTCAATTGTGCTGGCTGTTTTTTGTCTATTTGACATGAACCTAGACATTTTAGGAAGAGGGGATCTTTATTGAGATAATGCAGCCAGAAGACTGACCTATAAAGTAGTCTATACAGCACTTTCTTGATTATTGATTGGTGTGGGAGTGCCAAGATCGATGAGGATGTTGCCACCCTTGGAAAGGTGATCTTGGATGGTATTAGAAAGCAGGATAAGCAAGACATTAACAAGCAAGCCAGTAAGCAATGATCTGTGATGGTTTCTGCTTCAGTTCCTGCCTCCAGTTTCCTGCTTTGATTTCCTTTCCACACTTCCCTCAATGAACTGTGATCTGGGATACATAAGGCAAATAAATCCTTCCCTATCCCAGTTGAATATATAGGCATAATGATATGATTAGGAGTTGATTTAATACTATGGCTATTTAGCAGAATAATACAAATAATTCCTCCTAGGTCCTGTGACCTGTGTAAGCCAGAGGTTTTTTGGCCCAACAAAGTTACTAGGTATCTGTTTCACTTTGTGGTGTAGACTTTAAGTCCAATAAGAAAGTAGTTGATTATTCCCATGATATTTGTGCCATAATAGTACTAGTGGACACCTTTCTAGGCCTTCAATTTTCAAAGCTTGAGGTGTTCAAGGCTGGGATAAGATTGATGATTGCTTTTCTCTTCTGTTAGCATACATAGACACAGATTATTCTTCCCCATATTGGAAAATTACTTCTGTCTAGGTATCCTGTCTAATGGGAAAAAAAAGACCAAACAATTAAAAATCCTTTTCTAAAACCTCAGCAGTGTGAAGTAGTTAAGGAAATAGATGCAAATCAGTTGTATAATATAGAATGTTAAGCAGTAAACTTGTCTATTTCTGGACAAAATTAATTTTAAACCTCTCCAAATAACCAAGAACTTTAAACAGTTTTGGAGGTATTGTAACACTTTGGTGTCCAATTGCTTTCATGCTGAAAATTCAAAGATTGATGAGTATCTGTTTGGGAGTTGGAGCTGCTTGCTCATCCATGATGACCCACTATCACCAGCAGTTCCAAAGTGTCTAGCGAAGCTCTAGTGCTGGTCCTGAGTTTGAGCAGAGGGACTCATGTCAGTAAAGAGTGAAAACGCAACAGTATTCACAGCAAGATAAAGTTAGGGACTTGAACCAGTCAGGGTCCTCCAGGGAAGCAGAAAACATAAAATGAATAGAAACAATGACTATCTACCAGGGGAAGGTCCAAGAATCCACTACTTGTTCGTTTCATGAGGCTGGATGGTTCAGATCATTTTTAGCATACAAAGAAGTAGGCTATAATGCTAGTGAAGGAATGGATTTCTAACAAGAGAAGGCAGTCAGGAAGAGAGACAGACAGACAGACAGACAGACACAGACACAGAGAGGGCAAGTTTCCTTCTTTTACATCCTTTATGTAGGCTGCCAGCAGGTGGTGTGGCCTAAATTAAAAGTGGATGTTCCCACCTCAAAAGAGCTGGATTAGAAGTGAGTCTTCCCTCTTTAAATGATTCCAACAAGAAAAAGCCCTTCCAGATGTAGTCAAGCTGACAACCAAGAATAGCTACTTGTCAATTTGACATACAATCATATCTCCTTATGTCATATTAATTTGCAAATGAAAACAACAACCAGGTCATAATATGCCTAGCATGATATAACTAACCCTTGTACATTACAAACACATTATATAATTTAACCAGGTCATAATTACACCTAACTATCCCTTATGCAACTGCAAACTCGATATAAATTTAAAATAGGTGGTATTGTTCCTTGAGGGGCATTCTTTTAGTATCCCAAACTTAAATATGATAAGTGTGGGATGACTCATCCCTAACAGGTTTGAGGGCCAGTCAGCCCAAACCAGTAAAAAAGATATTTTCTGAGAGCCAATCTGGGTCTGCATAAAGGCCTTAGCAACATCAGCTGAGACATGATCTGGAGATGACCTGGACCAATGAGAGGCAGCCATGTCACACAAACAGATGCATATTCATCAGACATTCCCCCAGGGTTGGGTGCAGGGTATATAAGGCTTGCCTCTTTCTGAATAAACTAAGCTTGTTATTTCTGACATTCTCCCACAGTCAGTGTGGTTTGACTCTGCACCTACTTGGCCTCCTCCCTCAAAGGGAACAATAGCACAGGACCCTGCCATAGATAATCACTGATATTATCTTACTTTATAATATATAACATGATATAGAAATCAGAAATAAAGTAAAGAAAGCACAAATATCTGCACAAACTTGTTATTAACAAAATAAGAAATACTAATGTAAATTATAATCCTCATTTCTGCAACTGGTCACATTGCCTTAGCTGGTTGGTATTTACCTCCCTGTACTGCCCCTTCTGTATTTCCTCCATGTTGCAATATTGTTTTTGGTTCACTATTTCCCCTGGCAGGGCCAACTATATAAACTTTCATTTATTTTTTTTCCACCTCAGTAGCCCTCACCAATGGGTGAAACAATGTGAGAATTCTGTCAATTTCTAAGTATATCTCTCCCAATTATACATTCTGGGACTGGGGCAATAATCACAGGATGAGTTTGGGGACTCACTAGACTTAGTGTGAGTTGTACTTCATCCAAAACTCTCCTAATCATCTGACCTCCATATATCCCTATTTCTACTGGAGGGCCACAATGTTTCCTTGGGTCTCCCAGAATCAGCATCAATTCAGAACCAATATCCAAGAGACCCTAGAAAGTTTTATTGGCTCTTTTCTCCCAGTGTTCAGTTACTCTTGTAAAATGCTGTTTTACCTCTGGGGAAGGACTGGAGAAAGGCTGAAAATAAAACTCTTAGGTATTTTATCAAGGTCCTTCCTTAGTTCGACCTAACCATTTCTTCACTTAAGGAGTTCTGGGTCTACAAACTGGCTTATGTTTGGAAATTGGTTCACAGGCTGAGATTTCCTTTTGCCATGATCCAATGGAGACTTTCTTTCATTTGTTTGAGAATTTTTCTAAATATATGGATCAAACAAAAATTCAGTAGGCTTACGATCTTTCTCATGCCTGGAGACACCATGACTGACTAGGCAGTACCAGAAGTTCTCACATGTCATGACACCATAAAATTCACTTTGCCTGTGCTGATTGCTACTGATCAGGCCAGTATGGACATTGCTTTGTCCGTGCTGCTCATTAAAATAACTATGATCATCTTGCCTTTGGCTGTTGAATGATGTCACCTCGTCCCTGCTATTTCAGCCATAATTAAACCCATTGCATGTAATCCATCCAATTGAGCACCATAGTCTCTAATCCTAAATTCTGCCATAAGATAAAGAATGTGAATAAAGCTCTTCAAATGTGTTGGTGCCCCTCTTACCATGTTGTGTCTTGAAGGACTATTGAAGGGCATGACTTCTGGTTCTTCCCATTGTGAGAGATTAGGTTTTACACAGTATACACACTCTAGTATTGCAATTTCCTTGGGCCTTAAAATCCCTTCACCCACACTAAGACAAGGGGTACTGGTCATCTCTAATTCACTTTCATGAGGCCATTTTTAAACAAAAATTTCAGCCAACCATTAAAATAAACTTTTGATATCTTTTTAAAAACTGTGGGCTTCCATAGTAAACCTATAATCTTCACTAAGTGGGCCCATATCAATAAATTCAACCTGATCTAGCCTTATTTTCTTCCCACCATTATCCCATATCCTTAAAATACATTCTAACACATATTTCCCAGGCTTCTACTTGAATGCATTGTCAAACTCATTATAGTCTTTAGTAGTGTAATGTACTTTCTCATGGACTACTCTTTTTATTTCCCCCCAAGAAGCCTACTTAACCTTAAATATAGTTACAGATTTAGAAGCAACTATTGGTAGGCCCCAAGGGATATCAGTATTATCTTGCCTAGCATCTCCTTCAGAAAAAGGCACTCTGGTTTAATAAATTTCCTCAGTCAAAAGTATAAAGGGCAATGTTTTTGGAGGTAGGGATGTAAGTACATCTTCTGCTGAGGGTAGAATGATCACTTACTCAGGTAAGATAAAGTCAGGATTCTGAAGCCTCCAAGTTCTCAGCTTTGATAGAGTCCTCCCACAGATACTCATCCCAAGTTCTAGAATTGTATTCTTTAACAATTAATGCATTACTTTAACCACTGACATCCTCCTTGGCTAGGATCTTTATTTTCACTGTATTTCAGCCAACCTTACACTGAGGGCTGTGGTTTGATTTTCCACAACTTGAACTCTGTGGCAGCTGGAGAAATTATTCTCTTTCAGAGCACACTTTAGAAACCTTTAGACTGTTTATGAACATCTGGATCCAGTCAGTTACATCATTGAGTTTGTTGTTGTCTTTCACACTACTCTGAGATGTTGGAAGTTGGCTAATTTTATCACAGAGCTCATTCTTTTCCTCTGTCAAATTATTTGGAGATGCTAAGAACAACCAACTAGCTTCATCATTTTCCTTATTTGTTCATAAAATGTCAAAAGTTTTATATTTAGAGTTACCAAATCTATTGCCTCTCAAAATTGATGAGTCAGGATAATCAAATACATTTATCTCCTCATGTTTGTAAAATAATTTACACCGTGGGCTTTTAGTACTCCCCAAGCATCCATGTGGAGCTCCAGGAACTGAAGAGACTTCAGGCAAATTGGAAAGCCTATTCCAGATACTTAAAAAAATTCATTCTTATACTTCTGTGGCTCTAAATCCCCACGTCTGGCACCAAAATCTTGATTAGTCAAAGGGGATTTGTAGAATGTTGTATAAGTTGTAGTCCAGCTAGTCTATCAACGACTGTCTACAAATGTAACATCCAAGAATCCAGTAATTGTTCAGCCCATGAGGCTGGATATCTCAGCTAGTCTTTCAATATACGGCAGAATCCCAGAGAAGTGGGTTCTAATGTCAGGAATGGATTTGCTGGCAAGAGTGAGAGTAAGCAAGCAATCTTCCCTTTTCTATTTCCTTTAGACAGGCTGACACCAGAAGGTGTGGCCTACATTAGAGGTGGATCTTTCCACCTCAAAAGATCTGGATTAAAGGTGTGTCTTCTCAGCTGGCGGCAGTGCACACCTTCAATCCCAGCACTCCAGAAGCAGAGCCAGGTGGATCTCTGTGAGTTTGAGGCCAGCTTGGGCTACCAAGTTCCAGGAGAAAGGTGCAAAGCTATACAGAGAAACAAAACAAAACAAAAACAAACAAACAAACAAACAACAACAAAAAAGGTGTGTGTCTTCGTGTCTTCTCATCTCAAAGACATGGATTGGAAATGGCTCTTCCCATTTCCAATGATTTAATTAAGAAAAAGTCACTCACAGGTATTTCTAGCCATTTTTATTTCAGTTAATTACAGATGTATTCAAATTGACCACCAAGAATAACCATCACAGGTCTGCATACAGAACATGTTGTGTCTTTTTTTTTTTTTTTTGGAATCCAGACATCCAGCATATAGCCACCTTTAAATCCTCCTTTTGCTTGGAAAACAAACTTTAGTCTGTAGAACATAAGTCTGTCTTAATTTTCTCAGTAGCTCAGCAGGAAGCATGAATTGGCCTCTCATCCTCTCATCATGTGCATCCTTTAAACTTTATCTTGAGAAATGAAATCCCACCCCTTGGCCTAACTGGATGTTTATAAAAAGTTGTTCACTAGTGAATGTGAGAACCACAAGAATGTAAAGTTGGAGAACCAGACACTTAAGAGGTCAACTGACCTGGAACACAAGATGGTTTCTAACAAGAAATCATGCCTGCTTCCATGAGTGCTTTGTTGGAACTCAGCAAATCACACCAGTGATCCATTATGTAATAGCCTCATTAAAAAAACATGGCAGATACTCCTAAAGACATTGATAATCTAACAACATGGAGTGATAAGACATGTTGGTATTATGCTTTTTTCTTTTTTAAGGGAATTGCCATTGGAGTTACACCCTTCTAAATTTGAAGTTTTGTCTGCTACTGGTTTGCTCCCTCCTCTTTAAAAACAATTGTTCTTTGAGAAAGATTTTTAACATGCAGCCTGGACTTTCCTGAAATTCCCTATGTAGACTAGACTGGTTTTGAACTTGTGGCGTTCTTCTTACCCTTGCCTCCAAGTGCCAGGATTATAGGCATGAACCATGATACCCAATGATTTTTATATTTTTAATGGAGAGATAACAGTGTATGATTTTTTTCTAAAAACTATTGGACACACAATGGGCAACTGACATAGTTTTTCTTGTTTTATTTTTCAAATTGCAAACACATATTTAGCAATTTAAACCAACATCATCTTCTTTTGTGTAAGAGGTGAGTCATCTTTAAAACTGTCACAGAGCATAAACGTGGTGTTGTTTTTGTTTGGTACTTGTGGGGTTTTTGTTGTGAGATCTTTGTGTCACTTCAAAGTCACATTTCACATTTTTCTAATTTTTTGATGTCTATTAATAACTCTAAACAGATTTATAGCCATTTATGATAGCAATCTCTTTCCTGATCATGTTGCCTTCACTGACCAGTCTCACTTACTTAGATATCATGCTATGTTATAGCCTAGAACTACTTCCTTTGTGCAAGGTGTGGTTACATCTACAGTGTGGGCCGCTTTCTACTACTGTGATAGAATCAACTTGGAATAAGGGAAGTTTATTTCACTCATAGTTTTCATATGTTCCTGGCCATGGTCATCATTCCTCTTCTTTGAGCCTGTGGCAACATAGCACCTCATGGTGACAGTATATGTCAGAGGAAACCTGGTGAGCTCAGGGTGGTCAGAAATTGAAGAGAAAAAGGAAAGGGCAACAGACCATCCAGCAACGGTATTCCTTAAATAATTTAATGCCTTTCTACTTGGCCCTAATCCCTGAAAAATTCCTCTCTTTGGAACAATTGGATGACAATCAAACTGTTAATACTGGAGCTTTGGGGAGAAGTCAAAGTCCAAACGATAGATGCAACTTAGGCTGAGATGGGTTAGAATTTGCAATCAGAAAGACAAGGAGTATGATATGTTGCCTTGACAGATTAATGGCATCCTATTCTGCAGGGTCAGTCAGGAGAGGTAGGCTTGGGCTTCACAATGCCAGTAAAGCTAACAAGAGAAATGCTGATTGGAATGAAGCAGGAAGAAGTTATATGGTAGTGGGTCACAGGCAAGAGAAATGAAGAAACAATAAATATGAGGTGGTGAGGTGTGTTATACTCACACATGGTAACTCCAGTCTGTTTCACAGAACTGAGTTTCGTTCATGTCCAGTGCCACAGATTACCATGCCTACCTAGGCACCAAGAAGACAGTAAAGCAGTTCTGAGTGTACACCCTGAAGGTGCCAGGATTCTGAGGATCTGGAAGTAAAATACAAGGTCAGATTATGAGTTATATCAAAGTAAGCTGATGATCCTTAGAGTTAGAAAAGAAAATTGATTAGAAGACCAAATGTTCAGGTTTTGTATTTGAGAACCCAACTGACTGGCAATTATTCAGACTTAGTGTTCCAAAACCAAACTCTTATCCTCAGAAGTATTGTTTGCACAAATAATCTGCTCATTTTTGCTTTAGCTACTTTTCTGTGGCTGGAATAAAATACCATGATCAAGGCATTTATAGAAGAAAGGGCTCTTTGGCTGTGGTTCCAGAGGGATAAGAATCCATCATGGTGGGAGGCATGGCAACAAGAAGAAGACATGGGAAAAAGAGCAGGGAGCAGAGAGCTCACAACTTCAAGCCTAAGTACAAAGCAATGTGCAAACTGGAAATAGGACAAGGCTTTGTACATTCAACTCCCTCTCCACCTACCCCCAACACACTTTCTTCAGCAAAGCCACACCTTCAAAGCCTCCCCAAACAGCACTACCAACTAAGAACCAGGTATTTGAATACTATGGGAAACTTCTCTCATTCAAACATCGCACTTATGACCAAGGATTATGTTTTGTCTTTCACATCATCAGAACCTATTGGGTGTCCTTAATACTGATTGAATTGCAGCTAAATTTAACCTAGTTTAATATTCAAGAACAAACTCTATTTTGTCATGTGCTTTTTTGACCTCAGAATTTCTGACATCAAATTCCTCAGAGGAAAACAAAAGTGACTCTTTCATAACAGGACGTGAACTATATTCAAAGCCAGTTTAGTGTTCATGAGCAAATCATATATTTTATTGTACTCTTATCATATTTATCTATGTATTAAACTCTAAAACTAAGGGTCTTGAATCTTTCATAATAATAAGTGTGGACTGGAATAAATCTTGTACCGGGACTCTTAGATTTTACATTAGCTTAGTTAGTGATTTCCTTTCATCTTTGGGGAAGGATCAAATTAGCTTTATTTGTACCATTGAAGCCTATCTTTCTCAGCATGCTGATTCTATTCTGGGGCAAATCGGTGTTTACCTGGAGCTTCTTTTGAAATGTAGATAACTTCACACAGACACATGCCTCCACTGAATCCAGAAGGGTAGGAAAAGACAGTCAATATGATTCCAGTCCTGTTACTGCTCATGACTACTAACTACAATAGTGTGCAACAACAAAGCCATTTTCTGCTTTTGAGAAGTTGCTTCTTAAAGAGAGAAGCAAAATGGCTCAAAAGCAGACAAAACTGTTTCCCAGTCCCGAAGTTATTATCTGTGGAGTAGGGTATTGACAGCATTGAGAACAGGAATGACCGGCCCCTGTGGACCAGGCTGGCACAGTGAGGAGAGCAGCCTGTGTGAGCTCAGGCCTTGAGGCCTCATCCTACTCAGGACAGCCTAGGGGACGAGGGCAGTTTGATGGGCTAAACTACCCTTGATGATGGACCACAGCTTGTGAGAAAAGATAGGAAATGCCAGATACATTGTTTTAATGGCAAAGTCAACTTGGGACATATACTTAGAAATGTAGTTCCTAATGTCTTCAAGAATGATAGATTATAAAGCATTAAGAAAATACTGCAAGCTGGTGAATTTTGCACACACACACACACACACACACACACACACACACACACACACACACACTAAAGAGCGAGCTGAGCAAAACTCCACATTGTCTAGTAACTTGTCAGCTATAGCAGCCACTGTGCTGAAACAGGGCAGATTTATTGCCAGCTCTGGCTGTCCTCAGTTTTCTGATGATGCTGCCTCCAAAGCTGGGAACCAGTCACCCATGACCAGTGCTAATGAAGGAGGTGATCATGGAAGGAGAGAGAGCAGGCTGGTAAAGAGGATACAGGTGACGCAAAAGGGCCAGCAGAGTGTCTAGCACAAAATGGAGCCAGTGATGACCCACACTCATCTTTGCTTTTTCTTTTCTTGTCTTGGGGGCTACTTTCCAGTTTCCCAGTGGACCTAAGTTTAAATTCACATTTCTGTGCTGAGTATTACTCCAATAGTCAAATAGTCAGTATTTCTGCCTTCTTAAGAAATTTCAGTGGATGGGTTCCTCAAGTCCATTCACTCTCAATTCCCCTGCAACTTCACACACAAGCTACATGTCTGTGAACGTAGAGGACAAGAGAACACATGGCAAAAGGAAGAGGTCACATTCTCAGGGGAACTGACACAGGATTCAGGGCTGATAGTCTGTGGTAGATGGAAACCGACAAATGATAAATGGTTTTTAAAAATCAGTATGAAGTCTGCCTTCTTTTAGAAAAATTGAATAGGTAAGACCTTGTTAAGATTATGTGAAAGGAGGCAGAAAATTCAGATGATCATAGGACTGTGCAAAACAGAGACCAATGATCCATGCTTATAGTCATAACATGTAAATTATTTTTCTTCTTTCACCCATGGAATTCTTTTATCAATATGGTGACAACCTCTGCCCAGTGTTTGATTGTCTCTTAATTTAGTCAGAAATCAGATATCAAAACAGGTATTTATTATGAACTTACATTACTGTTTCTGATATAGTAAGTGCCCTCCCTCCAAAAATTATGCATCACTTCCCTTATTTATTGTATTAACTAACTAATGCACTTTAATACAGGTCAATCAATTGTGCAGGAAGAAACAGACTCCAGGGCTAACTTCATATGGCTCTAACTTTTCCATGCTGCTTAAGAGCTACTTTCTTCTTCAGCAAAGATGACCACTTACACGGTGGAAAATTTTAGGGACTACCACTTGAACTTCTGACTCCTCCATGCTACTGACTTTGACATCACAAAGATAAGCTTGCCTGCAAAAAGAGCATCCTGGCTAGTTTTATGTCAACTTGACACAAGCTGAAGTCATCTGGGAAGAGGGGACCTCAATGAAGAAAATGCTTCCATAAAATGGGGCTATAGGCAAGCCTGTAGAGTAGTGGTTCTCAACCTCCCTAATGTTGCAACTCTTTAATAAAGTTCATATTGTGGTGACCCCCAACCAAAGTATTATTTTTGTTACTTTATAACTGTAATTTTGCTACTGTTTCAAATCATAATATAAATATCTACTTTTTTATGGTCTTGGGTGACTGCTGTGAAAGAGGCATTCTATCTTTAAGGGAATTGCAACCCACAGGTTGAGAACTACTGCTGCAGACGGCATTTTTCTTAGTGATTAATAGGGGCAGGCCCAGGCCATTGTATGTGGTACTACCCCTGGGCTGTGATTCTAGGTTCTATACGAAAATAGGCTGAGCAAACCATGAGGAACAAGTCAGTAAGCAGTACCTAATCCCTTATGGCCTGTGCATCAGCTCCTGCCTCCAGGTTCCTGCCCTGTTTGAGTTCCTGTCCTCACTTCCACCAATGATAGTGATGGAGCTGTAATCCAAATAAACCCTTTCCTCCCCAACTTGCTTTTTGGTCAAGGTGTTTCACTGCAGTAATGGAAACCCTAACTGAGACACAGAACTAGAAAAGTAGACCTACAAATTGTATAGAATTTCTTCATTTATGATTACTGACTCATTCTAGTCTAGCGGACTCTTTACTTTGACTTTTTAGCTGTTTTGTTTGTACATAGGAAGACAAGTCATTAGAATATCAGAAACTCCAGTGAGTACCATGTTAGGTATCAGAATTGGCATCTCTTCAGCATCCCTGATGTCCTCATCACAGACCTCGTGGGTGTAGCATAATCTCCCTGGAGATGTCAGTGCTGCTTCCTAAGGACATTGCACTTACAGAAGTGAAGGGGCTCTAAAGAACTGACTCTGTTTATGAACTTAATTGGCTTGAGATTCATCTTTACAACGCAAGAAGCCATCTGATATACTTTATGTTTCTTGGCATGTTTATCAAAATTGTCCTGAACTCTTCTATTTTTATCATGCTGCTTTTTATGAGACACAAAATATATGCTCTTTCCAAACTATCTCACTTATCTTCATAACATTCTAAAACATAGCAAATGTTGACCTGATTTCAGTTTGCTGGAAGGATCTATATCCTGTGCTATTTTGCTAGTACCTAGCCATATTTTAATTCAGTATATTTCTTGTACTGGTATTAAATATTTTTGTATTCTATACATTCTGAATATAGAAATAAGATTTTCTTTGACAGCCACATATAGGACAGTGCATATACATATGTGTTTAAGTGTATACATACACACACAAATGTATGTCTGTTGCTGTTGCTGTGACAAAAACACCCTCATAAAAAGCAACTTAGGTTATACATGATTTACGTTACTTCATAGTTTATTTCAAGATACTATCCATAATATGACAAAGTTGACCCAACAAGCAGGAACTTAAAAGAGTTAGCCATATCATATCCACAGTCAAGGCAGAGAGATAAGAACATATGCAGCTTTTTTGCAGGCTTTTTCTGTGAAGATCCATTTATACTCTCTTATACATACAGTTCATGTTCTCAAGCCTAGGGAATGGAACTCACCATAGTGGTTTGGTCTTTCCACATCAATTATCTTGACTAAAACAATCCCCACTCACCTGCCCACAAGCCAACACAATGTGAAAAAAATTTCCTCCTTGAGACTTTCTTCTCAGACAATTTTAAGTTATGTCAAATAAAGCCAACCATCACAAATGCATACACACATACTAAGTGTGTGTGTGTGTGTGTGAGATCTTTACTACAGTACATTATATTTCAACTCTGGAATATTAGAAACATTTAAGTACACTAATTATTCTTGAAAATTAGTAAGAATGTACAATATATTAGAAAAAGGAGGGAGGTTCCTGAACATTGGTAAAATTTAGAAAAGCCATTTATTTATTTTTTCTCCTTTTTTAAATTTATTAGATTTGTGTTTTAATTTTACACATCAGCCATGGGTTCCACTGTCCTCCCCGCTCCAAACAACTGACACCATCTTCCCCCCAGCCCTTCCCCTCCATTCCCATATCCTCCAGGGCCAAGACTCCCCTGGGGATTCAATTCAACCTGGAGGATTCAGTACAGGCAGGTCCAGTCCCCTCCTTCCATGCTGAGCAAAGTGTCCCTGTGTGAGCCCAAGGTTCCAAACAGCCAGCTCATGCACTAAGGACAGGTTTGGTTCCCACTGCCTGGGTGCTTCCCAAAGAGTTCAAGCTATTCAATTGTCTCACTTATCCAGAGGGCCTGCTCCAGCTGGGGGCTCCACAGCCATTGGTTCATAATTCATGTGCTTCCATTCATTTGGCTATTTGTCCCTGTGCTTTTCCAATCTTGGTCTCAAAAATTCACACACTTACAGTCCCTCCTCTTTCTCGACAATTGGACTCCTGGAGCTCTACCTGGGGCCTGGCTGGGGATCTCTGCATCCACTTCCATCAGTTATTGGATGAGAATTCTAGCACGACATTTAGGGTGTTTGGCCATCTGATCACCAAACTAGGTCAGATCAGGCTTTCTCTCAACCATTGCCAGCAATCTACAGAGGATGTATCACTGTGGATTTCTGGAGACCTCTCCAGCACTCTGCCTATTCCTGTTCTCATGTGGTCATCATTTATCATGGTCTGTTATTCCTTGTTCTCCCTTTCTGTTCTTGATCCAGCTGGGATCTCCTGCTCCCCTAAGCTCTCTTTCCCTCGAAACTTGCCCTTCATTACTCTCACTGTCGTCCAGGTTGTTCATGTAGATCTCATCCATTTCTCTTTCATTGGGCAATCACTGTGTCTTTCCTAGGGTCCCATATTCTAGGTAGCCTCTAGTCTAGTCATCTCTGTTTTACATCTAATATCCTCCTATGAGTGAGTACATACCAAGTTTGTCCTTCTGAGTCTGGGTTACCTCACTCAGGATGATTTTTTTCTAGATCCATCCATTTGCCTGCAAACCTCATGATGTCATTGTTTTTCTCTGCTGAGTAGTACTCCATTGTGTATATGTACCATATTTTCTTTATCCATTCTTCAGTTGAATGTCATCTAGGTTGTTTCCAGATTCTGCCTATTACAAACAATGCTGATATGAACATAGCTGAGCAAATGCCCTTATGATATGATTCAGCATTCCTTGGGTATATGCCCAAGAGTGCTACGGCTGGGTCTTGAGGGAGATGGATTCCCAATTTTCTAAGGAAGTGCCATATTGATTTCCAAAGTGGCTGTATAAGCTTGCATTCCCACAAGCAGTGGAGGAGAGTTCCCCTTGCTCCATATCCTCTCCAGCATAAGCTGTCTTCTGTGTTTTTGATCTTAGCCATTCTGACAGGTGTAAGGTGGTATCTCATAGTCGTTTTGATTTGCATTTCCTGGATAATTAGGGATGTTGAGCAATTCCTTAAATGTCTTTCAGCCACTTGAACTTCCTCTGTGGAGAATTCTCTGTTTAGTTCTATAGCCCATTTATTAATTGGACTGTTGGGCATTTTGATGTCTAATTTCTTGAGTTCTTTATATATTCTGGATATCAGCCCTCTATCAGATGTGGGGTTGGTGAAGACCTTTTCCCATCCTGTAGGCTGTCACTTTGTCTTGTTGACTGTGTCCTTTCCTCTACAAAAGCTTCTCAGTTTCAACCAGTCCTATTGATTGATTGTTTCTATCAGTGTCTGTGCTACTTGTATTATATTTAGAAAGTCTTCTCCGGTGCCAATGCATTCAAGAATACTTCTTACTTTCTCTTCTATCAGGTTCAGAGTAACTGGATTTATGTTGAGGTCTTTGATCCACTTGAACTTAAGTTTTGTGCATGGTGACAGATATGGATCTTTTTGCAGCCTTCTACACGTTGACATCCAGTTATGCCAGCACCATTTGTTGAAAATGCTTTCTTTTTTCCATTGTTCATTTTTGGCTTCTTTGTCAAAAATTATGTTCATGGTGTGCAGGTTAATGTCAGGGTCTTCAATTTGATTCCATTGGTTCACATGTTTTTTTTTATGCCAGTATCAAGCTGTTTTTATTATGGTAGCTCTATAGTAGAGCTTGAGGTTGGGGATTGTGATGCCTCCAGAAGTTGTTTTATTGTACAGGATTCTTTTGACTATCCTGGGTTTTTTGTTTTTCCATATGAAGTTGAGTATTATTCTTTCCAGGTCTGTGAAGAATTGTGTTGGTAATTTGATGGGTATTGTGTTGAATCTGTAGATTGCTTTTGGTAAGATCGCCATTTTTACTATGTTAATCCTGCCTATCCATGAGCATGGGAGATCTTTCCATTTTCTGACATCTTCTTAAATTATTTTTTTCAGGGACTTAAAATTCTTGTCATATAGGTACTTCACATGCTTAATTAGAGTAACCCAAATTATTTTATATCATTTGTGGCTATTGTAAAGGGTGATGTATCTCTGATATCCTTCTCAGCCTGTTTGTCTATTGTATATAGGAGGGCTACTGATTTTTTTAGTTGATCTTGTATCCTGCTATGTTTCTGAAGGTTTTTATTAGCTGTATCAGTTCCTTGGTTGAATTTTTAGGGTCGCTCATGTATACTACCATGTCATATGCAAATAGGGAAAGCTTGACTTCTCCCTTTCCAATTTGTATCCCTTTAATTTCCTTATGTTGTCTTATTTCTCTGGCTAGAACTTCAAGTACTATATTGAATAAGTATGGGGAGAGGGGGCAGCCTTGCCTTGTTCTTGCTTTTAGTGGTATTGCTTTGAGTTCCTGTCCATTTAATTTGATGTTGGCTGTTGGCTTGCTGTAGATTGCCTTTATTATGTTTAGGTTTGTTGCATCTTTGTTTGGTTTAGGAATCAGGGTAATTGTAGCCTCATAGAAGGAGTTTGGTAATATTCCTTCTGCTTCTACTGTGGAATAATTTAAAGACTATTGGTATTAAGTCTTCTTTAAAGATCTGGTAGAACTCTGCACTGAAACCATCTGGTCCTGGGCCTTTTAAGGTTGGGACACTTTTAATGACTGATTCTATTTCCTTAGGGGTTATTGGACTATTTAAGTGGTTTATCTGGTCTTGATTTAACTTAGGTATATGGTACCTATCCAGAAAATTATCCATTTCTTTTAGATTTTCCAGTTTTGAGTAATAGAGGTTTTTGAAGTTTTTGAATGACCTGATGATTCTCTGGATTTCCTCATGTCTGTTGTTATGTCCTCCTTTTCATTTCTGATTTTGTTAATTTGGATGCTCTCTCTCTGTCTTTTGGTTAGTTTGGATAAGGGCTTGTCTAAACTTTAGTTTTGATGTCTTCTATATAAGGCTCTAGCCTCTTCATGATGTTACTTATAAGGTTGTTTTCTTCTGCTTCTTCCATTCTGTGATGTTCAGGTCTAGCTGTTGGAGAAGGGCTAGGTTCTGGTGATGCTGTATTGCTCTTTATTTTGTTGTATTTACTTCTGCTTTGATGTCTGCCCATCTCCTTGTGGATTCATTCTTGGTCTTATCAGTGCACTTGGTCCAGACAGAGCTGACAGATTTAGGGAGCCTCTCTCTGGTCCAGATGGAAGCTCTGGGCTGGATGGGAGCTCTGGTCCAGATGAGAGTGCTGGCCAGATGGGAGCTGAGGCTGGACAATGAGTCTCAGGAGGTCCCTGGGGTCTCCTTATCTTGTCCAGATAGGAGCTCCTCTTGTCCAGATGGGAGTTCCAGGGCAGGATGGAAGTTCTGGTCCAGATGGGAGTTCCAGGGCAGGATGGAAGCTGGGGACTGGTTTCTAAGTCTCTGGAAGTGACTGGGGTCTCTCTGGTCCAGATGGGAGTTACAGGGAAGATGGGAGCTGGGGCCTGGTCTCTGAGTCTCAGGAATTGGCTGGGGTCCTAGGCAGATAGGTGTGGGGTCAGGGTGTGGAAATTGCAGTATCTGCCTGCAGTCTTGGAAAATGGGAGCCTTCCTGCAGGGCCCGCCAAATGGCTGGAAACTGGGGCTAAATTGGACAGGTCTTCCTGGGATGGCTGGTTCCCAGGCGTGGGACCTAGAGGTGGGTGCCTCTCTGACTATAACCCCAGGCCCTAATCTCTGGTCCAGACAGGAGTTCTGGGGCAGGATGGAAGCTTGGGGCTGGTTTCTGAGTCTCAGGAAGTGGCTGTGGTCTCCAGCAGATGGGTGTGGGGGCAGGGCGTGGAGGTTGTATGGTCCACCATATGGTCTTGGAGAGGGGGAACCTTCCTGGTGGGGATGGTAGGTCCTACCCTATGGCCAGAACCTGGGGCCCAGTTGGGCAGATCTTCCCCAGAGTGGCTGGTTCCCAGGGCTGGGACCCAGGTATGGGCCTCTCTGGGTGTGACCCAAGGCACTCACCTCTGGTTCAGATGAGAGTTCTGGGGCAGAAGGGAGCTGGGGGCTGGTCTCTGAGTCTCAGAAAGTGGCTGGGGTCTCCAGCAGATGGGTGTGGGGGCAGGGTGTGGAGATTGCAGGGTCTGCCTGCAGTCTTGGAACAGGTGAAAATCCATTACTTTAGAAACCCTGAACTCAGTGCTTCACTGTTGTATATTTGCAAGCTTTACAGGTGTATATGGTACAGGTTTGCTCATCAGTAAGATGCTTTTCTTCTATGATCTAGCAGCTGTCTTACAAAATATATGTAAGTCCCAAGGCTCTCAAGAGGGAGCTGATGCAGCACTCGAAACCCCACTTAAATCCCACAGAGCTGGGGGTGTATTTACACTTATTTCACACCAGCCTTCTCTTGCCCTCTCACTGCTAGTGTTGCTTATTTTTTCCTATGCAGCTTACCTCCTCTGAAGAATGCATTACCATTGTCTCTAATTTTTAATTATTTATATTTTCCCTATCTATATAGCTTCAATAACAGGTTGAGCTCTTTTAACACTATTCTACTCTCATTTAATCTTTTTATTAAAAAAATCAACCAAGTGTGTGCTCACTTTGGCAGCACATAGACTAAAATTGGAACGATACAGAGAAGATTAACATGGCCTCTGCACAAGGATGAAATGCAAATCCGTGAAGTGTTCCATATTTTTCTTTGACTGTTACTTTTTTAACTGGTTTTCACTCTTGATAAATAAAAAGCTTCAAAATTGCAAAAAAAAATCACCAAGTACATAAATTCCTTTTACATTTTTAGATGACAGATGAAAAAAATTGAATTTATTAGCTCTCAGGAAAAGGACTAAGGGCACATCTTCTGTGGTGTTTTACCCAGAACATTGTGTAATATTTTAAAACAGTACTAAGTATTGAAACCAAGGCTTCTTGCATGTCAGGACAGTGCTTTTACAACTGAACCCTCATCCTCTTTTTACATTTTATCTTAAGTCAGAGTCTCACTGAGTTACCTAGGTTGGCTTTGACCTTGGGATCTTCTGCATTAGCCTCCTAAGTAAATGGAATTACAACCACTGTTTCCCTTCTTTTTCAACAATTCTGTTTCCTATACTATTTTTTCTGGTCTCTACTTACATTGAAACTCTAAACCATTATGAAGCACAATTACTTGGTACTATCATGAATAAGATCTACAAAATCCTGACCATGTTCCCTAAGTATGTGGAATTAAAGAACTGTAAAGTGTTTCCATTAGGAAAGCAAGGCTTTGTTGGGTGGTGGTCCTCAAATGATGATATAAAGTACATCTGAGTAGACAGTGTTAGTTTAAATAAAATAGGAAATATCAGTGCTGTCAGAATAGAAGTAATGTTGAGACAGGGTTGTTGGCATACAAGTTATTTCTGGGCTCTGGAATCCATCACAAGATGGGCCTGGTCATTCATCTTCAATCAGCCAATTTAAAGAGCTGCATTAATACTGAAAAGTGAAAAAAAAAGAGGGAGATTTAGTCAACAAAGGCACTTGGGGAAGAGTTACAAAGAAATTTAGTGCCTATCCCCACGTCATCCTGGCACCTTTACCTTTAGTTAAGTAGAAGGCTGGGGATATGCATAGATGAATAGTCCCAGCTAGTTGTGGTCCTAACCGTCATCGGCATTGTTCCAGTCTCTCCCATATGGTGTTCTGACCAGTTGTCAGCACTCTGTAAAACCTCCTTCCAGAAGACAAGCTCCTGCTCTGACTAGTACCAGGCTCCAGCTTTTTCTTTCTGTCAGTAGAAGATTCCTGTGGGAACATAGCTGCTCTGTTTATAATGGTCATGATTTGGAAACAGCCTAGACGTCTGTCAATGGATGGATAAAGAAAATATGGTATATTAACACAATGAAATGTTGCTCAACTGTTAAAACAAAACAAAACAAAACAGAAAAAAGCAGAACAGAACAAAACAAAACACCAAAATCATATGAGTGAGGTAAGCCAGATCCAAAAAAAAAAAAAAAACCAAGTGTGGTATGTATTCATTTATGCCGATGTTAGCTTTTAAATCTTTGATAAGCAGGCTACAAATCCATATAGAGGTTAGGTATAGAGTAAGGAACTACAGGGGAGGGAAGGATCTTTGAAATACAAAGTTATATAGAGATGGGGAGAGGAAACCGAGGTTGGAGTAATAAACTTAGGGGAAAGGAAAAGATTTTTAATGAGGGGAATATAAGAAGGGATAAATAAAACTGGTGGCCACTTGGGAAGTCATATGGAAACTTACTACTGTAGAAGCTTTTTATCATACTATATATATATGAAAGAACTCTAACTGGGATCACCAGATAACAGGGGGGACAAAGAAGAAAATTCCTGGGGGTGTTCCAGTTCCTGGGGGTGCTTTGTTTCAGTCTGATAGTCAAAGTGATAGAGACAAATGTCTGCTTAAAATGCTCTCATTCTTTTGAAACAGACTGGTTTGCACAACTATAGAATTTTGAGGATTAATATTTAAGTTAGAGTTAATTGAAGATCAAAGGTGATGTTTCTTTTTAATCATAACATTGAGAGATTAGCAAAAGTTTGAAAGGTTGAATCATGGACATGTTTTCAGAGCTGAGAATGAACTGGCCAATAATGCATTCATATAGCAAAATAGGCATGGCAGTTAAAGCAAGAGCATTATTGATTGGGCCAACTATTCAACCTGATGAAATCAGTGTCTTTCACTGGAGATGTAGAATGATCTTAATGATGCACAAGAATCAACTGAGGCTAGTCATGAAAGGTCCAGAGGAATGTTTGCTTACAAGTAGGATGTGTGAGTACTTTATGGAAGACTGGTCATAAAATGTTGAGAGTGAACAACATGAAGCAAACTGTGTTAACAGCAAATAGCTCAAAAATTAGGAAAGAAGAGAGTAAACTCAGATGTAGATCTTGTGAATGCATAGACACTAAAAGGACTGCCATGGAAACTGAGGCCTAGAGTGCATCAGGAGAAATGGTGGCCTCTGTGAATCCTGCAGGCTTGGTATGTGCAGGGTTACTTTTCTGTTTTGCTATTGGCTTTTCTAATGTTAATGACAGTATCTTACCATTTAGATATTGAACATCAATGAGGGGTTCTCAGTTCAGAAGCTTTCTCTAGGCTGTAGGCTAAAGAAACAGGGGGTGGAAAACCAATGTGGAAGTGCAGAAGATTGGGCTGGAATCTTGAGGATGGTGAGTCATTGTACATACCAGGTTCCTAGTAAATAGACAAGTGAAAAAGTAGCTTTGAAGGCAGAGAGGGTGAGTGTGAAAGAGCCGAGAGAAAGCAAGTCTTGGAGGCTACCCAACTCTGGAAAGAACTTCGTCAGACACAAACCAATCTTGGCCACTGGGAAAGGATGGAAACATAAAGACTAACAAGTTCAACATGGGGCACACTGGCTTCCCTTACTCCAGTAGTCCTGTGCACCCCGGCTGTCCTGTATCTAAGAGCTGAACACATGAAAAGAAACTTGTGACTTATACACCTCACCACCTTACCCATTAACATAATTGTAATATGCTAATTTAAAAAAAGAATATTAGACCTCTGAAATCATCAAAATTTTCAAGGTTAACAACTTTCTCTGATCTTGTTTTTCTGTTTGTTTTGTTGTTCTTTTTTTTTTCCTGTAATTATGAATTCAGTCGCTCTGTCACCATGAGCTGACTCCCATGCTGATAAATAACAGAGTTAATGGAGATGTATTGACAGAGATTTAAAAAGCCCATTTCAACCTTTAAAAAGTAAGAATAAGTGAAACTGATGCTTTTTAAACTACTCCATAAAATTTAAAAAGGAAGAATAATTCCAAATTCTTTTTATGAAGCCAGCGTTACACTGATATCTGAACCATATAACGAAACAGCAAAAAGAGAAGATTACAGACCAAATCTCCAAGATGAACATAGATGCAAAAAAAGTCAACAAAACACTTATAGAACAAATTCAAGAACACTGAAAGGATCACTCGCAGTGATTAAGTCAGCTTCATTTCAGAGACACAGGGATAGTTCAACATATCTAATCCATCACATAAGCAGAGTCAAGGATGGAAACTACATCAGTATCACATTAGATGTAGAAAAGCCTTGGCAGAAAAACTTAGTGCTAGTTTTTTTAAATCACCTTTATTTGAGTTGTGGTCAATCTAATAAAACCTCTAAATAATTCAGGCTATTGGCATTGATCTTAATTATCCTGCAGAACATGATATTTAGACCCTATTGATAAAGACAACATATCCATATAGACATGGCAAAGGCACGCTGGTACTCACCTTGGATCTTCATCGCTAGTGGATTACTTTCATAGTGTTAGAAGGTGTTATCTAAAGCTGTGGAGCTCCCAACTGGATCAGGCCCTTTGGATAAGTGAGCCAATTGAATAGCTTGAACTGTTTGGAAGGCATCCAGGCAGTGGGACCCAGACCTGTCCTTAGTGCATAAGCTGGCTGTTTGGAACCCTGGGCTTACACAGGGACACTTTGCTCAGCCTGGAAGGAGGGGACTGGACCTGCCTGTACTGAATCCACCAGTTTTAAATGAATACCCAGGGAAGGCTTGGCCCTGGAGGACATGGGAGTGGAGGGGAGTGGCTGGGGGGAAGGTAGGGGTAGGGGTGGGAGGGGGGAGTACAGGGGAACCCATGGCTGATATGTAAAATTAAAACACAAATATAATAAAAAATAATAATAATAAATCCAAAAAAAGGGAAAAATCCTAAAGACAACACACACACACACACACATACACACACACACACACACACACACACACACACAAAGAAGGTGTTATTTATACATGATACTGGGGGAAAAGAGTCCTCAACAATCTTACTCAATTATTATAACTGAAAAGTTACAATAACTATATTACCTTTCGACTTGAATATGATCAATGCCACAATAGCTTAGGGCTCTAAACCCATGACTGGAGGTCAGAGATCCAAAGGGAGAACCTACTGCTATTCTTCCGCCAAGTGGTTATAGTGTTAAATTGACCACTAAGTACCTGTCCTGGTTAATTTTTGTCTACTTGACTCAAGCAAGGGTCATTTATGAAGAAAGAACCTCAATTGAAAAAATGCTCCCACAAGAATGGCCTGTGGATAAGCCTGTGGAGCATTATCTTCACTGATATTGATATGTGAGGGCCCAGACCACCATGAGTAGCACCATCCCTGAGCAGGTGGTCTTGAGATAATATAAGAAAATGTACTGTGCATGCTAGGAGGAGCAAGCCAGTAAACAGAATTCCTCTATGGTCTCTGCTTCAGTTTCTGCCACCAGGTTTTTGCTGTCTGTCACACCTCAACTTTCCTCAGTGATGAAGTATGACCTGGAATTAGAGCCTTGAATAAGCTCTTTCCTCCACAAGCTGCTTTTGGTCATAGTGTTTATCAAAACACTAGAAACATAAATTAGACAGTGCTTAACATTGTGCTATGAGAGCCACTCAGCTCTCATGAGAGTAGCTTTTTGTTGTTGTTTGGTTTGGTTTGGTGCCATAGGTAGTGATTAACACAGCTATCCACAACTGGCTTAGGTGCAGGCAAAGAGACTAAATAGTATTCATCCCCTTTCACAAGGTATCATTATGGAAGGCGGAATGGGAAGATTGTGGGAGCTAGAGCTAGGGAAGGCTGCTACAAATCAGTGTTTTGTGGACATTTTAGGGCTGTTATCCGTGAACTCAGCAGACCTAGAGAAAAGGCTCTTAAAGTCCCATCACAAAGTTGTTTGCAATAGATAGCTGCTAATGTATGGGGAATCAGCTTACTTAGGGTGTGGTCCCTGATAGGTTGCTCACGGCCCTACATCTATGTTTGTGCTGGCAACACTAAGTGCTCTAGGTGGATTTTTCAAAAGTGTACACGAATCTGGGAGAGAACAGCAGAATGAGGGTATGGGAAGCATTTAAGGGAAGGGACCGAGAGAAGAATTCTATCAAAACTCATTATGCTCATTTATGAAACTCTCAAAAATTCAGTTTTAAAAGGTTTTCATCTAGACATAATGGATCTGAAGCCCAATGTGATAAACTAATACAGTTCCAAAGTGAGGGAACTTTCTGAAGAATTTTGATTTTCTTACTTTGTGTTTATCCAAAGTTACTTCCTCATCTTAAACATTTAACCATAATTTAAAGATGTCTTTTTAGATGTGTGATTTGTTTGTTTTTTATCACAAAGTAAATTTTGTTTCTTACTTTTATAAATAAACATACTAAAAGTGCTGTTTCAATAGTTTTAAGATTTGCAACATGTCTTCTAAGGGCACTTAGTGAAATTTAACAAAGACAAAGTAGATGTGTTGAGGAATTGACTAGGAAATTAACCCACCTCCATTTCTTGTGTGATTTTATGACTTCAGAAGTAGACGTCCTTATACTCCTTTCTTTAGCAGTTAAAGTTAAGAAGGATGTTAGTTTCTTTCAGCTCTTCACTCTATGTCCATCTCCCTTTTGTGGGTATCATATTCAATTGACAATTATATGTCTCATTTCCTGCTTCTCTGAAAATTTCTGTCTTCAATATCCAGTCTTATGGTCTCCTAAGTGGGAGGTATATACCTCAGGTGATACACAGGATGATTCTTCCCAATGAAGAAAGCAAATATTAAAATAGATTTAGGGTTTTTTGTTTTGTTTTGTTTTGTTTTGAGCTCAGGATCGAACCCAGGGCCTTGTGCTTGCTAGGCAAGCGCTCTACCACTGAGCTAAATCCACAACCCATGAGTTCTGATTGTGACTTATGTATAATTTGTTTATATCATGGCAGTAAAAACTGAATCTATGGGTGTTATGATAAGGTTTTATAACCTGAAGTAGTATGGGCCTTCAGTCTCTCCAGAGCTAAAAACCTCACATTACTTGGACAAATTGGTGTCTTATTTTGGGGACAAGAGCAATGTAGAGGCTTCCCTAAGGCCTGAGTGGTGTTAATACTGAAGGCATATATGTAGGACCTTGTGGGTTCTGTGTTCTTGCGCTTCATTCTAATTGGCAGTGAAACCTGTGAAGTCTTTGGTGGACTCTTTTTTTTTTTTTTGTGGGTCTGAGATATACTAAAGCTGACAGCCTGAGACAGGTTTTCCCTGGTTTGGATGTAATAGTGGTATTGGTGGTTAGGGAGACAGAGAGAGGCTTGCACAGTTTGGTAAAAGGTTTCCTTTAGGAACTGTTGACAAAAAACTAGAGTTAATCAACATCTGGTTATTGAAATGACTGAATATTACATTCAAAGTATTATTCCTGGCCAGTGAAATATTAATGCATCTTATTCTTGAATAATTGATTTTGTACATACATTTAAAGCATACCACTTGACAAGCTTTGACATGCTAGTATGCGATGTACCTGTAAAAATATATAAAAAAATAAGCAGATATTTATACATAGTGAACCAAGTACTACATGCTCTGTATATACTCCAGGTCTTTTTACTTAGCATACTCATCATGTGTCTCAGTTTTACTGCTGTGTACACCAGGTTGGCTTCATAACATAAAGTCTTAAGAAATATAAACTACTCTCTTATGACAGGATGCAGATCCATGTTGGCTAGAGAGGTACTATAGGAGACTGAGAGGAGAATTCATTTGCTTTTATGGAAAATATTTATGCTAAAGTAAGTCAAAATACTCATTTGACAGATATGCTTACTATTTTGATAGCATTGATAACCCCATGGGCATATGGTCTATAAATATGAATCTTATTACCTGGTATACTTTACTCTTATGGAAGCTTCTGTCCATCAATTATACAAAAAGTAGCTATGTGGAGACTTCATTAACTGCAGAATAATATTTTAATAGTTTTCTTTGACAGCCCGAAACTGGCAACCAAAATGTTCATCAAAGGGATGACCTGATTCAAAAGTGATATATTCAAATAAATGCATAAGATACAGCAGTAAAGGCAGGATGGATTGTAGATTCAAGTCTGTGTGGTTATGGCTGCTTTCTTAGGTGAACAGCAATAAAGAGAATAAAGTAGGTGGACGATTAATTATTTAAGAGATTGCACAACTCTTTCCCAAGGTGGTTTGCTGTTGGACAACACCAGGAGCGTGAGAGAGCTTGATGTCCCCCATGTTCTCTCCATCATTGATATTAGCAGGCTTTCAAGTAGTTTAAAGCTCCTCCCCACGCTTCTCCCCCACCTTTTGCTCCTTCTCTTTCGGTCTTTCCTTCCTCTTTTTTCTCCTATAAAGTATCCCCTGTGGTTCAGACTGCCTCTAAAACAATGCTTCCACCTCAGCCTCCCATAACCTGGGATTACAGGCACAGAGCACTACACCCAGCTCAGCTTAACACTTTCTAATGAACAGAATTTTTGATCGTCTTTGTATTTGTCATATAGCTATCTTTTTTTTTTCATGATGTCTCTGTTCATATTTTTAATAATTTCTTATGTTAACTTATTTGGAATTAATGTACTTGGAAATCTCTTCGTGTATTTAGACTCAGGTGTTTACTGGATGCTTGCTACGCTGATGTATTGGATATATTTTGGATTCATGTCCTGTATTGGATATATATTAGATCCATGAATTGTCTGGATTGTCTGTATATTAGACATGAACATTGTATTGGATGAGTTTGAAAATACTTTTTGTCATTTTCACTGTTTATCATTGTATTTGGAATTTTAAACATTAATGATTTTGATGGTCTTATTTTATGGGCTATATTTTTGTGTTATATATGAAGTCTCTCTTAATATCACAATTTTTCTGTAACTTTTTCTAGAGCTTTTATAGCATTTGGCTTGTATTTAGGTGTGAAATCTATTTCTAGTTAATGTGTGATGTGGTTTGAGGCAAGGATGAAAGTATGTCACAGTTGTCAAACAGCACTTGATTAAAAGTTCACCAACTTATCTTTGAGCTTTGGCCAAAGCCTTAGTTGGCCATTTATTGTGAGTATATGTACATTCTCTCCATCATGTCCCATGGATCTATTGTCTACCAGATGCTGAACCCACACTATTGTGATTACTTCAGAGATTGATGTCTTAGAATCAGGCTGATAGAGATTTTTTTTTCAAATATTTCTCCAAACTGTGCTGGGTATCCCTTGTTATGTTTTTCATCACTGTATGAATTTTATGATCAGCTTTTAATTTCTTGGTAGATTTTACACACACACACACACACACACACACACACACACACACACACACACACACATGAGCAAGATCAATGTCTTACCAATGCAGACATCTCTCAATATTCTTAAATGATTGGTTTTAAGACAGCCTCTCACCCCTGTGTATACCGAAATTCAAGAATATTTAAGTCTTCTCTTTAAAGTGGTATAGGTAGTGTAGAAGTTACACATGCTTTCTCATATACTTAAATAACTGTTAATGAGTCATCATACTTAGTAACAATGTAGATTTTGGTTCTGATGTGTTGCTTGGGGAAGAGGGACAACAAAATAGTCTGGACCAGTTCAGTACCAAAGCAATTTTATTTCCAAAGCATTTTTATTCTACAATTTGTGGACATAGACTGTGACCAGAGAGGACCACTCTGTCATCCCTGGCTCATAATCACAAAGTAGTTCCCAGGCTTTTAACTATGCTATTTTTTTAGATGTCATTTTGTAGTTTTCAGGGCATAGTTACTTCTTCCGTGTATTTGTCAGTTACCCCTAAATATTTCAGATCTTGTGTTCTTCTTATATTGGTGATTTAAATTTTTACTTCAATTTCCATTTTGATTACAAACATAACCATATCCTGCCAGGTTGCTAGACTTATTCCTTCCTCTCAGTTGCTCTCTGTAGATGCACTCACCACATCTTCTCTGAAGATCATAAATACAGCATTGCTTCTTTTCTAGTCCAAATGCTGCACGTTTTTTCCCAGGCTTCCTGTGACTAGCTAAAAGTCTCCAGTCTATTGTAGTCCACTAAAGGAGAAAGCTGACTTCTTCATACTGTTCAGAAATCACAAGGAAAAGCTCTTCAAATGTCTCCACTGATCTAATACAGCTATATGTTGTTTTTAAGAATGACTTTCACCACTTGGTTTCCATATTCTTCTAGCTTTTTATGAAATATTTCCTTGTGTGTCTCCTGATACGATCATGTCATTTTCTATTAGTGAATGCTTGATTACATTGATTAACTTTCAACTATTAAATCAACCTTGTAGTGTAAAATCAATTTCAAGTAGTCATGTAGTAACCCATCTCATGTGTTCTGAAATAATTTTTATTGCTCTTAATTAAATTGTTGCTATATTTATAAGGGTTGCTTATCTATTAGTGTTCTTCATTTCTTCTTTCTGTGTCTGTTGCTGATATGATGATGATAGTGCCACAAAATGGAGTGGGAAGTGTCCTCCATTTTCCCAATTCCTCAGCTCTTATACAGAGTCAGTCTTAGTTATTTCTGGCTTTAGTAGAGATTAGAGGTGAAATTATCTGTATGCAGGATAATTTTATTGTTGTGGCTGCTGTTACTTAGGGGATAATTTCTCATTGATTGACTGATTAATTGAACTAAGGCTTTGGTATGCTGCCCAGACTATCTGGAACATCTGTGTTAAAGTCATCTTTTTACCTTACCTTTTTCAAGTAGCTGTGACTACAAGCACATACCTCCTAACTATATTTGGAAGACTTTACTGCAAACATTTATTTTAGTAGACATTGGACTATTTAATATACCAATTTCTTCTCAAAGTACCTTTGGATGGTTGTCTCAAGAAATTTGTTCATCTCATCTGAGCTGTCAAGATTACAGACATAAAACTGTTTGTAGTGCCTCATGGCTTTTCTTTTGGCATCTGTAGAATCACAACTGATATAATTTTTCCCCTGGTGTTATTTCTTTGTTTCCTGTGCTGTCAAGCAGGAGAAGGTACATTGATTTTATTGTTTTTGTTTTAAGGTCTGGCATTTGGTTTTATTGATTTTTATCCATTGTTTCTCCTACTAATCCATCTCTAATACTCATTTGTCCCTTTGTGTGCTTTAATCAGATTTAACAGTCTCCCATTAAGGGACAGAGTGTGGTAGTTAATTTGAGACTCTCCTTACTTAATATTATTTAATGTGGCAAATGCCCTACTCAGTAATACACATACATTGCTCTGTTGTGTGGTGGTACTTTTAATTTGACTTACGATAATTAAGATTTCTCTTTGACTTCTTCCTCATTCACATTCTATTTGAGAAGTGTTCTGTTGTGTTTAAATATTTGTGGATTTTCAAGGTATATTTTGACTATTAATTTTTGAGTTCCATGTGTAGCTGAAGTTTTCCTGGTCCTGCCTGGCCCATGGTCAGGACTAATCTCTCTCACCCTCCAGTCCTGCAGATGCTCAGATCCAATCAAACACACAGAGACTTATATTACTTATAAACTGTATGGCTGAGGCAGCCTTCTTGTTATCTAGTTCTTATATCTTAAATTAACACATTTCTATAAATCTATATCTTGCCATGTGGCTCGTGGCTTACCAGTATCTTACATCATGTTTCTCATGGTGGTGGCTGGCAGCGTCTCCCTCTGTCTCAGCTTTCCATATCCCAGAATTCTCTTCTCTGCTTGTCCCGCCTTTACTTCCTGCCTGACTACTGGCCAATCAACATTTGATTTACCAGTCATTCAGAGCAACACATTTATAGCATCCCCAGAATCCATGTGGTCATAAAATATAATTCATATGGCAGGAAATCTTTAAATTTGTCAAAATTTGTTTTTTGTTTTGAAATATTGTCTTTCTTTGTATATGATTTCTTCATACATCAGTAAAATTTTTACTATATTCTGTATCTTTAATATTTGTGTATGTGTCTGGAAGTGTATTGGAAACAGTGTCACTATACTCCCAGGTTGATTGCACACCATGTCTACCTTTCTTA
Source organism: Onychomys torridus (assembly GCF_903995425.1). Taxonomy (NCBI): domain Eukaryota; kingdom Metazoa; phylum Chordata; class Mammalia; order Rodentia; family Cricetidae; genus Onychomys; species Onychomys torridus. Next base: position 39,695,537 of record NC_050460.1, read on the forward strand.
GCATCCTGAGTAGCTGGAATTACACATGTTATTGTCATTTCCATCTACTTGTTTAATTAACTATTGAAAGTGCACTGCTGACATATTTACAAATGGATCTGTCTCTCTATCCAATTGTACCTGGTTTGCTTCATGAATTTTTAAATTACTGTAATTAGTAAGACATTACTAAGCATGCATGGTTAGTATTTTATCTCAGTGTTGTGATTTTTGTTGTTTATTTGATTGAGACAGATCATCACACAGACCAGAGTGGACTTGAAGTCACTGTTTAGCAGGATAATCTTGAATTACTGATGTCACTCTGTGTCTCCACCTCCCATGCACTAGAATCCTAGATGTTTACCACCACACCCAGATTCAGTGAGGAGATCTCTAATCATTATGAATTCATCTTCAATAATATATTGTTCTGAAAACTGATTTATTTAATTGTTATAACCATCACCACTTCCTTTCAGTAAGTACCTAGAATGGGATATTTTGTATACTTTCAATCATCTGCATGATTTTTTTTGTCTGTTTTTTTGAGATAGGGTTTCTCTGTGTAACAATCTTAGCCATCCTGGAAATCAATTTGTATAATAGCTGGCCTCAAACTCAGAGATCCACCTGCCTCCTGAGTGCTGGTATTAAAGGTTTGTGCCACCACACCCAGCATTACCATCTGCATGATCTTATCCATTACTTGTTTTTATATATGCCTTGCTTGTCCTTATCCCCGATGTCTCTCCAGTCTCCTACTGATCTCTTTCAGGTCCTCTTCTTCTCTCCAAATAGTCCTCACTCCAGCTTTCACTCATGCTTTCAGTGTATTTCATCACACTCTCTATTTCCCTTCTCTCTTCTCATCTAAGATCTCTTCTTCCTCACTTGTTATGCTCGTGTGTGTGTGTGTGTGTGTGTGTGTGTGTGTGTGTGTGTGTGTTAGAACCATGTATTGACTGAATGACTGAAGGATTGTTTTGCATTTAATATTTAGTGCCCTTTATATATTCTAGTTAGCTGGAAAATTTTCCCCCCTTCTATAAACTTTCTCTCCACACTGAAAACTGTTTCCTTTACTGTGAAAAAGTTTTCAATTTTATATAATGTCACAATTCAGTTCTTAAGATTAGTCCTGTGCTGCTGGAATCCCTTTTAGAAGATCCTTGTTTATGTCTGTATTTTTAAGAGTTATATCTATGTTTTTCTCTGGCATTTTCAAAGTTTCAGTTCTTATATTAAGGTCTTTGATCCATTTTAAATTGATTTTTGTGCAGGGAGAGAGAAACAAATACAGTTTTATCCCCCCGCCCCTCATGTGGATATCCAGCTTTCAAAGCACCATTTGTTGAACAGGCTGTCTTTTCTTCCAATGTGCTTTTGACACAATTATCAAAAGTTAAATGGTTTTAGCTGTGCTGGTTTGTTTATAGGTTTCATAACCGGGATGAAACAAAGGTGGTTTGAGATCTATGGTCTTCTTCGTGTGTTTTTGAATTCAGTTTGCCAGAACTTCGTTGATAATTTTTGACTCCATGTTAATCATGGAAATTGGCTGGTTTTGGTTATTGTATTATTATCTGGTTTTGACTGTAAGGATAACAAAGACTGTGGAATGAGTTTGGTACAATTCATTCCCTTTCCAATGTACATAAGAGATTTTTTACAAAGAGCACTGGTGCCTCTTTTTTCTTAAAGGATTGGTAGCACTTTGCAGTAAATCCACCTGGTCTTTCATCCTTTTTTTTTTTTCCTGGAGAGGCTATATTACTAATTCTTCCTTCTTGCTGCTTGTTGTGGATTTTTTAAAGTTGTTTATCCCATTATTTTATCTAAATAAACATGTCTGTCTAGGGATTTACCCATTCTATATTTTCCAATTCTGGGAATGTATGCTATTGAGGTATTTCTTAATACTTTCAGGTTTCACAGGAATCTCTCTGTTGAAACATCCCAATTTTGGAGTTGGTTTATTATTATGGATTCTTTCTCTGACTAGCGATTTGTCAGTATTATTTGTTGCTATAGTGATTTTGTGTGTTATTCTTTTCCTCTTCGTTAATGGATGCACTGTTCTAGGTTTGTTCATTCTTGTTTTTCTAAAGAACTTAAAGTGTCATGACATTCAAGAGTGCTCTCTTGCTCTCTCTCTGCCTTTGTAAGCATTCATGAACTTTCCACTTAGAACTTCGTTACATCTCAAAGGTTCTGGTAAGTTGAGCTTTCATTTTTTATTTAGTTTCTTCCCTCTATTTTATTCAATGATCATTGATCTTTCAAGAGTCTATTGATCAGTCTCCCGATATATGTGACATTTTTGTGATTTCTTCGTATTCATTTTTTCATACATGAGTACACTATATACACATCATTCCCCCTCTCTTTATTCCCTATCCAATTTCTCCTATGTGTCCTACCACACTATGAATTCATAAACTCTTTTAATGTTACTTGTATGTACATGAGTTTAGAACTGACCACTTAGGATTGGCTAACCTATCGGAAGACTCATCTCTAGAGAAAACTGATTCTGTCTTTCAGTAGTAATACACTGCTTATAGTTCTTCATCTAGGGATGGGATCTTGTGACTTCCACCCCCTGCCAATCCATCTTGGTATGCCAGTTGGCATGCCCATAGTGCAGGTCTTGTGTAGGCAACCACATTAGTGAGATTATATTGGTACAGCTTCTATTTTATGCCTAGAAGACACGATGTAGCAGTAAGCATCCCAGTCCTCTGACTTTACAGCCTTTCCATCTCTTCTTCCATGATATCATCTAAGCCTTGGTTATAAAGGGTGTGTTGCAGATATACCAATCAGGACTGGACAATTCATACTTAACTATATTTTGGCTAGATATCTCTCTGCAGTTGTCTGTATCTGTTCAACAAAAACTCCTTTGATACGGGGTGAGAGATACACTTATCTATTGGTACAAGGATATGTATTTAGACTATAGTTAAAAACTATATTGATTTAGGAAATAGGTTGTAGTAGGTTCTCTTCTAGAATTGATGACCTCCCTTTTCGTGGACTTTCATGTAGATTTATAGTTCTAGGCATGAATACTTTCCTATTGAGTGATCCTTAAGTCCAATTAGGGAACTGTTGATTACACCTAAGATGTAAGTGCTACCATTGCATCATTGGGAATATCTTACCAGGCTGCATTGTTGTGACTTGCAGCTTTACAGCTGGGTAGGACTATTGGTTATTTTTCTTCATTGGTAGCTTATATAGCAACTTATGATGCTGTCAGAACTCAAGCCCAGGGAACAGGCTTTTGAGTCATTATCACTTTGAATCTGCCAAGTCCTATATCTGAACAATGTGGTGTCTTCAACAATATGATCTTGCGGGAGGCAGTCAGAGGCAATGGCAATAACTTATAAGGTCTTACAAGTCTCTTGAACCCTACTAACCAGTTAGATAGTAGGTATCCTTTGCCTGGCACTGGAGTGTTTGTTAGTTTATGGCACCTTATGGGGTCATTATAACCCCATAAGTGTGAAGTAACTGCATTTAAAACTCACATACACACATTATACATATGAATATATTACACACATATTAACATATTTATATATTTATGTTTAAGTAAGCATATAATCTAATTTGCTCTTCTACAGCTTTTTCTAATACTCTTAGTGTTATTTCTTTCTCCTCTCTCCCTCTGCATTTGTATTGCCGCTCCTCTCCACTCCTCAGATATGTCCATCCCGCTGTTTTTCCAGTTCCCTCCTCACAGCAACTGTGTCTTACCTCCCACCTCTCTAGAGCTCCTTTACCCACCTCTCCCCATGGTCTCTTTCCACATTCCTGACTTCTGTAGCTATTGAAGCTATATACTCAAGTGGAAATATTTAAAGCTAGGTTAAGAAAGAACATGTGGCATTTGTCTTCTTGAGTCTTGGCTACTTCACTCTATAATATTATCCAATTCCAACTATGTATCTGCAAAGGCCAGCATTTCATTTTTCTTTATGGCTGAGTAGAATTTTACTTTATATATATGTTTTTTTTCACATTTTCATTATTCATTTAGCACCTTTGATGAACATGTAGACTACCTCCACTGCCTAGCTTTCATGAATAGCAATAAAATTGTCCAGTCCTAATATATGGTAAGGAATGATGTAGCTAGATCTACACAGGGTGGAACTATTTTTAGCTTCTTGAGGATTTTCCACCCAAATTAGCTGTACTAGTTTGCACTGTTACCAACAGTGAATGAGGAGCCCCCTTTATTTGTACCTTTGTTAGCATTTGTGGTTACTTGCTTTCATGACCATAACCATTTCAACCAAGAGAACGATGAAATCTCAAAGTGGTTTAAATTTGTATTTCCTTGAAGAGATTTTCACGTATTTATTAGCCATGTTTTGTCCTTTGAGATCTGTCTGTTCATATACATAGCCTGCTTAATTGGGTTGTTCATTTTCTTCACTTTTTTCCCCCAGTTCTTTGTATATTCTCAATATTAGTCCTCTATCAGGTGTATAGCTGGTAAAGATTTCCTCTCCCTCAGGTGACTTCCCTTTAACTTGACGGAATGTTTCCTTTACTGAACAAAAACTTTTCAGGTTTTATGACATCCTGTTTGTAATTTGTTGTTCATAAAACCTGAGTGAATGAAGCTCTGTTCAGAAAGTCTTTCCTATGTTCTTATAGTTTTCTTTGGGCAGTTTGCACATTTCATGTTTCACATTGGGGTCTTTGATCTATTTGGAGTTGATTTTGTGCAGGGTAATAGGAGTCTAATTTTATCTTTCTATGAGTTGTCATTCAGTTTTCCCAGCACCATTTGTTTAAGATAGTGTATTCCCTTTGATGTGGTTTTGTTGTTGTTGTTTGTTTGTGTTTTTTTTTCTGTTTTGGTATCTTTGTCAAATATCAGGTGACTATAATTGCATACTGCACTAGTTACTTTCTCTGGCTTTAATAGACTACTCTGATCTAAGAAGCAAGTAAAAGAAAGGATTTATTTTTGGATTACAATTCTAGAGGGGTAAAAAGTTCATCATGATAGGGAAAGCATGGTAACAGATAGGCATGTCAGAACAGGTAGTGTGGACATCACATATCAACCACACACAGGAATCAGAGAGCAAGGCTATAACACTCAAAGTCTTCCTATGGTGGTATGTTTTCTCCAGCAGGTTCTATTTCCTGAGTGTCTATAACCTCATCAGGCAATGCTACCTACTGGATATAAAGTGTTCAAATATGAGCCAATGAGGAATATTTCTCATTCAAACCATGACACATGCATGCACTTAGGTTTGGGGGTTATTCTATTTGATTAATCTGTTCATCTGCTTTTGTGTCAGATTCATGATGTTCTTATTGTTTTATCTGTATAATACAATCTAGAATGTGGTATAGTGATTCTTCCTACATACCCCCTGACCCCAGCTTGCTGTGGCTATCTGGGGGTCTTGTGTACTTCCAAACAAATTTTAGATTTTTCCATTTCTGTAAATAATGTCATGGTGTATTCATTGGGATTGCTTTCTATCTGTAAATTGCTTTTGAGAGGAAGGTCATCCTCACAAAATTAATTATACCAACCCTTGAGCATGGGATGTATTTGCATCTTCTGTCTCACCCTAGACTATTTTCTTCAGTGACTTAAAGTTTCCATTAGAGAGGTCTTCCCACTTCATGATGTTAGATTTTGTTTTTATTTCTGTTTTTGACAGTGTTGTTAATTGGAGTGTTGTCAGGATCCTTTTCTCAGAGTTATTTGTTATATTGGTGTGTAGCAAGGCTACTGATTTTTGTAGAATGATTTTGTATTCTGCTACTTTAGTGAAATCATTAATCATTTTGAGATGTTCTCTGGTTGAATTTTGAGATCTCTTATGTATAATATCATATCATTTGCCAATAAGGATATTTTGACTTCTTTTCCCATTTTTAACCATTTAATTTCCTTCTTTTCTTATTCTAGCTAGTGCTTTTTCTTGTTTGTTTGTTTGTTTTTTCAAGACAAGGTTTCTCTGTGTAGCTTTGCACCTTTCCTGGAACTCACTTTGGAGACCAGGCTGGCCTAGAACTCAGAGATCCACCTGCCTCTCCCTCCTGAGTGCTGGGATTAAAGGTGTGTGCCACCACTGCCTGGCTAGCTAGTGCTTTTAAGAACTATATTGTAAAGGAACAGCCCTGTCTCATTTCTGATTTTAATAGGATGGCTTTGAGATTTTCTCTATTTAGGAGGATGTTGGCTCTGGCTTTCTCTTATATGACCTTTATTATGTTTAAATAAATTCCCTCCAGTCCTATTGTCTCTAGGATGTTGATATTTCTCAAGAAGGAAATTTGGAATGCCAACAAATATGGGATGTGATACAGGAGTGCCTGTGACCTCAACTTCCAGAAAATAGGGTAAGTGATATTCCCATACCTCAGATATGTTTTGAAAACAAATAACATTGTTGTGCTTTGTATGACCTTGAACATGCTGCCTGTGAAGTAGGAGTCTCTGCTGAACTGTAAACTCATAACTCTGTTATCAAAGGATGTGTAATAATAAAAAAATGAGCCATGTTGTGCAAATTGGCTGCTGTGACCCCTCAGGTTTCCTGCTTCAGTTCTGGCATTAATCAGGAGAAGCACCTTGACGGATCTCTCCCTCTGGCTGTGAGGAACGAAGTTGGAATTGTCACTTTTGCTTTCTGGTTTTGGCTGTTGCTTTGTTTTGCTTTTGTTTTTAAAGTATAGACTATAGTTCTTAAAAGTCTAGCAGAATTCTTCTCTGAATCTATCTGGAACTGAGCTCGTGTCTTCAGAAGGGTTTTAATTACTGATTCAATCACCGTATTTGTTACAGGTCTGTTTACATTGCTGATCTCTTCCTGATGCAGTGGTCCAATTCCTCTAACTTGTCTTTAAGTTCTAGTAATGTTTATCTTCTAATCGATCCCATCAACTGATCAGGTGTACCCCTGAGTTTTCTAGAAGAGTTTTGAATTTTGACTCCACTTTCATTTCAGCTTGATCTGTCTTCATATTTCATCTTCACACCTAATTCTTTTTTTGCAGTCCAGGATTGTTTTTGTCATTTTTCTCAGTTGTGTTTTTGTTTTCTTGAACTCCAGTTTTTTTCTTGCTTGCTTTAAGTTTATTCAGATGTCTGTGTTCTCTTTAAAGTCCTTATGTTCTTTTATGGTGTTTCTTATTATTCTTTTAAATTATGTGCTACAGTCCTTCTGGAAAATTCTCATTGGGGATCATATCTACAGGAACACTTTTTTTGTTGTTTTGTTTACTTATTTTTGGAGGGATATACTGTCTCAGCCTTTAATGTTATTTGTGTTTTTGCAGTAGGACCTAAGCATGTGGATTTATTTTGTTATATTTCTGATAGGAGATTCCAGCTTACTCCTCTTTAGTTAAGCCCTTCGCAGTGTCCTCCCTTGCTTCATTTAAATCAATAAATTGTTTTTAATTTTGCCCTGTCTAATTTTATTTTCTAATTAATATATGGAAACTAAAAAATGTTAATTAATCTGAGGGTAAAAGGGTGATTACTAGACGCTGGAGAGAAGGACCGAGGTAGAAGAAGGGTTGCTGAGCATGATCAATACACACACTCCTGTGTGGAAATAACATACAGAAGCCTATTCATATGTACAACTGCTGTGTTAACTGAGAAGAAAATATTAACATGTCTGCCATTTCTTAGGGTGAAAATATGATGCTAATGAGTGTTTCTTCTTTCACATATTTGTTGATGATTTACTTCACCTTTCCTAAGAAATAATAAATTTACTGAGGTATGATTCATGATTCATGTGCTACAAAGATCATCTCTTTAAAAGTATAATTTAGTGCTTCTTAGTATATTCAGTGAGATGTACTTCCATTACCACTACCTAATTTTAGAACATTACATCAGGTTGAAAGACATTCTATCCTTATCAACAATGAATACTCATATCTCTGTCTCTACCTCCTAATAAATAATTGATGTTCAATCTGTGTTATTTTACCTAGTCTATATATTCCATATAAACGCATTAGCCAAATATGACCTTTGTATTTTGTGAACACATTCACACTTTTGCTGTGTATCCCACTTAGCATAAGCTGTTCATGATTCATGTGGTGAAACCCACCTGTTCTCCCTGTCCGCTATTGCAAAGTGTTTTTGTGTCAATGTAGTCCATTGCATTCATCAGTTCATTAAGTAATATTATGTATGGATTTTTTTTCAAATTTTCTTGGGGATAAATTCTTGCAGCTCAGCTCTTTTGTCTTCATATGGTCAGTTAACTGTAGTATGGAATTGCTCATTTATTGACCCTGTATTTTCTATTTTGTGAGTTACAAAATAATTTTTAAATAGGCTACATTCTGAACAGTAATGTGCGACACTTCCAATTTCTAAATGGTATAATCTAAACTTAGAAACGTTCTGTCTTTTAACTGAACTGTATATTTTGTAGTTTTCTTGGCTTTTCTGTCACATCTAATAATCTTGACTGTCTTTTGTTGGCCATTTGTAGGTCTGCCTTGAGGTCCTGTTTTCATTTGTCAAAAATGTTTCTGCTGGATGAAGATCTCTCAATTGGTGTGACTTTTCTTTCAGTAGATTATGTAATGTCCTAGGGTCATATGCTTTTTTTTTTTTTTTGAGGCACGGTTTCTCTGTGTAGTTTTGGTGCCTGTCCTGGATCTCACTCTGTAGACCAGGTTCGCCTCAAACTCACAGAGACTCGCTTGCCTCTGCCTCCTGAGTGCTGGGATCAAAGGCATGCACCACCGCCACCTGGCCCCAGGAGTAAATCATCTGCCACCTTTACTTTTGCTTCTTTATGTGTGTATATTTTTCCTCTGGTTGTTTTAATGATAACTTGTATTTTGACAATTTAGATTCTAATTCACAGATTTTGAACAATTTATTATGTGGCTAGTTGTATTTTTCATAGTTATTTTAAGTTCATTGAAATTTGCGGAATTTATGAATTTTAAAAAATTCATAAAATTTTCTGCCATGATTTCAACAATGACTCTTTCAGCTGGACCCATTGGTGGTGGGAATGCAACACCCAAACACATATCTATTTTACATATTGTGTGTGTATGCATATTTATATATGCTCTTGACTTTATTCAATATCTCAATAAAACTCTTTAGTTTTCATTCCTTTTTTCTCATCTTCATTACCTAACTGGCTTAAATTCATTGATCTTTTCTTTTATTATGGCGAACATAGTGTTGGTGCTATAGTTTGTGAATGCTGTTCATAGTATTTTTGCGTTATGTTGTATGCTTCTCTCTAGGAGTTCCACTTTGACTTTTTATATATTCAATATCTTTATGTGTACTTGGAGCATGTGTAATAGATATAATAACTGCTTTGATATCCTCAGTTAGTCTTTAATATCTGAGTCATTTATGAATTGGTTCAGTTGAGTTTTTCCCCCTTGCTATATTTTGTGATTATTGCTTCTTTTATACACCACAGAATACTTATTGATGCCAGATACTGAAAGATGTACACTGTTTCATATAGTATCCATTGATGCAAAAGAAAGGCATGAAGGCCTTTTTGCAGACAAGGACTGAACAAGCCAGGAAACTTGTGATTTAAAGCTGAAGGGACTATGAGGCAGGCAAGGTTACCCCAAGGCTGCTTTAAGAGATGGGAAAGCAAAAGAATCATAATATGTTAGTTTGGCAGCTGTATAATTGAAAGGCCTTGAAAAAAAATGGACTCCCCAATGAAAATCTCTTGCCATAATTCCGCTGCTTAGGAAAGGTAGAGGAGGTGAAGGAGAAAGTCTCTAAAATGTCAGCCACTCACTCCTCTCAATAGTCCTCCTATGGCAGAACCACAGGGTGGATCTCTCAGACACTTACTGCTGAGCTGATGAAGTGGCTCAGCAGGGAAAGGCACTTGCGACTAATCCTTTTAACTTCAACTTGATCCTCAGGAAAGAACTGATTCCCACAAGTTGTCCTCTGCATCATATACATGCAAACACACACACACACACACACACACACACACACACACACACACACCTTACTACTACTACTACTACTATTACTACTACTCCTACTACTAACAATAATAGTAATAATAGTAATGATAATGATAATAATAATAATAATAATAAATGAACTAGGTTTAGAGCTTTGCCATAAGCAATACAATTGCTTTGTATAGTATCCACTATATGTTTATGAAATTCAGTGTTAGAAAACAATGATAACAGTCTAATCTGGGGTCATCCTTGTGGATTCCTGGGAATTTCCCTACCACCAGGTTTCTCCTTACCCCATAATGTCTTACCCACCAAGATATCTCTTTCATTGCTCTCCCACTCTATCTTTCCCCCAGCTCAATCATCCCATTCCCTCATGTTCTCATCTCCCATCCCCTTCCCTCTATTGTCTCCCCATCCTCAGTTTACTCATCGAGATCTCCTCTGTCTCCCTTTCTCAAGGTGATCTGTACATCCCTCTTAGGGTCCTCCTTGTTTCCTAGCTCTCTGGAGCTGTAGGTTGTAGTCTGATTATCCTTTGCTTTACATCTAGTATGCACTTATGAGTGAGTTCATACCATGTTTGTCTTTCTGGGTGACCTCACTCAGGATGGTATTTTCTAGTTCCATCCATTTCATGATGTCATTGTTTTTTACAGATGAGTAATACTCAATGTGTGTATGTACCACATTTTCTTTATCCATTCTTTGGTTGAGGGACATCTAGGTTATTTCCAGGTTCTGGCTATTATGAATAATGTTGCTATGAACATAGTTGAGCAAGTGTCCTTGTGGTATGATTGAGCATTCCTTGGGTATATGCCCCAGAGTGGTATAGCAGGGTCTTGAGGTAGATTGATTTCCAATTTTCTGAGAAACCACCATACTGATTTCCAAAGTGGCTGTACAAATTTGTACTCCCTCACCAATAGTGGAGGACTGTTCCCCTTGTTCCACATTGTCTTCAAAATAAGCTGTCATCAGTGTTTTTAATCATATTGGTTAATACCCTAACTGTCATCATAGAGCCTTTATCTAGGAACTGGTGGAAGCAGATGCAGAGATCCACAACTATGCACCAGGCTGAGCTCTGGGAGTCCAGTCGAAGAGAGAGAAAAGAGGGATTCTATGAGCAAAGAGGGTCAAGATCAAGATGAGGGATATCTACAGAGCCAACTGAACCAACCTCAGAGGAACTCACGAACCCCAGACCCATAGCTGTGGAACCTGCATGGGACTGTACTAGACCCTCTGCATTTGGAAGACAGTTGTGTAGCTGGGTCTGTTTGAGGGGCCCCTGGGAGTGTGATCAGAATCTATCCCTGGTGCATGAGCCAGCTTTCTGGATCCCATTACATATGGTTGAACACCTTATTCACCCCAATAAAGCAAGGAAGGGCTTGGTCCTGCCTCAACTAAATGTACCAGGCTTATCTGGCCCCCCTGGGAGAACTTACCCTGTTGGATGAGAGGATAACGGGTATTGGGGGTGGGGAATGGGCAGAGCAGGGGGAAGGATGAGGGGAGATCTGTGGTTGGTATATAAAATGGATAAAAAAGAAAACAATGAAAATGATACACAATAAAAGCTTATTAAGACAGAAGCTGTCTAGAAAGCTGGTATTAAATAGTTCAGCTGTAAGCCCTCTCCAGGCCATCCTGAGAAATAAAGCTGCCTTACTAAATGTCAAGGAAAATGCTCCTGTCTCAGGCAATGGTGGAATATGGGGATACCAGGAAACATCAAAATGGCCTTATAATCTCTGTTCATCCACATGTCAGAATCCCAAGAACACTGAGGGTGCAGAGAACAATGGTTCCCACTCACCACTCTGCACACTGCAGCACCTGGAACTTGTTACCCTCAGACGGATCTAAGAATGTCCCCTTTCAACTCAGTGCAGATGCCAGCATCTCACTCCATAGGTATTCTTTTTTCTACTCTTTCACAGAAGTCTCAAGATGATTCTATTTTTGTTAATATATGTCTTAGGTTTTAGGACTATTTATGTTTTTCTACCCAGTTTACTATAAGACATTCTTTACTATGCTCTCCAGTCATATCTCATAGACTCCCCTCATCATTATGTATATTCATTTATCCTTGTCCCTCTGTTCACATAATTATAACTTTATATAGCTTTTTCACTCTATAATCAATGTACTCCAACAGAGTCACAACTTTGCCCTCTTGGTTACTTTACCTACTTCAACTTTTTTGTCCTTTCAAAATTGATTTACCACCCAATCCTTATCCCTATCCCTCTTGTTTCCTCCTCCACTCATATTGTGGCAATATGAGTGTATACTCCATACTATACTTGATGTTTGCCCTTATTGAAATCAGAGTCCACTATTATTAATAGATTATTGTAACATCTGCATAGTGATACATCAACCAACTGTGGTTAATATCATACTCATAAAGTGATATGATGTTTACACCAGCTTACACCAGCTACCTTGAACCCCAGTACTAAAGACATATTTTATTAGTTACAAATTCAACTCCACTATATCCATATTCCATATAAACACTGAAAAACTTCAACTGAGATCTTGTAACTGATAAAAATTAAGCCAAGCAATGAAATAAAAGCAGATCCACAAATCCCAAGGCAATAATTTTAGAGATGTGAGCAATCAAAGTAACCACTTCAGAGAACTCAAAAGAATAAATATAAATATGCTCAAAGAATTCAAAGAAGAGAATAAACCTCTGATTGAGAGCACAAAGAGTTAAATGAATTAAGGAAGGCTAGATAACATACAAAGAAAAAAAATAATCCAACAAAGACAAAAATGTTGACATAAAGTAAATCTGAAATTATAACAAGTCATGTAAAAGGTTCATGGACAGTCTCATGAGGACAAAATATCTGGTAATTCAAACACAGACAAAGATTAAATAACAAGAAGGTACTAATGGGAATTCTAACATATATGTAGCACTCTGGAATGTGGATAATAAGCATATAAAATATAAAATGGGAAGAATATTATTCCTTTATATAGGGCTTCTCTATTCAAATGCCTTTAAATTTTATTTTTAGTAAGCTTATAAAATAGGTTTCTACATAGAGTTTTCAAACACTTTAATGTTAGTCATCCTTCCTCTAGCTCCTAATGGTGGAAAAAGTGACTTTTGTTTTAAATGGGTGTAAAATAAATGTTTGTTTATTAATTGACAATATTCTTATTTTAGAGGGCACCTTCCTTAGATATGAAAAATACTATTTTCTGTAATAATAGTGTTCTGTGTTATACGTGTCTTGATTGCATGCACAACATCTAGAAATTGTGTTAATGAGGATTAGACAGGACCATGGTCTCAGTGCCATAGGTGATTTCTAAAAAACAATCAATCAAACAAACTCTGATTAGCTCAATAGCTGAGCATTTGTCTACCACATCCTAGGTACCAGGTCCAATCACCATCACTAAAAATCAAAATAAAATAATGGTACCAATCAAAAGAAACAAAATACTTGTGGTTGTATGAAAGAAAATGGCTCCCAAAGGGAGTGGCACTATTAGACGGTGTGACTTTGTGGAGTAAGTATGGCCTAGTTGGAGGGACTGTGTCACTGTGGAGGTAGGCTTTGAAGTTTCATATGTGCTCAAACTATGCCCAGTGTCTCAGACCTCTTCCTGCTGCCTGTAAGTCAAGATGCAGTACATTCAGCTGTTTTTCCAGCACTATGTCTGCCTGAATATCACCATGTCACAACATGATGATAATGGACTAAACCTCTGAAAATATAATCCACCCCAATTAAATGTTTTTCCTTTACAAGAGTTGCTGTGGTCATCGTGTCTCTTCACAGTAAGAGAAACCCTAACTGAGACACCACTTAACTTCTCACAAAGGAAGTCATTAATCATCAAGCTCTGGATCTGACATGTCTGTATGGAAAGGTCTGTGCTCTGGATTATCACTTTGTTATACTGGCTGTGTGTTCCTCTCTGTGCCACCATTTCTTATCTTGTAATTGATGACCATAATTGTAGTTAGCCCAGTGGTTTTGTGTGGAGCAAAAAGAATGTCATGCTTTAGAAAGTACCCAAGAAACATTCACATAGTGATTTCTGCTTTTTTCATAAATGCAAACAAACAAACAACAAAACAAAACAAAAATCATTCCAACACTCTGGCTATTGATGCAGGAGATTCCTGGTTCCCACCTCAAGTAGTTTTTGACAGTGGGGCTGCCACCACAGAAAATGTCTATGCTTTCTAGTGGGGAGAAGTATTTTGTATGTTCCAGTGAGTAGTTGGTTTTGAACACTGATCTTATTTGAGGACCTAAGAAGCTGACTTCTAGGACTGTTTCAGATGCTACTTACTGCAAGGTTTGACCCAATTAAGCTTCAAACCAGAGACTTCTATATTTCTGTACCCTTACCATATTCAACAATTTCTAAAGCTAAAAGTATTCTACAAAGAAATATTTAAAAAAAAAAAAAAAAGTGAAACCCGGTCATGGGATCCACTTCATACTCTTGGGAATTGTGCAAAGATGAGGCTAAGTAGATAGACACAGCACAGTACAGACATGCTGACTGGCCTCTGCTGATTAGAAGAAGCCCATGAAGAGATGGGCTGTGACAGTTAGGAACCTGACCAGTGATTAGCACAAACTTTTTCCCAGAAGTAGGAATATTCTGCAGTATTCTTCAGTCCCCATTTTTTGACACTAAGTATCTTATTTTCCTTCTCTTATGACTTTATACTTGAAACACATGCCAAGAAGATAAATGAGTATTTCTGGCCTAGGGTCCTAGACCTCCCCATGTCCCTAACTTCCATCAACAAAGGAGCACCATGTATGGAATAGTTGTCCTTGGTTGTTGTTTGCACAAATTATTTTTAACTTTCCCTGTGTGTTTACAGCCAAAATAGTGATATAATTCATTACAAGGGAAAATAAAGCTGCATTTTTTTCTCACCAAAGTATCATGTTGTAATGCTTCATGGTTTGTCTGTTGAGAAAAATATTCCACAATTTTTCATGAAAGGAATAAATTGATGTGCTTTACCTTTTCCTGAGCATACCAATTCCAGTTCACAGTTTTAATAAGATAAAGCATTTGAAGGTTCATAAATAGTCAGCTTGAGACAACAGATGATTTCTGTACTCAGTAGACCAATATGAACCAATGTGAGGTCTTTGGGGCCCCCCACAGCCTGGGAAATCTTCTACAGACAGCACAAAGCTGAAACAGTGATTGGTCTCCATGCTTAGTGGCCAAAGTCCTCATGTTCCCATCAGCTAGTTGCTAATGGAGCTCAACAACCTGCTCTTAGTTGTCATGGAGCTCATTGTGGATTAACAGTCTTTGATTCTCAACTTGCCAATCAACAGTGGTTATGGTGGGAAGGAGGTACTCAGGGTGAAGTAAGCAGAAAACCTTCCACACACAATCAGAAGACACCATCAGCTCAGCTCATCTTGCTCTCAGGGGTTTGGTCATCAGGCCCTTTGTTGCTATTGGTACTTCTGTACAAAAACGGGCAGTCAGTCATGTGGTTCTTCTTCCCAGCAGACAGAGAAAGAGACTAGCTGGTGTTTCTGCTTCTGTAAGTATCTACAGATCCCTTTAGTCAACACCTTCACATGGTTGAAGGGGCTAGATCACAGTGTAACAGAAAGAGCTGGTTTTCCTTATAAATCATGAGGGAATTCCCAGTAACAATGAAAATTAGTGTATGATGTAAGTTGTTCATACTTTAAGAAGGTTTCTGATTTGTGTGTTTTTCAATTATGAAAAGAAAGCATTCTACACATGCATATGATATGCTTTGATCAAATCTACTCATATTGATGTCCTTCTATACCACTTACTTCCTTTATCTTCCAATTTCATTTACTCTTTTTAAAAATTAAATATCATGAGCTGGGTGGTGGTGGCTCACACCTTTAATCCCAGCACTTGGGAGGCAGAGGCAGGTGGATCTTTGTGAGTTTGAGGCCAGCCTGGTCTACAGAGTAAGATCCAGGAAAGGCGCAAAGCTACACAGAGAAACCCTGTCTTGAAAAACAACAACAACAACATAAATAAATAAATAAATAAATAAATATCATTACACATATATAGATAATATATTTATGATATATATTAAATTAGGTTATGAAACTTTGACTGTAATGCTATACTGAAGAGCCATAGCCTAACAAAAATCTCAGTACAAATGCATGCAAAGCCTTTGTTTGAGTTGTTGGCTTGTTCAAGTGACTCCCAAAATACTGTAGGCAATTGTCGTTGCCCTTGGTTGCCTCTCAGAGGTTGAAGGTAAGTCCCTAACACACCTCCATATTATTATATTTAATATAATATAACATATTATAATATAATAACAGAGGAAGGGGGACATCTCATAGGATCCCATCCTTAGACAAAGAGCTATATAGGTAACCAATAAATGCTAAGAAAACTTAGTGTCTGTAAGGCATAAGCCCTGTAGTTGGATTATTTGATACAAAGTAATCAGTTCTGAAAAAATATATATGAAGCAACAAAAATGAATCAGCAGGTCATATTTATACATTCATGTATATATGATACATATATTCATAAATGTACACATATATACATATACATATAGATATATGTATAATAACCAAAGAAAAAGAAGTCATCCATGTTACAAGGAGTGAGGAGAACATGAGACGGTTAATTGCTAACACCTCATACCTCAGGAGATTTGAGCTGGATCTAACCAGAAAGCCTTAGTCTTGTGATCTAGTTGTTATCTAAACTTATGCCTTATGATTTTACCAATAACAACTCAGGAGTCAGAGGCTGGAGAGAAAACCTGCTAGCTCAGAGAGGTTGAGGAACAACTAGATGACCTATGTCCTTAGCCAGCATCTCAGAAAGAGGGCTTTTTTTTTTGCATTGTTCCAAACCAAAAGGGACCATTGAATGCTAAGATCCTTCCTTTTCCTTGCTATGTGTTTCTCTATCTGCCTTTCCAACTCCTTTACTCTCCAAGGCTACTTCCTGTCAACTAGTTGCTAGCTCCACCTCTTTACTTCAGGTTTTTATTTAATTAATGCCATCTTGGGGTTCACAGTCTGATCAAATTGCACACAAGACTATGTAGCCATGATGCCTATGAACTGCAAAATGACTCAAATGTCAAGATATCACTGAAGCTGCAATAGTGGCATTCATATCTCGATGACAATTGGACTTCAGGCCCACTCAGCAGCAGGGAAATAATTCTTGCTACTGGAAACTTAGCCTACTACCCAGGTCTAGTGAGGTAATAAACTTAGAGGTGAACCTTCTACCACCATTTCAGTAGACCAGCATAATTCCTGATTGCACTGTAAAACATAGCTTTTACCCACAGATAAGTGTAGCTCTCAAACTTCATCAAAGAAGTTTCCCATTGCAGCAGGAGACAATTTCAGAAAACCATAACTGGTCAGAATGCAGAGATCAAGTGATCATGTGGAAGCCAGCCATGATGGATACATGTACAACACTGAGCCTAAGGCTCAGATAACATGGAAGAGGGAAGTGGAAGGGAAGTCTGACTAGGAAGTCTGCTATGAGATTGTGTCTCCTAGAAATGATAGGGAAGGTACACCTGTGATACTTCAACAGTATGGTTGCCTAAACAATTCCTGAACAATGAGAATACCAGTAGACATGCTAACAGAGGAAGGGGGAAATCTCACAGGGTCCCACCCTTAGACAAAGAGTTATAGGTAAGTAATGAATGCTAAGCAAACTTAATGTCTCTCCAAAATAAGCCCTCTAATTAGGTTATCTGATGCAAAGTAATCATCCCTGAAAAAAATATACACTCAAGCAACAAAACTGGACTCAGTAGGTCATATTTACATATTAATTATATATGTGGTATATATTTATATGCACACACATGTAGAAAAAGAGGTTATCAGTTTTAGATGGAATGGAGAGAACATGAACCCACTGGAAGGGTTAGAATGCTGGTATATGAAAGGGTTGGAGGAAGGAAAGGAAGCAGGAAGCAATGTAATATGTTTTATACATTACATATATATATATATATATATATATATATATATATATATATATATATACATACATAATGTAAAATAATATGATTGCTTGAGGTTTTACAAAACATCCTTTGTATAATTTCTTCCTCCTCCCTCCCCTTCTAAATTGACCTCCCCTTTCCACAATTAAATCCCTCCTCTCTGTTTTTCTCATTTTCCCAATCACCTATATTCTACTAGTCTTCTCTCTACACTACCCCTGGGTCCCGTTTTACTTTCCTGGCTTCTGTGGTTACTCCAAGTTATATATTTACTTTGAGGATTTGGAGCTAGAAACCTCTGATGAGAGAGAACACATAGTGTTTGTCTTTCTGGGTCTTGCTTACTTCATCCAATATGAGAGTATCTAGCTTTATCTATTTACCTACAAATTTCAGGATTCCATTTTTCTGAACAAATGAACAGTATTCTGTTGGGTATCAAATTCTCATTGTCCATTCATCGGTTGAAAGACATTTATGTTGTTTCAATTTTCTAGCTATTGTGTCTAGAGTAGCAATCAAGATGGAAGAGCAGGTATCAACAGAGTAGGGAGTTCAGCCCTTTGGGCATATGCCAAGGAGCGGTCTACAGATTTTTAGCTTTTTGAGAATTCTGTACTCTGACTTCCAGAATGGCTGCAGCAGTTTTCATTTTTACCAACATTGAAGGTTCCACTTTCCCCACATCCTCACTAGCACTTGTCAGTTGATTTGTGGATCATTGCCATCTGGCTGGTCTAAGATGAAATCTCACAGTTGTTTTAGTTATTATTTCTCTAATTGCCAAAGATAATGAAAACTTGTAAAAATATTTGTTAGCCATTTTTGTTTTTTCTCTTGTTAATGCTCTGTTCAGATACACCACTCATTTTTAAAATGAGACATTCATTTTCTTGATTCTTTGCTTTTTGAATTCTTTATATGTTATGGATATTCTGTCAGACATATACCCGGCAAAGATTCCCTTCCATTCTGCCTGTTTTTTCTTTACTTGACTGTTTTCTTAGCTATACAAAAATATTTTACTTTTATGAGCTCCAAATTGTCAATTGTTGGCCTTAATTCCTCCAGCAGGGCTTATCAATCGCTGAGCACTTTGAAGATGAAAGGGGCACTCAGTCCTCATCACAGCGTCAGAGTAATGATGACAGGATCCCTGTACTATCTATCCCCTTGCTCACATTACACACCCACTCAGTGGCAGTCTGTTCTGCATGCTGCCTGCATCTAATGCAAGGGCTCAGCAAAATTTTCTTTTGAGATTCCTGCCCATTAAAGATAAAAGATGGAAACCAAGGTAATATAAACACTGTAAAATGCTTTGCCCCTATGCAATGAAAACAGCTAACCATGGTAACAACATTGTGACATACAATGCATATTTGAAAACAACCCTCAGTCATCAGCTACACTGGTCATACTGTATAGCAATGTACACTGTGGTGCCTGGAGATCTGCATAGGACAGCGACATAGTGACCCATACCACACAGTAGCAGCAAGCTGCAATTTACTGTGCATATGAGCTATGTGCCATACTTAACAGTGACACAGTGCCCTGGACCTCACACTGCAAAGCAAGCTACATTAGTATTGGCCCTACTTTTGGCAAAAGGCACATTTTACTGGCTCCACTCATGTCAGGTCACTCTTTTGCAAGACTTAATAAGATAATGCTTTCAAACAAAACTCCCTACTTTTTCTACCCATGTTGATCTTCCATCTTTGAATTTACCAAGAAAATTAAGTGATCTCATTGACCTTAGTATAGATCATTTTATCTAATGATCTTAGTCATTGGCAGGAACATATGGCGTGAACTCATCAGAGTCAGGAAACACAGTGCTTGTTCCTGAATTCAAATAGGCAGAAAGGTGACTAACTGAGATCTGGCTGATGCACACTAGAGCTTTCTAAAGCCTTCTTTCCTCCAAGATTCTAAGCCAATTATGCTCTATGAAATCTTCCAGATGCTTCTCATACTTGTGTCTTCATTAGACACACTATCTAAACATGATCCGTTCTTGACCTGCTGTGTGATACAAGGGATCTTCATCATTGCTTTATGATTTGTCACTTTTCATGTGGGCAAGATCTCTCCTGGATTCTCTTATGAGAAGAGGATTGGAGAAATCTGTTTTTCTTTCACGTGAAAGATTAATCAAAGCTAAACCTTAGGTTTTTACCACAGTGTAGGGATACAGTTCAAGAATAGAGTCATGGGAGAATTCTGAGCAGAATATTCCAAGAAAACAAGTGTCTTGTGATCTCAGTTTCTTCAAAACACAGAAATTGTTCTCAGAATGTGTTTTTGTGTTCCTCCCAGGTATAGCAGGTAGGAATGGGTTTACTTCAGATTGCTCGTTATTGCTTGCACTTGTTACTCAATTATGCCTCTATGGAAAATGTTTTTGCTATGTACAGCTTGTCCTTGTGATTGTGTACTTATGACACACACACACACACACACACACACACACACACACACACATGTATTTTATAATTAGCTTAATTTCACATATCAGCCATGGATTCCCCCATCCTCCCTCCTCCACTCCCGAGCCCTCCCCCCCAACTCACCCCCCATTCCCACCTCTTCCAAGGCAAGATCTCCCTTGGGGAGTCAGCCCAGTCTGATAGACTCAGCTGAGGCAGGTCCAGTCCCCTCCTCCCTACACCAAGGCTGAGACTCTTCTTAACCCTTGGACTACAAATTGGCTAATGCTATGAATAATGTGGGCTATGGCATGTGACTTTAGTCTGCTTCATTTTTAGGTTCCATTCTCCCATGTCCCACCTCTAGAATAGTGTCAGCACAGAAATCACCAAATAAGTACTATATGAGGAGAGGTCTCCTGAAACTTCTGCTGGGGTAGAGGGAGCCCAGGAACTTAACCAGTATAGGCTGTGATAGTATCTGAAGTGGCAGTCCTAGGTAGTGGTGTTTTAACTCAGAGTTTTTAATTCTTCCAAAGTACCCATTGAAAACTTGGAGAAACGTTGACAACTAGCTATAGCCTAGACTTCAACATGCTCTCTCATTCTTCATTTGTTTTGAGAACCAACCACTTCCTATTTTCAGTATTAAACATAGAAATTTGTGACTCTATAGTTATAGGCAAAGGTGTTTGCATTTTATGTTCTCGCTTCAATTAAGTAAATGTGATTTCTGGATGAAAGAGTCACTTGGTGAGCCAGTAAGGTATGATTTGCCAGTTTTGTCTGTATAAATAACTCACTATCAGTTGTTTCTGCACATTCACCTTTCCATTTCTGAAAGCTGTATAGATATAAACCCAGAATCATTTATGTAAATTGACTGGAAAAAAATGAAATTGTGCTTCAGCTGAGAATATGCCTAGAATCAGAGACAATATTTAATATTTTAAAAAAGACATTTCAGAAAATGATTGGAAGTACTAGTCATTTGTGTTCAGATAAAGTTTTGCCTGGTGTTTGAAGTTTCTGGTGTATGGGGAAAACTTTAAATTACATTAGCTATTTTTTGCCTTATTTCTAATACATTATTTTATAGCTAGAATGCACTATTTATTCAGATGTGTGAATTGCTGCACTGCTTGATATTTTGAAATCATATTCATTTACATTTCTAGTCCTTTTATAATATATATTTTAGAAAGTCTAAGTATGTTTGGATGTTATGGGACCCAAAGAGCAGAAAGATGGATTTGAGTGTAGACTACAGCTTTGGAGCATGTAGTGGAAACTATGGCTAATCACAGTCAAACTACAAGATTTTCATCATTCTCAAACCAGATGATTAGACTGGTTTGTGCTCTGTGCACTGTGCTAAAGACATCAAGAGAGACTAACGCATAGTGCCTAACATTAAGAATACCTCGCAGCATAGAAAGAAAATAACAGTGAGAACGATGACCCTGTCTCTGACACACACAGGAGAAATGGTGATGAGGGTGGGGTGGAGTGCAGAGGGCAGACCCTAGTATGGTTGAGAAGAATTCCCCAAGGTTGGCTTGGGTCACGTTTTGAAGAAAGTAAATGGGTCCTGGCATGCACTCCAGTTTTCGTTTCTGTCATTTTTTTCTTCCATTACCCTGTTTGAATTTAATTTGGGAAATACAGATCACTGAATATCTGCCTGTGTTTTCAAATTTAAAAGATACAAAGACCTCACAGCCAGAGTCTGTCTCTTGGTCATTCTCTTCCCTTGGCTGATGGTCAGCAGCATCCCTGTTTCCTCCATGGTTTCTAGAGGGTGTGTAGGCACAGATGAATGTGCTGCCCCCTACCCCTTTTCCCTCTTTTAGTGTTACACATTGCTCACTCATTGCCTTCAGTTAATGTAGTTTGAGAATAACTCCACACAGATGTAAATAACTACTTCATTCCTTTTTATTCCAGTTACATGATACACTATGTTGGTATATTCTAATCCAAATTATATTTAACTGCTTTTTTTTCTTTTTTAAAGAAAATTTTAAATTATTTTGCCAGGCATTGGTGGCACACACCTTTACCCCAGCACTTGGGAGGCAGAGGCAGGTGGGTCTTTGTGAGTTCGAGGCCAGCTGATCTACAGAGGGAGTTCCACAACAGCAAGGGCTATTACACAGAGAAACCTTGTTTCTAATAATAATAATAATAATAATAATAATAATAATAATAATAATAATAATTTAACCAAAGTTTCCCCTTCCCCCTCTCCTCTATTCCCTCTACCCACCTTCCTCCTACCCCCCCCCACCCCATCCACTCCTCAGAAAGGGTAAGGCCTCCTATGGGAGTCAGCAATGCATGGAATATCAAAAATGCATGGCATATCAAGTTGAGGCAGGACGAAGCTCTTCCCTGTTGCATCAAGGCTGAGCTAAGCATCCCACCATAGGGGTTAGGCTCCAAAAAGCCAGTTTATGGGTGAGGGACAGACCCTGGTCTCACTGCTAGGGGCCCATAAACAGATCAAGCTATGCAACTATTACCCACATGCAGAGGGTCTAGGTCACATGCAGGTTCCCTAGCAGGCAGTCTAGAGTACATGAGCTTCCAAGAGCCTGAGACAGCTGTCTTTGTGGATTTCCCCATCATGATCTTGACACCCATGGCTCATACAATTTTTCCTCCCTCTCTTCAGCAGGACTCCTGGAGCTAATCCCAATGCTTGGCTATAGATCTCTGTCTGCTTCCATCAGTTACTGGATGAATATTCTATGATGACAATTAGGGTAGTCAGCAATCTGATTACAAGAGAAGGGCAGTTCGGGCACCCTCTCCACTACTGCTAAAAGTCTTAGCTGGGGTCATCCTTGTGGATTCCTGTGATTTCCCCTGGTACCAGGTTTCTCCCTATCCCCATAAAAGCTCCCTCTTTCAAGATCTCTCTTTCATTGCTCTCCCTTTCCATCCCTCCGCCAACTTGACCATCCTGACCCCTCCTGTTCCCATTCCTCATCCTTTCCCCTCTAGCCTCTCCCTTTTCTCCCAGTTTACCCAGGAGATCTCATCTATTTCCCCTTCCCAAGGTGATCCATGCATCCCTCTTAGGGTCCTCCTTGTTACCTAATTTTTAAAAAATGAACATTTACACTGTTTAAAAATCATTGATAATATTATAAATGATGATTATTACACACACACATTCATTCACAGGTCTGTTGTTCTTATTGCTAACCAAATACACATAAAAAATAGTGTTACTACTTTCAACAAACACATTGTTGCTTTAAAGCAAATCTATATATTTAAACAAAACCTGTGCTCAAAGACCTTCCTGCAGAGGTTATCTACATTACTCAACTTGACTTGGTCACTGGGTATCCAGATGTTTCCTCAAATGTTATTCTGGATGTACATTTGAGGGTATTTCTGAATTAAGTTAATATTCAATGTGTGAAAGTAGGTTGGATAAAAAGGATTGCCATTATGGCCTACTCACAGAAATAGATGAAATGATGAAACAACTCAGCTCTGGTTTGACTGATCAGGGTCCCAGTCTCCTGTCACTGGACTGGAACACTTTTTCCAGCACTCCTGTGTCTCTAGCTTGCCCATGGTAGTTCTTCATGATCATATGAACACAGTAACTGTAGTAAGTCTCTTCATTCTCTGTTTCCATCTTACACTGCCTTCTGGACACAGTTCAGGGACATATCTCAGTGTTAACGATGAATTGCTAATCTGGAAAATGTGTAACTTCAACACATAACTTGTAGTGAGACTTGAAGACAAGAGAGAGTCTAGGCCAGTGGTTCTCAACCATCCTAATACTGTGACTCTTTAATACAGTTATTCATGTTGTGATGACCCCCAACCATAAAATTATTTTGTTGCTACTTCATAACTATACTTTTGCTACTGTTATGAATTGTAACATAAATATCTGATATGCAACCTTTATGAAAGGGTTGTTTGACCTCCAAAAGGGTCATGACCCACAGGTGAGAACCACTGTTCTAGGGCAAATATTCTGAGACTTACGGTGCTTGCAGATCTTTTTCTTTCTCTGTGAGAGTTCCAGCAGTGCACAATAAGGAAGGCTCCCTAATTTCAACTAGAGCATGTCTGGAAATTCTAATACATATTGAAAGTAGATATACTAGCCTGCTTCTAGAAAGCAAGGCCAAGGGAAATTAAAATATTTTGTTGGCTAATAAACACTGATATTAACATTACAGGTGTCTAAAGATCAATAGGAAATTGAAGAGAGGTTGTCATTTTGAAGGCTCAAATAAAGACCATACAATTGAAAATGATTTATCATGCATATTAAAAGAATGCTCTGGCCAGGTAGTGATGACACATTCCTTTCATTCCAGCACTTGGGAGTCAGAGGCAGGAGGATTTCTGTGAGTTAGAAGCCAGCCTGGGCTACAGAGTGAGTTCCAGAAAAGGCACAAAGCTACAAAGATAAAACCTGTTTCAATGCCCCCCCCCAAAAAGAATGCTCTGGAAAGCCATTCAACTACTTTAATAACAGAAAGAAAGAGGGGGGGGGAGGGAAGACAAAGAAAAGAGAGGAAAAATTGATTTAATGAAATAGGATCCAAATAGTATACATAGGGGAATTTAATTAAAAAATTTAAATAAGGAAGCTGTGAAAAGAACAACAAAATGTAAACTGAAAGATGAATTAAATGATTTTGTTTCTTATGGTCCACAATAAAGAGCATAAATGATGCCTAGGGAAAAATACTGAAGGAAGTGTTACAAAGTATGACATGGACAGACACACACAAAAGTTAAAAGCCAAATATCTTGACAGATGTGCAATTCCAGTACTCAGAAGTCAAGGGAAGATGGTTAGTTCCAGGCCAATTTGACTACAGAATGAGGCTTTTATTTAAAATTTATATATAATATTATATACAAATAACTATATATACTACACACACACACACACACACACACACACACACACACACATATGTATAATGTTCCCTGAAGAAGTCCAAATATTTTGTACTTTAGCACAAAGAAAGGGAATTTCAGGTATCTATCCTTGTTTTTGTTGTATGTTATGCCTTCCAAAGAGGACTGTAGGAGACGGGGTAACTGCAGTGGAAAGGTGCTGAATAAATTCCAGTGGATAAAGTTGACATACATAAATCACAAACACAGACATTGATATCCACAGAGATATGGAATGCTATCCTTGATATGATGCAATGAAAGTGACAATCAACTACTGTGGACTTCCTGTCAGAAAAATAGAATTCTTTTCTAATTGTGACAATAGCATGAGACAAATTCTGATGGAGGAGCATCATTCAAAGTTTGACCCTCAAAACTATAAATTCCATGAAATAATAAAAATAAATAAAAATAAAAAATTGCTAGGTCTAAGAAGATCCTTTGAAAGCATGACAATAAAATGTACTGCTGTATGCTGGGTAGAATCCCAAGGCAGAAAATGACATTAACTAAAATCTAGGGGAATGTGAATTAATGAACTATAGTTGCCCTTTATACAACCACAGCAAATCATTCAGTGTAACAAGAATACATACCAGCCCTAGAAATGTGAACCAGGGATTTAAAATTCTTTGTACCACAGTCTCAACATTTAAAAAAAAATCCATCTAAAATATTTACAATTCGTATTCATAAAGATCAAAGCCCCTGGAGAAAAATCAGAAAAGGTCACAGCCAAAAAGTTTAGGGAAAAGAAATGTAAACAGTTCTTTCTAAAAAAAAAAATGTTTAGTCTCACAGTCTCCCACATTAAAATCATGTTTTCACTTTTCAAGCTAGCAAAAATAAATGCTTGATAAGTCTACAGAAGTTGTAAAATCTTTTCAAAAATTCTTAGGTTTCTTCTAAGAGATAATTATTAGGTTTCAACCCTCTCTTGAGCATGTGCTATACTTACTGACTTTCTTTTCATAAAAAAAGTATTCATGCATCATAGATGTGAGGGTTTATGACTTCTAAGTCATGAAGGGCTTGATATTTTCTTTGTAGGGGCTGCACCTCTCTTAGGTCACTTTCTGTGAGAAAGCCATTTGCAGATTCCATATGATGGGAACCGAGGTCTCTGCCAAGAGTCATTTTGGATGTTTTTCCCACAGCATCATTAAGCAATGTCCTCTTAAATGTGTGAGGCAAAACAACTGTAGGGGAGGGAGGTTGTGAGGGAGGAAGCAATGGAGAAGCTGACAGACATAGAGGATGGCAATAGAGTGCTAATCTAAATTGAAGATGAGAGTCACCATGGTCTGTTGTATGAAAGTAGAATCTTTCTTGAGTTTTAAAATGTTTTAGAGTATAAGCTAAAGCTAGAACATACTTCAACACAGAGAGGGAACTTGGGCATGCAATCCTACCCTTAGTCCTGGAGCTATTGGCAATTATGTGCTGCTGGGAAGATAGTGTTCTTAAGAGTGTAGCCCTTTCTGAGTCCACCAATGTCCAGCTGAAGACCACACACTCAAGAACAGGTAGGAAGCAAAAATTGGTCATAAAAGCTTTAAAGGAAAACATCAAAGGAACAAGAAACAGGTTATTTCTACAGAAACTACTTGGTCTTTGAAGTTCCCTTCAGTCACTAAATGGTAGTGGGAAGAAATAAAAACACTACACAATTAGGGGACAATGAACTGATACAATCATTTGTACCTAGGCAAGGTAATTTTTATCTTGGAAATTTTTATAGACTTGTCTTAGTAAAATACCTATATTTTATTCATGTTCTTCATGGAAAAGTTGATTGATATGGACTTTGGTCCAGAAAATGAACAATTAAGGATACAACAATAGTCGTATAAATAATTGATATTTATTCTCTGGATCTTAGAATATATATTTATAAAATAATATCAAAAGTATGCTTGATTGTTGTTATCATATAGTATTGACAGTTATCTTCAAAATGACAGCTAGTATTGCTTTTGTAACAGAAATGAATAATTTTATTCTCAAATGACCTACAAGATATGAACAGGATGTCTTGTCAATTACATGCTCAATAAACTAAATAAAATGTCATCTTAACAAGAAGCATTCAAAATTATATAAAAAGTTACCTCACTGATGCTCCTCCCTTTTTAATATATTAAAAAGTCAGTCATATAATTGCATGGCAAAAGTGCTGTGTGTAGATTTATTTCTGGATTTTCTGTTCTGTTTCATTGGTCTATATGGTTTTCATTGGTCTATATGCGACACAATGGCTCTGTAGTATAATTTGAGGTGAGATAGTATATTACCTCAAGCAGTGTTTTTTCTGCTATGAACTACTTTGGCTATCATATTTCCAAGCATTTTTAGCATAATGCTAAAAGAATCCTTTTCTTTTCTTTTTTTTTTTTTTTTTTTTGGTTTTTCAAGACAGGGTTCTCTGTGTAGTTTTACAGAACTCCCTCTGTAGTCCAGGCTGGCTTCAAACTCAGAAAGATCCGCCTGCCTCTGCCTCTTTAGTGCTGGGGTTAAAGGCGTGCACCACCACCGCCCGGCAAGAATCCTTTTCTACCATAGAGATACGTGTACATTTATGTTTATTGCTGCATTATTCACAGTAACAAGGAAATAGGACCAGCCTACTATATGTTCATTCACACATGAATGGACAATGGAAATGTAGAATATATACACAATGGAGTTGTATTGAGCTGTAAATAAAAAAAATAAATTTGCAGGAAAATGCATCAATCTGGAAAGTGTTTTGTTTAGTGAGATATTAATAATTAAGTCTCAGAAAGACAAACTCACACATTCTCACTCATGCCTGAATCTTAGCTAGTAATGTTATATATTTGTATATATGTGAGGTAGTCTGGGTATACACTATCAACCTAAAACAGAGAGTATAAGAACAGAGAAACAGCTGTTGAGGAAAGGTAGATAGGGCACAACTCATAGGGAAGGGAAAACTGCTACTGGAGGTGGAAGTGTAGAATGAGAGGTCAGGGGAATGTGGGAGGAAAGGGGGAGGCCAGAGTCAGCAAAAGAAATTCTGTTTGAAATATCATAAGGAACCTAATATCATGTGCATGCTACTTAAAAGTTTAATATTAAATAAATCTCTCTTTTATAGGTATCTACCTACTCTATAGCTACCTAACTTCTTCAGTCACTTTTGTAAGTGGGACACTAAGAAAAGACAATTAAATGAATGGTCTAACCAAATACACAACCACAAAGTAATTTTTCTAACTGAATGCAATGACTTCCTTTCTTTTCCTTACTATCCTTTGTGTATCAGACTTGTCCTGTTGGAGGTGGCTTTTTCCCTGAGTATTAAACTGAAAACACATTTATGGAGATTTAGCTAAGCTTAGATACAGGAGAGACTGGGTGAAATGCCTTCCATGATGGTGCCTGAGAAACCATCATAGAGACGTCAACATTTATAACACACTCTCATTTTACTTTTTGTTTTGACAATATGTTTTCTACTTGTATAGATATTAAAATTTCTCTCCTCATGGATTTAAAACAACTATCAGGAAGTTCTCCCAAGATTGTAAAAACTTATGTCTATTCTCCAATTATAGGTGCTGGGTTTTAGAACAACTGGATATTAATTTAAAATTTTTATATTATCAGAAGAATATTGATAATTACAGGAGGCATAGATAGATGCTAAAGAGATTTTTTATTTAAAATTTTTGTTTTGTTTTTTGAAACAGAATTTCTCTGTGTGGTTTTGATGCCTGTCCTGGATCTTGCTCTGTAGAGCAGGCTGGCCTTGAACTCAGAGAGATCCTCCTGGCTCTGGCTCCCGAGCGCTGGCATCAAAGGCATGTGCCAACATGGCCTAGTAAGAGATTTTTTTTAAAGTGAGTTATCTAGGAAAAAATTCTTTCAACTGAACTTCTCAACTACGCATAGTTAAAAATTACTTAGTTTTCTATTTTGTTATTTATTTTAATTATTTTTAAGTGTATGAGTGTTTTAATTGTATGTATATCTGTGCATTGCATGTGTGCCTGGTACCCATGAAGGCTAGAAGAGAGCAGAGGATCCTTGGAACTAGAGATAGAGATGGTTGTAAGTGGCCATGTAGGTGCTTGGAATTGAACCTAGGTCATCTACAAGAGCAGCCAGTGCACTTAACTACTGAGCCTTCTCTGCAGCCTCAGGTATCTATTTCAGCTGACAGAGATGTATGATGCAATAACACATAAAACAAACAAAAAAGATTGATAGAATATGAAAATAAATGGAAAAAGTTGTTCATGGATAGGATGATTTTATAACTGGCATAGAAAACATTCATTTAGAAGCAAGATAATTGTGTCAATCTCAATCATGTGACTCAACCATCACTTGTATACTTTTATTCCTGTGCCATTTTCTCCCCAAATTGCTATGGTGGCAACTTACAAGTAAATTTAATCATCTAACAATCTTTATTTTGGAGATCAGTGTTAGCAGGCAATTATAGGATGAAATCATTGAATCATACTTAAAACAAGTGAATTCTAATAGCAGTAACAGCTAATGCTTACTCTGGTCCAGGCTTATTAGAAACATTATCTATGCTAATTCATTCACCATTCAGAACACCTAACTGAAAATATCACTAACTATGTTTTAAAGATGAAAAAATACTACTGTTGACTATAATTTTCCTGGATGTGTCTTTAGAATACTCAGCATATTGTATATATGTATATTGATTGTAGAATGTTAGCAGGAAGCAGATTGTACTAATTATAACAACTAGCTATGGAATAATGCCTTTAAGATGTCAATTATAATCTACAAGATGTGGCTACATACTTACTGAAAACCTGTTATATGAAGTCTGCCACCATAAGCAGCAGGTAAGTATAGAATTTGCTGAAAAGCTAAAAGTGGAATTTTCTGGAAAAATAGAGGTTGTAGAATGAAAAAGGAAAAAGTAAACATGGAGTGCATAATAGTTCATTTCCATTCTTATAAACAGTTTATAGAATTCCCCATTTTTCCACATTGATGACAGCATTTCACTTTTTTATTATCTTATTTATGATAGCCATTCTAACTGGGTAAGATCACATTCTATTCTAGTTTGATTTCCATTTCCTCAAAGATTAGTTATTTTATTGTAGCACCATTCATAATAGCCAAGACAAATAGCTGTCTTAAGTATCTAAAAACTGATAAATGGAGCAAAAAATGAGACGCATATACCGTGAAATATTGTAAAAACACATTGAACTTCTGCTATTTTGGGCCATATTTAAAAAGAAAGCTAGAGATTTTATACTAAGTGAAATAAATAGAGACATAAAGATAAATACTGTATGATGTCATGTAATCTGAACAAGGTGACCTCATAGAACCAAAAATAAAAATAGTGACCAGAAGCTGAAAAGAGTCTGGGGAGACTATCAGAAGAAATTAGTCGGGTTGGGGATTTAGCTCAGTGGCAGAGCGCTTGCCTAGCAAGTGGAAGGCCCTGGATTCAGTCCTCAGCTCTGAAAAAAAAAAAAGAAAGAAAGAAAGAAAGAAATTAGTCAATGAATGCAAAGATATCAGTCAGAAACAATGAATAACTCCTCTGTACTCTTGCAGCATGGCAATGATTGACAAGCTGGTACCCCATATTTAAATTTATCCAGAACAGAAGTTTTTATATGTGAACTCATCAATGCTTGTGAGGTTGCGGATGTGTATAGAAACATCACTGTACCTCATCTCCATGTGAGATTATTGTGACTCTTGTTTATGTTTTAATTATTATTAAGAGATTTTCTATTCATTTTACATATCAACCACGGATTCCCCTGTCCTCACTCCTCTTGCCCCCCAGCCTTCCACCCTAACCTACTTCCCATTCCCACCTCCTCCAAGGCAAGGTCTCCCCTGGGGAGTCAGCAGAGCCTGGTACTTTCAGTTGAGGCAGGTCCAAGCCCCTCCTCCCTGCACCAGGGCTGAGCAAAGTGTCTCAGCATAGGCACTAGGTTCCAAAAAGCCAGCTCATGCACTAAGGACAGGTCCTGGTCTCACTGCCTGGGGGCCCCCTAAACAGTTCTAGCTAAACAACTGTCTCACTTTATCCAGAAGGCCTAGTCCAATACCATGGGGGCTCCTCAGCTGTTGGTTCACAGTTCATGTGTTTCCACTAGTTTGGCTAGTTGTCTCTGTACTTTTTCCATTCATGGTCTCAATATCTCTTGCTCTTATAATCTTTCCACTCTCTTGTCGATGAGATGGTTCTGGTTAAAGGTTAGGCTCACAACCAAAAACATTATTGTGTATACATTAAAAACAAAACAAAACAAAGCAGAACAGAACTGAAAAAAAAAAAAAAAGAAAATAGATTGTTTGTATGGAGACACTATTCCAGAGGGGGTGTTGTGCTTGCTGTATGCTAATACTACCCATATACTCACAGAAGAATGTGCAAGGGGGATTCCTCTGAAGTCATGGCCAGTGCATAACAGAGCAAAGACTTCCACTTCAACTTCCTGACTGGATGGAACTCATGAAGGTATCAGTAAATAAGTATGGACTGACAAGACATACCCAGCATAGAACTTCCCTGTGCTGTGTTTTCCATGTAACTGTCCTCTTAATGCACCAATGTACGATGGAATCTGGGGGTTAATGTCTCAAGGCAACCCTTTTATATTCTCTGCATGTGAAGCTTGGTTCTTCAGGTAGATCAAGGGTTACCTTGAAACAACTATTTCTGGCTGTAGTGTGTGTGTGTGTGTGTGTGTGTGTGTGTGTGTGTGTGTGTGTGTTATTTTGTTTTGTCTTGCCACACTGGCTTTCTCCTGCATTCTGTGCTCAATGCAGCATTCACATAGGTTTCCAACCTGAAAAGGGTTTCTTGTAGTAGGAGCAGGAAAAAAACCTGGTTCATGTAGTGAAAGCAGAGGGCTTTGATCCAGCTTGCTCTATTGCTAAGAGTGTTCTTTTCCACTCATGGTAGAGGGAGGCAAAGCAGGAAGTGGGCAATTAGTTTCCTGATCTATATTGCCTGTTACATGCTTATAGTGGTCCAGCGCTGAAGGTCATTCCACTTCACTTCACATGTGGTATTTTCTTTTTCTTTCTTTCTTTCTTTCTTTCTTTCTTTCTTTCTTTCTTTCTTTCTTTCTTTCTTTCTTTCTTTTTGCTTCAGGTAAAATCACTTGGTGTGATTGTACTCTCTAATGTTTATTTTTAATGTAAATAGTCTAGACAATGTTCTTTGATCCTCGAAGTTTACTCAATTTTTTTGTTTCTCTAAATTCCATCTTTGTATTTACGCCACAAAATTTAGTTTCTTTCATGAAAAGCACAATTTTGATATAGTTATGACTTAATTTCTTCTTTTTCTCCTTCAGATGGCACTGGTGCATGAGTAGTATCTAACCCTGTTTAAATATTTTTAAATATATGGCTTTTTAAATGCACACTGATTTTAAAGACCAGTTGACCTTGTTTTATTCCATTTTCATTTATAAATATTTCTAAATATACAGCTCTTTAAATGTATACTAATTTGAAAGGCTAATTGACCTTGCTTTATTCCATTTTCATTTCTAAGTAATTAATTCAAAGATCAAGTATAATTTTTAGTAATTTATTTGATCCTGTATTTCAAAAAATTATTTCATTGCACAATAGCACCTCATTGATTGCCAAGGCAATTAATTACACATTAGGTACAACA
This sequence comes from Onychomys torridus, assembly GCF_903995425.1. Taxonomy (NCBI): domain Eukaryota; kingdom Metazoa; phylum Chordata; class Mammalia; order Rodentia; family Cricetidae; genus Onychomys; species Onychomys torridus. The sequence goes on from NC_050460.1 coordinate 39,728,631, forward strand.
ACCTTTTTCTTTTTCAAGTTTCTTTACAAAATTCTTTGAGAAGAAACTACTATGTCATTATATCAGGCTAAAATCTATGCATTTGCCATTTATCTATACCTGATATCTATCACCTACTTATCTCTCTATCATCTATCATTTCTCATTTGCAGATATAAAGTTATGAGCTGGTCATGTTCATATAGTAAATTAACAAAGGCAAGACACAACCCCCTACACACACACACACACACACACACCTTTACAGTATAAAGGGTGAGATGAAAATAAAATATAAAAACGATAAAATTTAACAAAGGAAAAAAAAAACATGGTAAGACATTATGAGACAACCTTGAAGAGATCCCATCAAGTTCATATTCTGTTGGTCATCTACTGCTGGGAATGTGGTAAAGTGTGGTATAGCTGTATCTTGAGGTAGGTCGACTCCCATCTTTCTTTCTTAGGAACAGCTACACTAATTTCTACAGTGGCTGCACAAGTTTTCTTTCTATTTTTAAAAATTTATTCTTTTTTATTTTTATATATTCTCTCTCTCTCTCTCTCTCTCTCTCTCTCTCTCTCTCTCTCTCTCTCCACCATTCAGATCCCTTGCATGTATATTATGGCTTCTGGTTTTGTGTTTTTATGGGAATCCCGAGCATGTGAAGGAGTTGGTCTCTGTGATTTTATCTTTTTGTGTGTGTGTGTGCCTTTGGGGATGCTATTTTCCTTCTGCTTTGTTGTTTTGTCATATTCTGATATGTTAGTTTTTGTTCTATCTTATTATATTATATTTTATTATTATCCCTTAGAAGCCTGTTCATTTTCTAATGAGAGACAGAAAGGGATTGGAACCAGATTGGAGGGAAAGTGGGAAGAAAATGGGAGGGGTAGAGGGAAGGGAAACTGTAATCAAGATATAGTATATGGAAAGAAAACTTTTTCAATAGAAGAAAAATAACAATAATAATAAAATATTAGCTGACCCAACATGGGCATCTTGTAGAGGAGATGTTACGCCAGGCAGAGGAATTTGGATTTTATCCCACAAGAAAAACCCAAGGAAGTTTCTGCACAGAGAAAAGCACAATGAAAACAATCATTTAGAAATGTTTCTCTGATGGAGACCAGATTAGTTCAGAAGAATTGAGTATGGGGATATCGGCCTGCATAGTGGCTAGTGGAAGAGGAGCAGATGCTGTGGGCTTTGAAAAGAAGAATTGGAGAATCTGTTGATCAGAAAGAGTCAAGAAAGAAGCATCTGACAAATAGCCAAATGAATGGAAACAAATGAACTATGAACCAAAAGCTGTGGAGCCCCCAGCTGGATCAGGCCCTCTGGATAAGTGAGACAATTGAATATCTTGAACTGTTTGGGAGGCCCCCAGGCTGTGGGACTGGGACCTGTCCTTAGTGCATGAGCTGGCTGTTTGGAACCTTGGGCTTACACAGGGACACTTTGCTCAGCCTGGAAGGAGGGGACTAGACCTGCCTGTACTGAATCCACCAGGTTTAAATGAATCCCCAGGGGAGTCTTGGCCCTGGAGGAGATGGGAATGGAGGAGAGGGGCTAGGGGGAAGGCAGAGGTGTGGGCGGGAGGGGGGAGGACAGGGGAACCCATGGCTGATGTGTAAAATTAAAACACAAATATAAAAAAAAAAAGAAGCATCTATGATTATTGCAAGGACTACACTTGACGGAAGGAATACAGTGGCGGTGTTGTAAAGGGTCTCTCACATACTTGCATCTATCTCTGAGGCAGCCATGTTACCACTTGTCAGCAATTTTTCTCTTGATAGGTTTGTGAATGGATGCATTCCCATTAGTACTTTGAATTAAATTCACCTTACTCTAAACAACTTTTATGTAGGGTCAGTTAAACAATCTTTTGGAGTACTGGAAAAATATATTTCATATTAATTTAAGCTACAAGCCTGAGAAACACTGTGTAACATCCATGAAACATCTTTCTTCAAGAAAATGATTAGCATTACCACTTGTAAATTTTTAATAATTAAATTGGAAGAGAAATATTTTCTGTAAATATATTATAGAATATAGTCAAAAGATTTAGTCATAAATTTATTTGGAAAAAAATAAAAAACCATTGTGCAAGGTATTTTCTCTCTCCCAAAGTTAAGATCAGAATTTTGTGGTTTGACTTTGTTGATAGAGATAGAATTGAACCTGGCACTTTCAAGATTAAATTTATTTAAATAATGGGATTTTTCAAATTTTTTAAACCAATTTCAATGTAAAATTTAGTTTAAGTAGCAAAATACTTCACTGCATTTTTCTCAACTCTCTCTGCACAGAGAATAAACCACAGTAAGTCCAAATGGCTCCTTTAATTCCATGAGCTTTTAAGTGTGTCTATGTAAACTCAGAGGGTACCTGTCTCTCTTGTCTGGTAGAATGCATGGAAAGAGGAAGAAAGACTATAAGTAAAGTATTTCAGAACTCAGACTTTCCCTAAATTGAGACAGCCTTTCCTTGAGTTTGTGCAGGAGCATTTTCATTGTACATGAAATATGGTGAAAATTCCTACAATCACAACTGAAGACTTTCTGAATATTTAACTTCTCAGTATTTTCTACATGTAAAAGTATCTATAATTTAATAAAGGAGGTTATCATGAAAAAATGTGAGGTGGAGACTAGCATGTTTGTGTGAATTCTTTATGGACATGTTGTTTCCAGAAGTAGATGACATCTGGGATTCAGCTTGCCTTCTTGCTGATAGATATTCTTTTCAGCCTGTAATAAAGGCCATCTCCATGAACTGGTGTGTTGTAGGAATAAATTGCCTTCCTTTCTATGGTGTGAGTCTTACCAGAGAGTTTTGGAAATGTTTAGTAATTCTCCGAGGGAACATCAGAGACTAAATGATTCCTCATACACATAGAGGAAGACACTGGCATCAGGATAAGACATTGACCATAGGTCACAAGAATGGTGTGCTTAAATTCAGAGGCTCTGATTCATAGGTATCAGTCACAAAAACTAGACCCATGAACAACAATCATGGCAACTACTAGTCTAGATGGGTAGACATTTGCAAGTTGAATCTTTAGATGCATATGTTTAAACTGGGTTATTCAAAGAAGTAAGAAAATTAATAAGAAGGCATGTGTGTGAGGGGGTGCTTCAAGGATTGGGGGATAGAATACATGGCATGAAGAAGGAAAGGGAGATAATAGAATAGGAAGAGTTAAATATGTTGACAATGGAAGCATTAGGTAGAGGAGAAAATATATGAATGGCTAACTGAAGTCATCTGAAAAGGCTATATGGAAACCTGTAGTTGGAATCTTAAAGGTACTTATTAATTAAACCAAACCCGAGGCCAGTTATTGGGGTGAAAGCTGGAAGATCAGAGAAGCAGAACAAGCCACAGCTATCTCACCTTGCTAGTTCCTCAGGTGATCCTGTTTCCTCAGGCTGGAAGCTTCTGAGTCCTCCTCCACATGAATCTCAGCTGAACTGTGTTGCTCCAAAGCTTAACTAACTACATGCTTTTTCCCCTTTCGTTCCTGGTCTTCACGCCTTATATACCTTTTTCTTTCTGCCCCCACTCCCTGGGATTAAAGGCGTGGGTCACCATGCTTAGCTGTTTCTAAAGTGGCCTTGAACTCAGAGATCTGGCTAGCTCTGTCTCCCAAGTGCTGGGATTAAAGGTGTGTACCACCACCGCCCAACTTCTGTTATGGCTTACTCTTCCCATTTTCTAGTCACCATTTCTGGCTCTGTTCTAGTGGCTGTCTGTTCTCTGACCCCAGATATGTTTATTTCGGGGAACACACAATATTTCAGGGAACACAATACCCACCACAGAAACCTACTTCTGCAGATACTTTTTAAAATATCACATACACAGGGTTACCCTCTGTAGTGGGCGCCAATGCTTATTAAGACTCCATAAGTTACCAAATAAAAATCCTAGCACCAGCTGTGGTTTGTCTCTTTTAGAGTTATTGGTCAATGAGTTTTCACAAACAGTTCCCCCACATCCTACCACATCCTACCAAATATTACAGGCTACTGTCATTGCTCTGGGTTCATCTAGAGCTTGAAGGTAAGATCATATTGCTTAAGACACCACACATGTAAGTCATAAAGCATGGAAAATCAAGCTAGTACCAACCTGGAAGCTTCATCCCTACTAGCTAGCTTTCATAATGACAGAAGTTTCTATTTGTACTACTGAGGGAGAAAAGTACTCAACAATACTAATTATTAGTCACCCTTCCGTTGCTGTGATAAAAATGATGACCAAGTCAAGTTAAAGAGAGTAGTGTTAATTTTAGCCTAATGGTTCAAAGGAGTAAACATGGCAGGCAGGCAGAGAAGCATAGTGGCAGGCGAAAGACATGGAGAGATCGCATCTTTAACCACAGCACGCCGGGGTGGTGGTGGCACATGCCTTTAATCCCAGCACCTCGAGATGCAGAGCCAAGTGGATCTCTGTGAGTTTGAGGCCAGCCTGGGCTACAGAGTGAGATCCAGGACAGGCTCCAAAAATCTACACAGAGAAACTCTGTCTCGAAAAAACAAAAAGAAAAACAAACAAACAAACAAAAACCAAACCAAACCAAAACTAAAACAAAAAACAACAAACACAGAATAAAGCAGAGAAAGTGAACTAGAAGTGGTGTGAGGCTTTAAATTCTCAACTTCTCCCCAGTAACATACTTTCCCTAGCAAGGGTGCATCCCTATAACCTTTCCATACAGTGCTATCAACTGAAAACCAAGCATTTAAATGTCTGAGTCTGTGGGTGACACTTATCATTAAAACCTCCACACTCACTCAGCTGTTAACGCTGGGAATCACAAAAACAACTGGCCTGTGAAGATATTTCTGCCTGTACAATATTGGCACCAATGTTATCAGAGTAACCAAATATTTTCTTCTTAGATTTAAAGCCTGCTACATAAGACAGAACTTATATCTGGTACTGTTAACTGGATCAAGATTCAATGATTGTCTAATTCAAAGTCTCTAGGGGAGAACATAAAAAATATTACTCTGCTAAATGAACATAGTTCATCATAGTTAGTATTTAAAAAATCCCATACATTCTTACCTTTATATTAGTGAATCTCTCAACCATCATTAGAGAAGCTTTATTGTTTTTTAACTAAGTCGTTCTACTTACCAATAAAGACTCAGGAGTCAGATGTTGGGATGAAAACCTGTTAGATCAGAAAAGCCAAGAAGCAACCAGATGACCTTCCTTCTTGGCTGGAGACCCAGAAAGAGACTGTCTCTCCACTCATCCCAATCCAAAAAGAGACCATGAATCTCTAAGTCACTCTCTACTCCTTCCTGTGCATCTCCCTATTCAAATTCCTGGTTCCTCCTTATTTTGTATGGCTAATTCCTGTCAACTAGTTACTGACTCTATCCCCTGATCCAAGGTTGATTTTATTAACACAGTCTAGGGGTTTCACATTGCAATCAAATATTCCAAAACAAAGCGTCCTTATTCAGTAGATAGTGATTCATTCAGAGGCCACAACTAGTCAACATGCTAGGAATGAGAAACTGTGGAGGGCTAAATTCTAAATGGAACATCTACATCACACCCTCTCCCACTAAGACTCATGGGTTATTGTGGAAGGGTGGAAATATTGTAAGACACAGAAGTGGTAAATGTCTGCAGCAAAATAGTATTTGCTTGACATGATATCCCAGTTACACCTATGTCAGCCAAAATCCCAGCATGGTTGGAGAAGAAGCTCACAAATTCCCTCTCCCAGCTGTGAAGCTATTCACAACTGACTGCTGCTGGAGGAGAGAGGAAGTTTCCTTTCGGGATATATCCCATGAAAGACTATCCATCCATGCTCCAGTATGTGTTCCTGTCCCCATACACATTTAGGCAGTACTAAGTGAACTCAGTGGCCTTTAAAAAAGAAAGAAAGGACATAACGTTGGGAGCAAAAATGGTCAAGAGAATAGGGAAGGTATTTGAGGGGAAGTAATGAGAATTGGATTTGATCAAAATGCATTACACACATGTATGAAATTCTCCAAGAATTAGAAAAAATATTATGTTAGGATCTGGGCTTCCAGCATGGGTGCTTTCTGACCAAAGAAGAAAAATTTTATGTCACATGACTACTGAGTGACCTCATCTATAAGTCATCCCTTCTCCCTGCTGTATTATTTTATGTCCCTCACCCCATCTTATTTGTTTGCTTACAGTAGCACTGAATCACTGCTGTGAACGGTGAGGTCCTGCCCCTTCATCTAACACCTGGATAAATGCTGGTGTCTGTACCTGTGCACATTACTTCTATTCTGTTGTATGGAGATAATGAAAGTTTATTCCAGCATCCTCCGTGACTCTAACAAGGCATTCACGCAGAGGCCAATTTCCTTCCCTACTGCTGTGGAGAGTGTTCAACTTGGACTCTCATTGTGCTTGCTTTATATCTGCTCCTCTCTCCTTTGGGATCCCTTGGACCATTTCAATCATGCACATTCCTAAAATGTAACTGCAATCTGGGCTGTTTAGAACAGTCTGTGCCAGGGAACTCTGAGACAGGATCATAGTGATGCTTCTGCTCCTTGCATGTTCCTCTCTTTCCTCCTTTTCTTTTAAAACCCTCAAGTATTACGTAGGTGTGCAGAATAGACTATGTGAGTGTTTGGTGAAAAGTCAGAACATTTTATTTTCACAAAAATGTGAACAACAAAATATATTTTAAGCTCCCCTACATTCCTGTAAAACAGAGCAATGTAGCAGAGCAACAGCCATATTACTTATGGAGACCCCCATGTCAAGGACTGGTTCACAGCAATTGTTGCCTGAGCCAGCAAGACTGCTTGAGGTCACTGAAAAACAATGACTCTATGAGTTGGGTCAGTTCTGCTGCAGTCCTTTTGAATTCATGCTGACAGTTCTGCCAAAAACCACACACACAGGTGCATACAGTCTCCTCCCCCGAAACAGATGGTGGGTGTATATTACAGAGGCCCTGGATGTGAAAATCCACTGGTTTTCTTAATGCAAAGAGACATTCTGTCTTCCCATTATTGCCAGTCTTTGGCTGAGAATGATTGTACCTGACATCTTTCATCCAACCCTACTTAGCTATGCATTTCTATAGCAACAATCAGTGTAGAAACCAGATTCTCATTAATCCTCTGATGTCCCCATTTGGTCTGCAGCTGACAAACAATATAAGTTCCAGTCCATTGATAGAGTGGAACTCTACTGCCATTTGTCAATATTGCTCAGAAGAAAAGGCACAGTGACTTTGTAAATGCCTTGGAAAACACTTTTGCTTTCTATGATTCTTTCTGTCTTTCCATTCTGGACTTCATCTTGTACACTAACCTCACTCACATTCTGCTGTCAGAACTCTCAGCTCTTAGGCTGAGAAGAACTGGCTTAGATTTCAATTCTCCATGCTTGCAGTTAAGGGCATAGGTGTCATACCTGCTGCCTCCCTGCCTCCTTCCTACTGTACCAAAGGACTCACACCTGGCATGGATTCTCTTTCTGGTTTTGAATAGTTTTTTCACACAATCAGTTTATTTGAAATGTCTACCTCTTCCTGAGGCAATTTAAAAACATTCTATGAGTCTAATTTTTGATCCCTGCCTGAGCCTGCTCTTAGCGTTCAGTCAGTGGAGAATAATAGTCCAAAGGTTTGCATAATACCCTATTGGGAATTAATCAGCAGTTCAGGTGAATAATGTGAAGGTGGTAGATTGGCTTTTCATGAGGATGAGAATAGAGATGCCTTTAGCTATGAAAAGGACAATTGGGAAAGGAGAGTAAAAATCATTAGCGAAAGAAATAGCTGTAAGAGAAGCAGTCATGTTGACTTGAATATATGTTGGCTCTACACTCCTTTAAGTCTAAGTAGCTTTAAATATGATATGTTCATTAAGTAGAGGCATTATTTTAAAATGGATCCAGAAGCTCTTCCATTGGTGTAACAAAAAGGTCCATTTACCAAGAGGATATGATGTTGTATAATAACTGTTAGAATATTAGAAAGTTCATGGAAATATGAAAAGATAGGATAAGGTTGTTGTTTCTCTGCTGCTTCGACAAATACATTAATATAAGAGGAATAATAATATACTAACATGAGCAATTAGCACACCCACCAGTGAGTATAAATATGTAAACATCTTGAAACTATAGAAAAGGCATCATTTAAGTTAGAATATGTTCTTGCTTTCCAATGGTTAAACAAGATGTGTACTAAAACTATACTAAAGATATGTTTGTCCCTATTGAGAAAGTAAAATGATGGGTATGATCCAGGGCTGTAATTCTAGCATCAGGGAGGCTGAGGTAGGGTATCCTGAGTTGGAGGCCATCCTTGGCTACATAGAGAGTCAGGAGAGTCAGTCCCTGGCCAGGAAGAGGGAATCAAGGGGAGGGAGAGAAGGAAGGAAAGGAAAGGAGTAGGGAAGAGAGGAAGGGAGGTAGGTGGAAGGGGGAAGAAGGAAGCAAGTGAGGGGGAGGAGTGAAAGAAGGAAGGACAATTAGATCTCGTGTTAGACTTTCTGCTTCTTTTGGGAAACCCTTTATTCCTTGAGTCAAATGACACCAGGGGAAAACAAGGCTTTTAGTTTTATTCCTATTGCCGCAAAAAATGCTCTGAAAAAAAGCAGCAAGGGAGAGGAACGGGTTTATTTAGCTTGTGATTTCAAGTTACAGCCCAGCCTTGGGGGATGGCAAGCGGCTAGTCACATAATATCCAGAGTCAAGAGCAGAAAGACTAAATACACTCTTGCTGGCTTAAATGCTGGTAGCTGAAGTGCTGCCATAATGAATTGGCTCTTTCTTTTCTTTTCTTTCTTTTTTTTTTTTTTTTGTTTATTTCTTTTGTTTTGTTTGTTGAGACTGGGTTTCTCTGTGTAGTCCTGGCTGTCCTGGATCTCGCTCTGTCGACCAGGCTGGCCTTGAGCTCACAGAGATCCACCTGGCTCTGCCTCCTGAGTGCTGGGATGAAAGGCATGTGCCACTACCGCCTGGCAAATTGGCTCTTTCTACATTAAATAATACTCAAGTCAGTCACCCATTGGCCGGCCTCCAGGCATAGAATCTGGTCCAGGTAATTCCTGGTTAATACTCTTCTCAGGTGATTCTAGGTGGTGTCAAGCTGACAATTAAACCAGCACAGCACAAAAAGCAAAATAATAATGTCAATATAAACTTAAAGATAGTGTTGAACTACAACACAAATCACAGCCCAGCTTCTCAGCACTGCTTCTGTCCATCAGGCTACTTCTCTAGAGGGGTATATTTTCATTTCCAAAACCAATCCTCCTAGACTTACACAAGAACTGTGTTGTACTTGTTCTTTCCGGCCTGCAAAGCAAATGCCATGACACTAGATGCCTATACCCCTACACTTCTTTCTTTAGCTATGGTGTGATGCTCTGAGAAGAGGTAGATTCTTAATTCCAATAGATATTTCTGTCCAAGCCACAATATCTGTTTCAGCACAGATTACACCAGGTATCAAGGAAACTGCAAAACCACTGGGGGTGTTGGGGAACTGAGTAGAGCCCAAGGTGTGAGTGCTCGACACCTCTCCCATGACCAGCAGATTAGGAGGGAGCATTCATCTCCATGCACACACTTTCTTCATCCTGTAGTGCCATCCCCAGAGACCATGAGGGTAATTTTGCTTAGGTATCTTGATCCCACCAAGTCTTGCCCTTGTAAGCATCAAATATTAACCACTGTTTGGAAACAAACCACCAAAGATCTTAATTGTTTCTTTGGCATTTGGAATTTTAGTGGCTATGAGGAGCTGCCCTGTCTTCTTTCTGCATCCATCTGTTTAAGTACTAACTTCATTACAGATGCTTATAGAGATTTTGCAATGGTAATTGAGTTACAGGGATGTCATTTGTTATTGGTGTGACCTTTGATCCAATGTGACTAGAGTCTTTTCATAAAAGGGGGTCATTTGGGCATCCATTCATGCCAAAGTAAATGATGCAAAGGATCAAGAGGAGCCCATAGTCCTAGAAAAGTCACCTCCAAGCAGATCTTCCTTTTCAGCCTTCAGTAGCAAGCAAACCCAATACCTCAGTCTAAGATTCAGACATGAGAACTGGGACAATACATGTGAACTCTTTAAGGCATACAGTTGGTGGTTCTCTGCTGTGGCAGCATGAGCTCACCCACTAATGGTCAAAAAGGGCACAGTAATTAGGAACTGTATGCCTTCAGGATTTTATACAGGTAAAACACAGTTGGGTGTGGGAAAGTCCTCCTGCAATCTTTCTAGTTGATGGGGAGGAAGGATCATTAGACATAATTATACAGACTAGAATAATTGTTAAAATGATTAGAATATGCTAGCTATTTAGAAGGAACATAATTTGGGGCTGCCCTAGGAAAGCAAAAGGGTGGTCACTCTGTATGGAGCAATCACAGCATTAAAAGATTGACATCACTTTGTCTTTGCCTTCTTTACATTCATTTACTAAAACCCAAAGTCATCCACCCTGTGAAATTTTTAGCATAAGATTTTGCTAAATGCATGCATGTTGCAATATGTCCCTTTAATTTTTAAATGTTTTTTTGTGTATATGTGTGTGATGTGGGCATATGAGTAGCACACTTGCCATGGCTGTATTACTGTGTGTGTGTGTGTGTGTGTGTGTGTGTGTGTGTGTGTGTGTGTGTGTGTGTGTATGTGTGTGTGTAGGTACATGCTTGCTAAGGCTATATATACATATGTAACATGTTTCTCTCTCTGTGTAGGTGCATGCTTTCAAAGTATATATATTATATGATGGTCGGAGGAAGACTTTTCAGTTAGGTCTTTTTTCCACTTGTTTTGGAGCAGACTGCTATTGCTCCAGCCCCTTTGTATATTTCAGATCCAGGAAATTCTCAGCATTTCTCTTTTTTCTACCTCTCATCCAGCTGTATGAATGTTGGGATCACAGATATGTGCTATTACTTTGATCTTTTTACATGGGTATAGGCCAAGCACTTTTACCCTCAGACATCTCACAGATCCTATATTTCTCTTTTGACTAATAGACCCATTATCTCAAGCATCTACTAAGTGTGGTTTAGTTAAAAAAAATGGTCTGCTATTCTTTGCTAAATTTTTATTTTATATGTATGGATATTTTGTCTGCATACTTGTCTGTGTACCAACTGCAAGTCTGGTGTTCAGGGAGATCCCTGGAACTGTAGATACAGATGGTTGTGAGCCATGATGTTGGCACTGGAGATTGAACCTAGGTTGTCTAGAAATCCAGTCAGTTCTGGTAACAGCTGACTCTCCTCTCCAGTCCTCAATCTGCTATTTGCTATTCACTTGCTCCATGAATAAGAGGTCAGCATACCAAAGTGATGATGGTGCACAGCCAGAAGTCTTATACATAAAACAATAGTATGTAAATTAATGTCTGGATTTGTATACAACAATGTGTGATAGTCCGTGCATAGTCTTGGAGCTTCTTGCCTATAGTTTATTCAAGAAATGAAGATGAGAGTGTTGGATATGAGTGTTAGCCTTCAATAGATGAGGTAGGTTTTGTCTTTTTTTTATCATTGTGGTAATTTTTATTTTTTTAATTTTATTTTGTAATTTAGTTTTATATATCAGCCATGGAGTCCTCTGTCCTCCCCGCTCCCCCTACCTTCCCCCCAGCCCTTCCCCCATTCCCATCTCTTCCAGGGCAAAGACTCCCCTGGGGATTCAGCTCAATTGGTCTTTTTGTTTGTTTTAATTTTTTGTTTTGGGTTTTTGTTGTCATCGTTATTGTTTTCTGATATATATATATATATAATGTTTGGAGGGTAGGTACTTCCCAATGCTGGGATTAAAGGTGTGTGCCACCATACCTGGATCTGTTCCCAGTGTGGCCTTGAACTCACAGAGATCCGATGGATCTCTGCTTCCCAAGGGCTGGGATTAAAGGCATGTGCTACCACTGTCTCACTTCTATGTTTAATTTAGTGGCTGACTTTGTCCTCTGATCCCCAGATAAAGTACACAGTATATCACCAAACCACTCACCCTACCCACCAAGCCCTTCCTGTCCTGTTATTGTTAATTTCCCTTCATGCCACTTGATAGTTCTATCTTTTTTGGAGTCATTGATTGCTCTTACAAATAAATTTTTAATTAATCAGTTTGTAGTTTATCCACTTCAACATGTTTTAATTAATAAGTTAAGGAATACTATCCTTTCAGGGAGCCATGTAGCCTCCCTTTGTCATACTTTTCATCTTCTGTGTGTGTTTTTAGGTAGAAGCTTACACATCTGTTGACAAGGATGAGTGTTTTATGTATTGCCTAAAATTTAGCTAAAATGTATGCTATGACTACTGTATGCGATAACAAAATTTCCCCATTTTCTAACTATTATTTTGTCAATGTCCATGCACTGACCATGTCTTTTTAAAGTTAGCATTATATGTTTATGCCTACTAGACAATCAATACCATAACATAAAAGAGAAAATATATAACAAACACCATAAAGAGCCATTATTGTTCCTAAATGACCCAAGAAGTCACTTTCCCCATGCATATGCAGATAAAGACAGTAGCATATTTTTAATTGTATAAAACAGAAGCCACTCTAGTGACAAGAGAATGAAAGTGAAAACTGTGAACAGAGGCCCCGATTATCTTAAAGTTGAATCATTCCTTTTCCTGAATTGGGTAGGACCTTTTATGGCCAAAGTTTGAGTTAGAGTAATCCTTCTTGTTTTCAGTTTCTAATCTCTCAGTTGCCACCATCAGCCACAGTCCAAGATATTAAGACAAAAATTCTAGAAACAAACTATTCAAAAACATTAAATCAGGCAACATTTAAGGGCTATCCTTTTGTCCAGGGTGTGTGTATCAGATATACTACATGTTGGCTAGTCAATACTTATCTCACTTATTAGATTGGCTGTGGTAGTATCACAGTGAATACAGTTAGGTGATCCTTATTTTGTTCAATATCTTCTAAGAGCAAGAGCTCAAAATTTCTAGAGTTTATACTAAAATATAATTTTATTCTATTCTGTTGCTAGTTATTACAGATAGCCCCTTGTTGAACTTATTTACAAACTAAACTTTATTGTAGATAGATGTACATAGAGTAAAACAGCATACACAGGGTTTCAAAATTTGTGTGTTCCAGCATCCATTTAGACTCTTAGAAGAGATTTCTTATGGATATGGGAGGAATGGCTGATGGACATAAGGAGTTTGTATGTTATGTGTTCTATGACAGTATACATAATTGACCCAAAAAAATCTACTCAGAAACTCCTACAGCTGATAAACACTTTCAGCAGAGCAGTTGGAATATATATATATATATATCAGTAGCCTTGCTATATACAAATGAGAAATGGACTGAGAAAGAAATATGGGAAACGACACCTTTCACAATAGCCTTAAATAATGTATCTTGAGGGTAACTCTAACCAAAGAAGTGAAAGACTGTGTTGTAAGAACTATAAGACGTTGAAGAAAGAAATGGAAGAAGATGACAGAAAATGGAATGATCTCCAATGTTCATGGGTTGGTAGAATTAATACAGAAAAAATGGCCATCCTGCCAAAAGCAATCTACAGAGTCAATGCATTCTCCATCCAAATTCCAACACAAGTCTTCATAGTTCCTAAAAAGACACTCTTCAGCTTCATATGGAAACAGAAAATCCAGGAAGGCTAAAATGCTCCTGTATGGCAAAAGAACTGCTGGAGGAATCACCATCCCAGATCTCCAATTGTACCATAGAACTATAGTAATAAGATCAGCATGGTATTGGCACAAAAAAGGATACATTGATCAATGAGATAGAATCCATGTACATATGGACATCTGTTCATTTGTTTTTGTTTTTTTACAAAGAAGCCAGAAAAAACAAAACAAACAACATTTTCAACTAAGAGGCTGGTCAAACATTATGTGCTCTTGTTTTTGGTGCAAGAAGGTACTCTGCATCTTACCAAACGAGAGATGTAAACACCAAACCAGCTACACATCCTTTGATCTACAGTGGTGTCCTGCCTGCCAGATATGCTATTGCAATGGTGGCACAAAACTTTTAAGAGTAACCAACCAATATCTGATTTGACTTAAGGCTCATTCCATGAGATGGAACCCATACTCGAGACTGCATCAGTGACCAAGAACCTGAGACTAGATAGCCCAGGGACCAAGAGAACAACAAATGTTACTGTTTAAAAAAAAGTAGTAATAAAATGACTTGTGATGACATTCTGCTACATTCACAGATCAGTGCCTTTCTCAGCCATCATTAGAGATGTTTCCTCTTGCAGCAGATGAGAACCAATATGAGACCCACAACCAGACAATATGCAGAGTGAGAGACCATGCAACCTTATGTTGTATGCCTTAATCAAATCCCTCCCTTCAGGGCTCAAGGAACACTGTAGAAGAGTAGGAAGAGTAAGTGTATGAGCCAGAAGGAGTGGAGGACACCAAAGAAACAAGGCCTTCTAAATAAGCAGGATCAATGCACACATGGAATCTGAGACTGAGGCAGCATACACAGAGCCTGCAAGGTTGTGCAGCAGATTGGCTCCTAGAACTGAAAGGAGAAGTAGCCATATTCCTCCAGCCCTAACCCAAGAGCTATCTCCAACTGATAACCATTTACAAATGAAAATTTAGTTTTCTCCAAAAGAGTCTCATTGGGAAAACAAAGTACTCTTAATGGTAGGCTGCATATCCAGATGTAAACAGACAACATAAAATAAACTCAACCACATCGTTTGAGCTTCCTTGTTTCATAACGTCATGTCAGGGCTTTGTCTTTCTTAGTTTTCTCTTTCTTAATTTTTAATTTAATTTATCTTTTTTACTCCCTATGTATCCTACAGCTCCTTTGGGTATGTGGCATGGCTTCTAGTTTAATGTTTTTATACAATTCCTGAGTGTGTGAACCAGTGGGCCTCTGAGTCTCTATCTGTTTCCTGTTTCTTTTCTTGGACGCTTTTCCTTATGTTCATTTGTTTGGTCCTATTCCAATGTGCAAGTTTCTTGCTATATTATATTATATTATATTATATTATATTATATTATATTATATAACATATCATATTATATTATATCATGTCATATTATATTATATTCTTATTATCCCTTAAAAGCCTGTTTGTTTTCTAATAAGAGACAGAAAAGGGGTAGATCCAGTTGGGAGAGTAGGTAGGTAGGAACAGGGAAGAGTAGAAGGAAAGGAAACCATAATTAGGATATATTATCTGAAAAAATTATTTTAAATAAAAGGAAAATATATTTTGGAAAAATGTTAAAATTACCTGGGCTAACTACTAAGAAATTTGAGACTATTTTAGGGCAAAAAGAAGTGATGGAGGATACAGTGGTGTGATGATATGAAGAAATAGAAAATGAAGTTTATATTTTAGTTAAGTGTCAGTTTGTTTACAGAGGACCCTTCCCAAACAGGCAGAGAATCTCTCCAAGAACTCTGTCTCCTATAGAGAAGCATCTATTTTGGATATTCTAGATAAAGTTTTAGAAGATGGTTTTCTCTCGTTTGCTTATCAAGAATGATAACATTATTTCTATCCTGGAAATTCCTAGCTGTTTCCTGGGTCAAGTTCTAAGCATTTTGGAGTATTTGACATACAGAGGTATCTTGTACTTTTTATTTATTACCAGCATTCTATCATCTTTTATGGATACATCTTGGGCAAATATTTAATGCATTAATCAAAACCTTGCATTTCTGACAATACTATTACTCAGCTGAATAGGCAAGATCTGAGAAACTTACCATCATTCCCCAGCAGGCCAGCTGCACTGACACACTATGTGGCATCCCTTTCTACACAGACACTGGTATCTTGGCATAGAGGAGACCCTTGAGATACTAGACACATTTTGTTGGAAATTTGTATTGGGTAGCCATTCCAGCTTTGTTCTGGAAGTTCCAACCCCCATTGAGGTTTCAGTAACTGTCACACCTACAAGGCATGGCAAAGAGAGGACCCTGAAGACCTGAGATCCAGATGCACTGGCACTCTTGGTTCCTGGACCCTGGACGCTGGAGGTAGACCAAGCAGAGTTCTCCAGAGAACACCACCAGACTGCACTACACCTTTCCCAGACCCTGTAAACTATCTCTTCACTTGTAAGAAACCGCACAAAATAAACCTCCCTTTTAACTACGTGGAGTGGCTTTAATAATTTCACCAATATCAACGTCTCAGATAATAATACTACTACAAAATGAGTCAGGTAAAATAATGTATATCTAAAATCCCAGGACTTGGGGAATTGAGGCAAAAAGATTATGATAACCAGAATCTAGAAAGGAAGGATGGAAGGGATGGAGAGAGAGAAAGAGAGAGAGAGAGAGAGAGAGAGAGAGAGAGAGAGAGAGAGAGGGAGAGAGAGAGCAGCAAGGAGGGAGGGAGGGAGAGGGAGAGAGGGAGGAATGAAGGAGGACAAGAAAGCATATCAAAATCTTCAGATTGACACTGAAGCAAAACAAACCACCTGAAGGTCAGGTCTACCACACTGAGCCCACTCCTCTATGATTGTAAACATTGTTAGCCTGGAGAGAGTAACACTCTGTGCTTACAAGGAGCCCAGAGAGTTAAGGACCATGAAAATGACACACAGTTAATCTACTTAAACATTTTGAAAATGTTTATATTAAAATAAAAATATACTCAGAAAACAAAATCTACTGCATTTGGTAGCAACAAACTCTCTTTGAAAACATGTTGCTGAATTCTGCTCCCAATGGGGCAGTGACAAGATTTTCTGAATGCCTTCTAGATAATAGCAAGGAACAAGAATATGGTTATTTCCCTCTTCACAGAGCAGTAAGCTGAAACCTGATTTAAGAGACAAGTTGTAAGCACAAAAAGTTAAGTCTCTGCTTACTGTAATCAGGGTCTTGAATGGGGCTCTGGGAAATGATCATCCAAAACCATATACTGCTGGGAAGTCAGTAAGAGGTGAAGGGGAGTATGGTGATATATTGTATCCCGCCAATATATTGTACACCCTAATAAAGCTTATCTGAGGATCAGAGGAAAAAGCCAGCTACTATATTAAACATAGAAGTCAGGCAATGGCAGCACATGCCTTTAATTCTAACATTGGGGAGGCATAGATCCATCTGGATTTCTGTGAGTTTAAGGCCACACTTGGAACAGATCCAGATGTGGTGGCACATGCCTTAAATACCAACACTAGTTAACCATAAAGGTCTGGAGGTCTGTACCAACAGACAGGAAGTGATGTAGCTGGGAAAAGGGAGGAAGTAAGATATAGAACAGAAAGGCATATAGGCATGGGTATACAGGAAGTAGGTCTCTTTGGAAGCTGAGGAGTTGGTGAGGTGAGGTTGGCTGTGACTTGTCCTATTCCCTGATCTCTCAGCTTTTATCCCAATATCAGGCTCCAGGTTTTTATTAATAAGGTCGTTTAGTAATTCATCTTACAAGGCGTAGAGTTGCTAGTAGTACCTGGATTTTGGCATGCATTTCTCATAGCACAGGATCTCCTTATTTTCTGGATTTTCCACAGATTAGAAAGATCCAGATCATACCTCCCTATCCAAATTTACTGAACATACACACACACACACACACACACACACACACACACACACACACACACACAAACATGGATGAGAATTTTCAGAGATAAGTGATAGATTTAAAGCTCCAAGGACTTGAGATAATTACAATGAACAGACATAATGTAAAATGGCTACATCATAAATATGTCAAAAATGTGAAATGACATTAATTAGGAAACAATAAATGCCTAATAGCAATAAACAGGCAGCTTTGACAAAAATAAAATAAAATAAAAAATAAATAAAAAACTAACTATTGCTTTCAAAAGTGAAAAAATACAACTGTTAAAATAAAATAAGTGAGAGTTTTAAAGAAAGCAAAGGAAAGAATTAATGAATCTTGGAAAATACAGGAACACACAAAGTCAAAGAGACCTAGGTGACCATGGCAGCTTTCTGGGACACAGGCTTCCATGAGACTTACGCTAAAGCTCTGATGAACGAGACTCATAATTATCTCTGAGCACTGCATCTGGGACTTTACCATGGACCTGTGTGCCCCACTGGGGCTGTGACTCCTTTTATCTTGATCCTCTGGGCTATGTAGAGAGCAGCCAGGATTTTGAATTTGAAGTGTATGCTAATGACCTATAAGGAGCCAGTTGTCTGATGTGTAACCCAAACTAGGATTCCACTTGATTTAACCCCATGCATAACCCTTTTCTAACAATACCTTTATTAGCCTGAAACCCATACCTGCATGCACTATGCACTCACTCTAAACAATGCATCTAGTAATCTGTTGGCAATCTAGAATCCCTGCATGCATCCAGTGGCATGCATACCCCAGTTCCAACAACATAATAAGTTTTTTCTTCCATAAAGAACCATCAAATGTAGACAAATTCTCTTCAGTCTTATTCTAGTTACATCTGTATACATGGTTTTGAAGGCAAAGGGTGCCCTCTGAGTGAACTTTGACAGAGAATCAATCCTCTTTTACCAACTTATGCCAATGGACAACTGGGTGTTCAAAGACTCAAATCCAAAGTATTCTGGAAAGAGAAATACACAGTGCACGTCCACGATCAAGCTTATCTATCAAAGTAGGATACAGGATACAAACCTAACTAGGTTATTGCCTGGGGCTCTTAGTACTGTCATTTACTTGGTACACTGTCACATTTGCTAGTGTATAAGACTCATTCCTGTCTTTTGAATAAGGCTACCTTGATGCTTTTGTAAATGTGTGTAAGCCATTTTTCAGTTCTTTGAATAAGAGGCCTAGGGCCTGGAAACAACTTGCCCAGACCTTGAGCACCAGTGATACAATGGGATGAATTTGCCTTTATCACCCAAGTAAGCTCCTCTATGTCTATTACAGAATGAATGAAAGGCCTGGAAAGAGAAGACAATTATACAGTTTCCTGGGCTTCATTTTAGGCTTCTATAAAGATGACTTGGAAACGTACATTTTAAACCATAAACTTTTAGTGTGATTTGTTATACTGAGAATTGTCCTTGTATCCATTATCCACATTTTATCTCTATATATTTATGTATTTCTTATTTGTTTTTTGATTTTTTTTGAGATAGGGTTTCTCTGTGTAGCCCTGGCTGTGTTGAAACTCAGTTTTGTAGGCCAGGCTGGCCTTGAACTCAGTGCTCAGCATGTCTCTGACTCCAAAGTGCTGGCATTAAAAGTGTGTGCTACCTGAAAATAGTTGAGATCTCCATGAGTAAACTGAGGATGAGGGGTGGGCAATGGAGGGTAGGGGATAGGGGATGAGAGCATAAGGGAATGGGATGGTCGAGCTGGAACAGGGAGGGAGGGGAAAATGCAATGAAAGAGATACCATGGTAGAGAGAGATATCATGGGGATCGAGAGAAACCTGGTGCTAGGGAAGTTGCCAGAATCTCCAAGGATGACCTCAGCTTGGACTACTAGCAATAGTTGAGAGGGTGCCTGAACTGAACTGGCTTGCCCCAAAGATCACTGGTGAATACCCTAACTGTCATCACAGAAATTTTCTCCAAAGACTGATGGAAGCAGATGCAGAGATCTATAGCCAGTCACTAGAAAAGAGCTCTAGGAGTCCAGTCAAAAGAGAGTGAAGAGGGAGTCTATGAGCAAGTGCATCAGGAACATGCATGGATGACCAAACCAAACTAGAGGGAACTCATGAAAGTTGGATCAATGGCTGTGGAGCCTACATGGAACTGGACTTTGCATGGCAAGACAATTGTATACCTTGATCTGCTTGGGAGGCACCCTGGCGGTAGGATCAGACTCCATCTCTGGTGCATGAGTGGGCTTTGTGGAGCCCACTACCTATGATGGGACACCTCATGCAGCCTTGAGGAGGGAGAACAGTCAGAAAAAGTATAATTAAGATACCCTTCGGTAAAAACTTCCAGTCAAATATAACATTTTCCTTTTTACATGCCTTCTCTGAAGGAAGATGGCTTTAGGCCTTCTGAGCACTTGTCAGGATAAGATGAGGCATCGTGTTTCTCTGCCCTTCCACATCTCACCTCATCATCCCAAGGCAATAGAATGTACCCCAGCACCAGTTCTCAACCTTCCTAATGCTGCAACCCTTTACTACAGTTCTTCATGTTGTGGGGACCCCCAACCATAAAATGGTTTTCATTGGTACTTCATAACTATAATTTTGCTACTGCTATGAATTCCAATGTAAATATCTGATATGTAGAATATCTGATATGTGACCTCTGTGAAAGTGTCTTTTGACCCACCAAAGGGGTCACAACTCACAGATTAAGAACTGCTGTTCTACAGGAATAGATCCTGAGAGGACCCAACTGTGGCTCCTGTAAGTTTACTATACACATTTGACCTCTGGGCTTTTTCTGCTTATTGGCTTCTTTCAAATCCCATGAAGACAAAAGTAAAGGCTGAATACCTCAGACTGTATCTTTCAGCTCTAAGCCATTTTGGAAGAGTTGATCTGCACACCACACCCATGTTTCTGTAGTGGACTGAACTCTCCCGCAAATCCCAGAGCTATCTCTTGACTTCCCTGTGTATCCTGCAGACCTTGTGTTTGTTTGCCTTCCTCAATGTTTAGTGTTTAAAATCTTGCCAACATAAATACAATTTTGACAACTAATAAACTGTCCTCTTTAAAGAGGTAGAGGGGCAGATTTCTCAAATTCTGTCCAGAGTATATTTTCTTCACAGAAGGGAACTATTATTCATGACATATTTTAATTGGGTGATGCTCTTCTGCTGGTGGAACTGACTGTAGCAGTAGCCAGCATTCCATGAGGGGTGCGTCACAGGCATCAGGTGTGTGCAACCATACTTTAGCTCTTCTTCTTTATCTTCCCTCCCTCTCCTCCCTCCTCCCCACTCCTCTGCTCTGTTCCTCTCTTCCCTTCTGTCTTCCTTCCTCTCTTCTTCCCTTCCCCTCTCCCCTCTCGTTCCTCCATTCCTCTTCCTTCTCCAGTTATCTCCTTCTTTGTGTCTTTCATCTCCTTTTCTTTTCCAGTGCTTTCTGAAATGAGCTAACATTGGTAAAATGACAGTCAAAGTGTTTGAAAAGGTTTGGAAAACTAAATTAGTAACAATAAAGGGAAACTACATGGAAGGTAGTACAGGGTCATGGCAAAACACCAAAGCAATAATAAACCTATTACAGTGCAGATGATGTGTGTTCAGGGTGGAGGCCTGTGGAGCTCCAACAGCAGTTAGTGGAGTCTCCGGGGCTGTATACAGCACAGCCTTTACTTCTTGACTTCGAAGCAGTAAACAATCTGTTTCTTAAATACTATAAAAGATGGGATTTATCAGGCTATAAAAGGTCCCTATGTACAAATAATGTAGATAATCCATCTATGGGAATAGCACTTCAGGCCATAGAAACACAGGCTGACCAGATGTCCTGAGCATGTTGTCCCCGAGCAGTGACTTAAAGTTTCTCATCATTTCGATAATTGTAGTGGCTATGATGAAAGATTGCAAAATGCTTTGGTTATGTTAGACATTTCTGCCCTCATGATCATGATTTTCCCCAAATACTTTTAGGATAAAAACTATTTTAGAGACCGAACTATGGTTGAGAATATGCTCAAACTGGCATAGCTAAAGTCTCTCAACACATGGTTAGTTAAAAGCCTGTCGTCTCTGGGACAAGATCCAGATGACTGTTGGACTATGTGGTAGACAAGAAAAGTGAAGGGGGCTTGTATATAACCATAAGCTGAACAAGGCAAGGAGGGTGACTGGGCAGGCAGAATTATCAGCTTGGGACATAGGAGGAAGCGCGACCTTGGCACCATAAGACTTAAAGAGGGAGTTTCTAAATCGTGGAAATAGACAGCTAATCTTCATCGTCATGTAAAATGGGCAGAGAAATTAGACAATTGCAGAACACCAGGGACCATGAATTATGTGCATCACAGAACCAGAACATTCTAGGATGGTGTGTGTAAGCTAGTCTCTTGAAGAAATGCACATGGTTTAGATTTTAAAAATTCACAAACATCTTCTGAGCTTTGCAAAGGAATTTTAAAAGAAGAATTTTCCAAACTTTTTCATTCCACCAAGAAAAGTGAGGAGTTATTTATAGCTGTATCCTGCCTGATGCACTGCTAGATTTGGTAAGTCTTGTAGGTTATAGACTGTTATTAGTCAACATCAAGAAAACAGAGGCTATGGCAAGCTGCAAGCCAAGCAGTGTCCTGCATATCACCATAGCATGCAGTTTGCAAACCTCATCTAACATGCAGCTTTCAGATACCTTCATGGAGGGCTGAGGGAGTAAACACCATCCCAAGAATGTAATGTCTATCAGTCAAATAAGTCAAGCAGCTGTTATCTGTTGTGCTATTTGTTAATTTATTTATTTGTTTGTTTGTTTATTTAGTTAGTTTTTTGGTTTTTTGAGACAGGGTTTCTCTGTGTAGCCTTGCACCTTTCCTGGATCTCACTTTGTAGACCAGGCTGGCCTCGAACTCACAAAGATCCACCTGCCTCTGCCTCCTGAGTGCTGGGATTAAAGGCATGCACCACCACTGCCCGGCCCTCTGTTGTGCTTTTAAGAACACTATCCCCCTTAGTGTGTGTGTGTGTGTGTGTGTGTGTGTGTGTGTGTGTGTGTGTGTGTGTGTGTTCTTCTTTGTGCTGAACTCTACACACAGACACGTGAAGAGAGAAAAAATTTCACATCTACTTCTAAATGTGTAGGTGCTGATGGCGTGGAAGAGGGCTTGGGGTGTAACTGTAGCAGTGGCTCACATGGAATTGCTAGAAATGCGGAAGAAAGAGACAACTTCCCTGTCAGCTTTTCATTGGTCATAACAGTGCTTAATGTACACTCCCAATACCTGTTCCTAGGAATTGGTTGACAATGTAGAGGAAGTCCCCCTTTTGTTTACACACTCAGAAGAGACCCTAGCCACTGTGCAAACAATGTAGAGGAAGTCCCCTTTTTGTTTACACACTCACAAGAGACCCTAGTCACTGTGCAGACAAAGTTCCCTTCTGATTTGGTTTGGAATGGGACTGACACTTAAAATGGTGAAGTTGAATTCTGATCTATTTTCCAGCCCCAAGAGGTATGAAGTACTACTCGACCTAAAAAGTCATTTCTTTAAGCCATTTACCTTGATATCACAGACTCTGGAAGATAGCAGTTTATTTCCAATTCTTCCACTCAGCAGTGGATAGTGGGATCTATAAAGTTAAAAAGAAAAAAACTAAATTATTATCAACGAGGCAAAGCTGCCTCCAATTCCTGAGCCACAAACTCAAGCCCAGAAGTCCAAGGTGCTTCTGTGGTCATTCTGTGTGACAAAATAAACCTGCAAGCAGGTGTTCCAAGTCTTAATTTCCTTTAAGAACATTTGATGTTCTGCTGAACTGTCAGATAGTGGATGGAAAACAAATCAGGGATTCCTAAAAGTTTATGTGAGGCTTTAGAATACTTTCTGCCACAAGGCCTTAGTCAAAATCCAAAATCTTTAGATTTGGAGATAGCAGAATGCAAGGGACTAAATATGAGCATAATATTAGAAACATGTAGAGCAGTGGCTCTCAACCTTCCTAGTATGTCAACCCTGTAATATAATTCCTCATGTTATGGCAACCCCCAGCCAGAAATTATTTTTGTTGCTA
Organism: Onychomys torridus; assembly: GCF_903995425.1. Lineage (NCBI taxonomy): Eukaryota > Metazoa > Chordata > Mammalia > Rodentia > Cricetidae > Onychomys > Onychomys torridus. The sequence goes on from NC_050460.1 coordinate 39,752,293, forward strand.
CTTCATAACTGTAATTTTGCTACTACTATGAATCATAATATAAATATCTCTGCTTTCCTATGGTCTTCCTAAGACCATATGACCCACAGGTTGAGAACTGCTGATATAGATACGGTGGATATGTGCTTCTCTGTGATAGCCTCAATACTCTGAATTGCATGAACTTTGCCCAGAGAGAACATGAGCCTTTGTCATTTAGAGCGATGTTGCCTGGTCCTAGATCTACCTGAGTACAGTGTTATTCACAGTAGCCAATGCCTTGATGCAAGGACCAAACTCTTGACATTTTGAGACATACTCAGCAGCAAAAAAAAAAAAAAACAAAACATACTATAGGAACTGGTATTTATTTGAGCAGTTTAATTTTATATCTGTTGAATCTAATAAAAATGACTTCCATTGCATTTTTTTTCAATCCTTTAACACACATACTCAGGCATACATCCATATTATAAAACTGGAATTTTTTCAAAATCTTTCTTCAGCATCCATAACTTAAGAAACATTATCCTGCATATAGACCATTTTTGTTGTTGTTTTTTTTTCAAAAAAATAAAGAAAACATTATCTTTGTAAATCATGAGTCATAGTTCAGAATCCAAGTCAGTAATAGCAGTATTATTTATAATTGATCCCCAGATTGTTGCCTACTGGAGCTAGGCAATATAAAGTTGATGGAGAGCATACTTTGTGAGCATCTATAATTAATATTTTCATTTACATGAAGCTAGTTAAAAATTTAAGACTGCAGAGTCTATAGGGCAGAGATAAGAGTAGCCCAGCTTCAGTTCTGAAGTGAGAAAACTTAATTCCAATAATTCTTGCTCATACAATCCCTCCTCTTTCTCACCAATTGGACTCCTGGAACTCCACCTGGGGCCTGGCTGAGGATCTCTGAATCCACTTCCATCAGTTATTGGATGAGAGTTCTAACAGGACAGTTAGGGTGTTTGGCCAACTGATCACCAGACTAGGTCAGTTTGGGCTTTCTCTCGGCCATTGCCAGTAATCTACAGTAGAGGTATCATTGTGGATTTCTGGGGGCCTCTCTAGCATTTTGCTTCTTCCTGTTCTCATGTGGTCTTCATTTATCATGGTCTGTTAATCCTTGTTCTCCCTTTCTGTTCTTGGAAAAAGCACAGGGACAAATAGCCAAACTAATGGAAACACATGAATTATGAACCAAAAGCTGTGGAGCCCCCAAATGGATCAGGCATTCTGGATAAGTGAGACAATTGAATAGCTTGAACTGTTTGGGAGGCACCCAGGCAGTGGAACCCAGACCTGTCCTTAGTGCATGAGCTGGCTCTTTGGAACCTGGGGCTTATGTGGGAACACTTTGCTCAGCCTGGAAGGAGGGGACTGGACTTGCCTGTATTGAATCTACCAGGTTGAGCTGAATCCCCAGGGGAGTCTTTGCCCTGGAGGAGATGGGAATGGTGGGGGGGGAAGGGCTGAGGGAAAGACAGGGGCCTGGGCAGGAAGGAGGAGGACAGAGGAACCCATGGCTGATATGTAAAATTAAAACACAAATATCTGTATAAAAAATAAATAAAATTTGAAAAAAAAAAAGAAAATTTAATTCCAGTTGCACCCAAAGGACTTGCTTCAGTGTTTATCTAGACACACTTTGTACCATCCCTACTTTATGATCTAGCTAAGACTTCAACAGCATCAGATCAAAACACAAACTCCAAAATGCATTGGCTGCTAACTCAGGCTCCCCCTATCCAATCCATTAGCTAAGAACCCTACAGTATGCATGACTTTAACCTAAGTAGATCATTGCTCTCCCTTCTTAGTCCAGTGGGTGACCATGGTCAACATATGGCTAAATTTAAGAGTGATTCATTTTCTGAAGGAAAAAACTTAGTATGATCTCCCATCGACTCCCTCTACTTCTTTTCCTTTCCTTTCTTCCTTTGGTGTTGGGATAGAATGAAAAGATTCTGATGTGCTGAGTTCACCAGTACTGACTACATTTGTAGTTTCTGTTTGTCAATTTGGAACTGGCTATTTACTATGATTTTATAACTCTATAGCTTTCTCTTTGAGTTTTTTTTTTCTTTTTTTTTTGTCAATAGGTATTTAAAAATCTTAAGAGAAGGTTCTTTTTTTAAAAAAAAAATGCTATACTATCAGTTCTTTGTTTTTGAAACCAAAGACAATAATTAAACTACCAAAGCACAGTAACATTTTCCGGACATAGATAAGCAAGAGTCCAAAGTCAAATTGCAAAAATTCAGTACATGCAGGGAAGATGGCAGTGAAGATGTGTTGCAGCAGTAACTACAGATGGCTCACTCAATTATTTCTTCCACTATCATGCTATGGAACTTTAAACACACTTTGAATTACTGAAAAACTATGATTAATTACTCATGTACTACTAAATCTTTTGCTTGCATAATAAAATGTTGTGTCTTCCCAGTGTGAGTTTTAAGTATAATTTCTTTAAAACAATTCATATATTAATTTTATTTTTTCATTAAAATATAATTACTTAATTTTCTCCTTTCTGTTCTTTGCTCTAAGCCCTCTCATTCACCCTCACTCCACCAGAGCATTAAGAGGAATAAGTAGCTCCACGTGAAAAAACAGCATCACAGGCAGGGATCCTGTGTCTGAATTAACTATGATTCTTGGGATCAATGCAGGAGGATCTATCCTCTGAGGGCAGGCAGTCCACCTTACAAATACAACCTCCAGAAATCCACTCAGAGGGACATCATTCCCTCCAGAGTGCAGAGGCACATCCTTATTTTGTTGCAGCATATGTCTTTCTCTTCCCTAATTAATATTGTGTACCGTCTACGTTCCTGGTATTCAGCTTCACTAGAAACCAACATATAGAACACAAAAATCACAGATTTCATGGTGATGATAGCCTATGGGGGGAAGGAGTCAATCAAAGAAATGGCCAACATTAAATTTTAAACATTTTCACAATGTTAAAAATAGTGTTGAGTCACACTACTCTTGGGGTGGGAGGTACAAATGTCTACTCATGTCAAATAGGGAAATGACAATAACTCTAAGTATGAATTCTGCCAAATTCCCTCTAGGTGATCCAATGAGTTTTATTGGGATTATTTACAGGAATATGGGTGAGAAGTTATTTGCAGGAGCAGAAATGATTTATCTAGTCGTATCACCAAAACCCACTTCAGCATTAATGGCAGCTCACAAAAGATGGAAACCTGAAGCATCCTGCACAACCTGCAGGTAGGCAGCTCAAAAGCTTGTAGTGTGTTGGGTCAGCTGCCTTCATGATAACTTCAACATTTCAGACTTTTGAGGTCAACTCTTTTGGTTTTACTATATACTAGCCTTCATATTTTATCACCTCTTTCTGTATTAGGCTGTTTGGTAATAGTAGGTGTATGTTCACAAATCACATCACATTTTATTTTTAAAAATGAATCACAGTGAAGGGATAGAAAGTGCAAGAGCCAGAAGTGGTGAATGAACAAGGATATAACAGAGCAGCTGAAGGTATGATCTCATGGTGGTTCTGACAGCATTCACAAGACCCGTGGAAGCCCAAGCAGAGTAGAATTCCAGAATAGAGAGGAGAAGCTGAGCACGAAGTCCCACTCCTATCTGTGCAGGTATTAGCAATAGATAGCTGCTGGGAGAGGGAGAGACAGTTTCTCTAAGAGGGGAGTCCCCCTGGTAAGTTTATTACACCCCAGTGGAAGACCACACATCAAATAATATTTGAGAAGTACAAACTGGTCTTGATAGGTTCACAGAAAAAGAGAGGGCACACAGTTGACTGGGAAGGGAAGGGGAAATGGAGCTGTTAAGAGTTGGGAAAATGAATATGTTCAAAACTCATTGTATAAAACTCTCAAAGAAATAAGTAAAATCTAACAAATCCAACATGAAAGAAAGAAAATAACAACAACAAAAAAACAACTTCAATGCACAAAGTTTGGTGGTTCCATACGCTTATTTTGTTTAAGGATATAGTGACTGTCTTGGTATGTATATACAATATGATGTTCAGACTCAATCAAACCATGACATATATCTCAAAACCAGAGTACATCTTCATCATTGATACATTACATTTCTGTGCTTATTCACTTTACCACTAGTTGCTAATGGCATTAATATGATCATTAGTTTCTCTAGGCAGGTAATTTGTTTTCTGTTACTTACATTTCTAAAATTACCTCATGGACTACTGCTGTTAATGCTTCCAAGATGCAACTCCTGGCATGAACAAATATCCCTGGGTGTGACAACTGCATGTGAGGGAATGACCCTGATGGCAATTTTGTTAGTTTCAAAGTTTATCCAGATGCAAGGTTGAGGGTTGCAACTGCTATACCTTCTGGGGATCCATACCTGTTTCCCAATTTTACACAAGAAATGTGATTTTTGTTTGTTGGTTTGTTTTTTGTTTTTTGAGACAGGGTTTCTCTGTGTAGCTTTATGCCTTTCCTGGAACTCTCTTTGTAGACCAGGCTGGCCTTGAACTCACAGAGATCAGCCTGCCTCTGCTTCCCGAGTGCTGGGATTAAAGGCGATTAAAGGCGTGTGCCACCACCTCCCAGTAAGAAATGTGATTTTTTTTTAAATTTAAATTTTAAAGTGTCTAATGAAATCCACAGGAACAATGTTTTCTGTTGAAGCAGTTGACAATTCTTGCAAATGCAAAATTATATTTGTAAAATTAAACTGACTTTATTCATTTTTCAGAAAGATTCATTTGTTTATTTTATGCATATGAGTGCTCTTCCTAAATGCATGTGTATCCACTCTGTGTGATCCTGGTGTCCATGCAGATCAGAAGATGGTGCTGAATCCACTGGAATTGGAACTGTAGACAATTGCAAGCAGCTATGTGAGTGATAGGTACTGAACCTGGGTCCTCTGCAAGAACACCAAGAGCTCATAAATGCTGAGCTACCTCTCCAGGGTCCAGACTTCACTCTTGTCTGCTGCAAGGGTGTGTGTGATCTATCACTAGTTCTTGTAGAAAAAATTAAGTAATAGCTACTTATTTCACTGAATCAATTATAAATTACAATATTTCAGATTTTCTGCCAAACTCATAGGTGAAAAAAATATCAAATCTACAGGAAAGCCTTAAAGAATGATACAGTAGGTTTTTGAGATCTACTGCAGAGCACAGCTACTACAGTTTGTAATAATAAATATTTACAAAGGGCTAGGAGAATAATTTCAAATCTTCTCATGATTAACAAGGATAAGTATATGAGGTGAAGCTATGCTAATTAACTTCAGATAATTATTTTACATGGCGTTTACAAATCATAACACCACATTTTACTATATATAATTATTGTTTGCCAGTTATAAATAGAAATGATAAAATCAATTCATCTCTAAACTGAGAATGATCCTGATAATCAGTCAAATACTTTTGTACAAAATAGATATTATCATTTTGTGTGTGTGTGTGTGTGTGTGTGTGTGTGTGTGTGTGTGTGTGTGTGTTCAGTTTTGGACATTTGGAAGGAAGCCATAGATAGGATTCTTTATCCCTAACTACTCTGTGTTCACAGTCTCATTCCTAGGAGTAGACCATTCTCTTCTGTGCCCCTTGTATCATCATCACTGTAAAGGTCAAAGCCTATGAAGACATGGACTATATTGATGAACAATTCACAGTTATTACTAATCTTTCCCCAAATTCCCAATAGCAGATTTCACATCTTTTTTTTCCAGATTGAGCATATAATAATCACACTACCTTGGTATTTTAATAATCAAACCAAATGGAACTGTAGAGTAATCCCCATATTTTAAAATTAGACTCATATTAAATGCTTTTGATGTGAATATTAAACTGTGGTTGTATATTACATCTGGAAGCATGGAATATGACCTGTATCACTCCTGGTGAAATTCAGTATAGAAGATTGTTCTCATGCTGTCAGATGTCTCCCTCATAAAGAGCAGTTTTCCTTTTATAACTAGTGAGCCACCCTTATGATGAACAATGTGAGTTTTCTGTTTCTTTAGATCATGAAATAATATGAAAATGTATACTGTAGCATGGTTAATAATGTTAATGATGAGCTGTTGCAGTGCTGACAACTGATGGAGAAGTTGGCTGATTTGCACTGGTCTACATCTAGTTAGGGTTCTGAAAGCAATCTCCTGCAGATACTTAAGGACAACGGTAGTTTCTATATTTGAAACAGGTTTAATATTTAATAAGACCATATTACAATTGATAGTGCCCCAGGAGGAAACCTGGATAGCACAGAAAGCCTAATTTGCTCCAAGTCTCAAGCAAGACCCAAGAAGAGTATGTCTGAAAAACACTGACAGCAGAACAGAATCTTAGAAATAAATGTTTTGTGCAATAACAAGCATAAGATAGATGCTTTTTATCCCAGCTATTCATAAACTGAGGCAGGAGAATGGCGAGTTCGTGAGTAATCTGGGAAATTTAGGAAGCAACTATCTCAGAATAAAAAAGTGCTGAGAATATAACTCAATGGAAGGTCATTTGCCTAGTATGGCCAAGATCTTGACTGTGTTATTTAACACAGTATTAAAAATAAATAATGTAGTTAGAGTCCTTATGTACTTGCACATCATGATTCAGCCAGCTTCTAGGGTAGCTGTAGTGACTAGTTCCATTGTTGCATCTGAGGGCTAAAGAAGCAAAATCACAGTTTTAACCCACATCTTTCCAGTCACTGTGAGGGAGAAGAGGCACCTTAATGCTTGGTGTGGGCTTTGTTTTAAGCACTAGTGAAGTTGAGCTTATATTTCATTATAGGATGCTTCAAGCAAAATAAAAGGTGAAGTCAGCCTAACCCCTTCCAACTCACATCGGATGAAGAACCGCCCTAATGCTGAGCATGAGGGTAGGAATGAGAGTAAATTAGACAAAGACAATTACTTAGAATGGAGGGGTGATGACCTCTGACGTAAGAATCCACCCCCAGAATATTTTGAGGAGTTAGTGTAGCAGCACAGTTGGCAATTCAGAGCCTTAACAATTTGTTTGGAGTTCGATATGAAGATTCTAGGCAGGACCCCAACATTCAGACCCCAGTTTGGAAGCAGAAACTGGAGCAAAATAAGAGTGTCTATGCAGTTTGAGTTAAGCTTGTTTACAAACTTAAAGGTGGGAGAGGATTGACATGGAAATAAGCTGAATGAGGGGTGGGTAGAGCCTCCTTTTCAGGCCTGGTACCCACAACCAGGCCAAGCAGTGCATTTGCAGGCAGAGTTGTTGGGATTGTGGAAAACACCAAAAGAGTAGCCACCTCTGGAGTAGGGAGGTCTGTGGAGGCTTTTTTGTTATGATCGATATTAAGATGATGACCTTGCTACTGATTTGACATCAGGTGTTTTCAGAGTACACATGTGTATATCCCAAGTTATCAAGAAGAGTTTCTTCATAACAGAGCTATCCTGTCATGACCCAACATGCAAATATCCCTTCCCCAGGAAATGAGGTAAAAATCCAGGTCCTGAACATGATTATATAACGGAAATACTTAAATGTTAACACAGCCACAGTGATGTATGGAGACAGAGGGACAGAAACAGTTATCGGCCTAATGTATAGGGTGCTATTTGAGAGATTATGGGACATTTCCAACATGAGGACTAGCTGGCAGGTGTGCATATGCACACACAAATGTGTTCATAGCAAAATAAGTACTGTATGACAATCACACTTCTTGTTCCTACTCCTATCTAATTGTTTGAAGATGATATTCCTATTTCTACAACCTATTCTATGCTTTGGCTTCAGCATATAGTTCATCTGCTCATAGTTCTGTACCTAGTAGAGTGGCCCAAACATTAATTCCCAAGGGTCTAGGAGATGTGTCTGGCTGTCCTTCTAAATTGGCCTGTTACAACTCTTATCAACTTTAAACTAAACCATAATAATATTGAGAGAATCTCTATGGTATAGCTTCTTAAACAATGAGTCATGGCTCCATGGCAGGGGGCAGGGTTCACATTCCATAGACCTGAAGGTGGGGGTGCAAAATATTTGACAACATTCAAAATTTCTGAATACACAATGTCTAAAATTAATTCAAAATTAAACTTGTAATTAATTAAAAGTCCTCACTCATGTTGGATCAAGTGATCTCACTGTAGTCCTGGTTAACACACAATTGGCACATTTTGCAACATATACCACAATACCATGCAACACATAGAAACGCAGCCTAAAACATCTTGGCTCAGGTAGGAGACTAGTGTGTGCATGAACTACTGGATCTGTTCTGTTCATAATAACATTTTCTGCCATTATGGTAATAGGATCCTAAGTGCTCTAGTTATGAAAACAAATATTGGTAACAATTTTCTTACCATCATTCCTCAGTGTGCATCAAATTAGAAGGCTTTTAGATTATTATTTTGCTTAAATGTTTGATATTCTTAAAACTGCTGTTTGAGTTGGTGATTTGAGTTACAATAAAAAGTCCTTAAATGAAGTTTTACTTGAGATTAGGAAAGAATTGCCAACAATTTCTGAAATGTCACTAAATGCAGTTCTTCTGTTTTGAACTACATATTTATGTAAATTGGTGCCCTGAGCGCTAATGATTAAAATATAGAAACATCAACCAGCATCAGCAAACACTGAGGATGCTCTATATGTATATTATCAAATCCTCGGTGAAAATTTAATTCTTTATGTAAAAATCAGTAAGTACCTGCATGGGACCAGACTAGGCCCTCTGCATACAGGAGACAGTTGTGTAGCATGGCCTGTTGGAGGAGCTTCCGGCAGTGGGATCAGGATCTATCTCTGCATAAGCTGGTTTTCTGGAGCCCATTACCTATGGTGGGATGCCTTGCTTACCCTTGATGCAGGGGGAGGGGCTTGGTCCTGCCTCAGCTGAATGTACCAGGCTTTTGCTGACTCTCCATGGGAGGCCTTACCCTTTGGGAGGAAGGGATGGGAGGCTGGGTAGAAGGAGAGGTTCAGGGGACCCAGAAGAGAGGAGGATCTATGATTAGTATGTAAAATGAATAAATTTTGTTTTATTAAAAAAAATCAAAGAGTACATCTATCTTATTAGTGTTCAAATTTACATTTGTATTTTTAAATGATAAAATTGTATGCATAACAAAGAACTGTTTATGACTTATTAACAGTAAATTTTTAATGTACATATCTAGGTTACAAACTTATAAATTTGGTGTCACATAAAATGTGTCTTGGATGAAAAGGGGTATTTAGTGGGAATCCTCAGAAGACATACTTTAGGGGAATCTCCTGTATTTCCAAACTTTCTGCCCCCCCCCTCTTCACACACACACAATGAAACAGTAGCTCAGTTCCTCTGTGTTCATCTAGGTCATCCACCCAATGCAACAGCACAAGAAAGGATTTTCTTGGCCTATTCCATGAGAGACATAAGGAGACCCAGGGACAAGTCTAATTTCCTGTTCAGTATGTTCCTAGTGGAAACAATAATCTCTCAGTAAATGAAACCTCAGCAATGTGTGAACTCAAAGATCAAGATGGAACATTTGGTAGTAGGTAATGGTGATTATTGCCCTTTCATTTTTACTCTCCCTCTGAGTCCAGAATCCTTGGCTGTGGAAGAAACTATCATGTACAGAATCCAGTTAGGGGAAAATGCAGCTTCTGGAGACTTTTGCTTGTTTTTCAGACAGGGTCTTACTATGCAGCCCTGGTTGGCCTGGAACTTGCCCTGGAAAACAGGATGACCTCAAACTCACAGAGATCTGCCTGCCTCTGGATTCCAAGTGTTGAGATTCAAAGGAATGTTTCACCATACCTGGCTCCAGTTCTGTGTTTAATTACTGAATTCACTTCACTTCCCATGGCAAAGAAGAAGACAATGGCTCCATGTGCATGATGTCACACCTCTTACCCACTTCCCACACCCCAAAGCAGCTTGCTCAACCAGCATAATGGCATTTTTTAATACAATGGAAGCTGTGTGGTTGATATATTGTGCACCACAATTAACTTATCTGGGGTCAGAGAACAGAACAGCCACTAGATAGACATAGAGGCCAGAAAATGGTGGCACACATACCTTTAATCCTAGCATTGTGGAGGCAAAGATCCATCCAGATCTCTGTGAGTTCAAGGTCACACAGCAAACAGAGCCAGGCATGGTGGCAAACATCTTTCATCCTAGGACTTGAGATCTCATGTCTAGCTTGGGAAAGACACATGCCTTTAATCCCAGGAAGTGGTGGCAGGAAGCAGAAACGTATGTAAGGCATAAGGACCAGGAACTAGAAACTTTTAGCATTTTTAAGCTTTTAGCTTTTAGCAGCAGTTCAGCTGAGATCCATTCGGAGGAGGACTCACAGGCTTTCATTCTGAGGAAACAGGATCAGCTGAGAAGTTGGCAAGGTGAGGTTAGCTGTGGCTTGTTCTGTTTCTCTGATCTTTCAGTGTTCACACCAATGTCTTGTCCCTGAGTTTTTTATTTAATAAGACCATTTAGAAATTTCTGTTACAATGCTGGGTGATACTAATTTGTGTGGATGGTGCAAAAGTCTCCAGAAGCTGCATTTTCCCCTAACTGGATTCTGTACATGATAGTTTCTTCCACAGCCAAGGATTCTGGACTCAGAGGGAGGGTAAAAATGAAAGGGCAATAATCACCATTACCTACTACCAAATGTTCCATCTTGATCTATGAGTTCACATACTGCTGAGGTCTCATTTACTGAGAGATAATTGTTTCCATCAGGAACATGCTGAATAGGCATGGAATAGGCCAAGAAAATCCTTTCTTGTGCTGTTGCATTGGGTGGCTGACCTAGATGAACACAGAGGAACTGAGCTACTATTTCATTGTGTGTGGTGGGGAACAGAGGGTTTGAAAATACAGGAGATTCCCCTAAGGCATGTCTTCTGAGGATTCCCACTCAACACTCCTTTTCATCTAAGACATGTTTTTATGTGACACTAACTGTCTAAGTTTGTAACCTAGATACATACATCAAACATTTACTGTTAATAAGTCATAAACAATTCTTTGTAATGGAAGTGGCCCAATGATCAGCTTGTCACTAGGCAACTGAATCATTACTTCAGGAGAAGTCATGTTGGAAGCTCTTCGATGGCCTGTGATGCCTGAGATTGTGCACTTAGCAGTGCCCATAGCCATGCTGGCCTTGTTTAGTGGTAAATCCAAGTTGCGGAGCCCATCTGTAACCTCTATCCCTGCTATCATGTCACTGAGTTCAGGAGCTCAGTGAATAGTGTGATGGTCAGTATGGATTCCAACATGACAGAATCTGGAATCACATAGGACATAAGTCTCCAAGTATACATATGAAAGATTATCTAGATTAGGGTATCCCTTGGACATGCCTGTGTGGGGCTATCTAAATTATGGTAATTGAAGGGGAAAGACCCAGCCTAAGTATGGATGATATCATTCCGTCGGTGATAATCTGGATGATATAAAAAGAATAAACTGAGTTTAGCACAAGCATTCATCGCTTACTGCTTCATGATTGCAGTTGCAATGTGACCAACTGTCTGGAGCCTGTGTCACCATGGCTCCCCTGCATAACAGAATGTACCCTGGAAGTTTGAGAAAAAATAAAAACCTTCCTTCCTGAATACTTGGTCACTCCCACAGTGTTGGTAATTAATGTAGATGGTGGCAGGCATGGCTTAGAAGAGGGCTAACTAGTATCCACAGAGGAGGTCAAACTAACGTTCAGATTATTAAAATCCGGCTTTGCTCCGGTTAGACTTAATTGAATACTCACATAGGATGCGTATATCTTCATGCTTATTTCCCATTCAACTGTTCTCTCCATGTACCTGTCCTCTAGATATTTTTTTTTTTTGTCACCAATTGTCTAATGATATTCTTCCAAGTTTTGGCCACACCCCATGTACTATCATATAATTATATAACTTCTCATTTCTTCCTCCAAACAAGGGCACAACTAGGTGGTGATTTCCCTGTAGTGCTGTCCAGTGAGAATATTCCTTTTCACCACTGTGAGGTTCCCTGGAGACACTGTGGTCTGCAGCCATTAACTTTGTAACGGCATGTGAATATTGTGCAGAACTGTGACTGAGCTCTATCCTTAGCCTTACGTTGAAACCTTGTTGTGTATTTCCTCAGGCCACAAAGATGATTTTGAAAGTGAGTATGCTACTTAGGTAACTTGATTTTGTGAATCCCACAAGTTGTCTGCGAAGGCTGGAGACAAGAAAACAAGTTAACACTTAATAAGAAATGCTGAATGCAAGAACTGATGTGGGAAGGCATAATGGAAACCTGGTTGCTTGCCATCATACCACCTGGATGTAGGCTTTTTCTCAATGTAATGTGCCAATCCCCTGTTGTCCAAGTTCACCATTGTACTACTGGGTTTGTGTGTCTGAAAGCAAGAGAAACATTCCTAACAGAACCAGAGCAGGCAAAAAAAAGTTCGAGAAATTTCAAAATGCAAGGGATATGAACACACTTGCAAAGTTTTCTAGCAATGCAAAACAAAAAAGAAATGACAATTTAATGTTTTTTTCATCCCAATGACCAAATGTTATTAGCAAAGAATAAACATCTCCCACATTTCAAAGGAAAGGCTTTTTTCATCTTAGACATCTGTGTAGTTTACTCCCTTTGGACTGTGAGGCAATGACCTTTTCAGGTTTACGTTTTCATAACTATTTTCCCCCTGTAGTATTTCTTAGGATGTTATTTAAAGTTGTGCTTTCAAAAAGGCAAAGGGTCCAATCAAGACTTGGAATGCAGCCTGGGGTCCTGTTGACATGGAACAATGTCCTCGGTTAGCATCTTCCATGGGTTTGGAGGTAGAAAAGCCCCTATAATGTGGAAGGAGAATTGCTCAGGCAGGGAAACCACAGTAGAAAGGATGAGTTGAGATAAATGATGCTCTCATGAGACAGAATGGTAAATAATAGGAGCAGAGAAAGCTAGGCAAGTGGAAATATTAAGCAATTATTCACCAGCAAGAGAAGGAAAATGTGCTATGAGAGGGTTCGTAGTGCACAATTACTGTCAGAATTGATGTGTGGCTCTCCTAGGAGAATAGGATATGACTTTTGAAGATCTCACTCTAGATTGTGACATGGTAACGTGCACCCATATCGCATGTAACTCAAACTGTCAAAGTTAAGAATTGACTACTCAATAAATGTTTTTTTATCAATTAAGTTGCTAGGAAAGTTATGGTTTTTGTAGTTTTTTTCATATTTTTCCCCAAATGTCAGCATAAGCACTTGAAAATCCATAAATAGGCAAGTGCTTATTGTCTTTCATGAGTCCATCATGGCACTACTCTGCCACTACACTGCCAAGTATTTATCTACTATGGAGTTAACTACACAAATAATGCTAACATACATTTGATTAGTGGTCATATCAACAGTATCGTGCAAAAGACATTTGCAAGATGTCCTAAATATCATCTGATCTACTATTTCACTTCATGACATGCTTACTATATGGCATATCACACTTAGAGATGACATGTTGATTGAATGAGCCTAGAGTCACTCACCTAGTCCTCCAGAATCTGATATTGTTATAAAACTAAAGCAGAGATGGTAGCAAAAAAGATCAGTGTTTAGAAATGAAGAGGTTACTAACAGAGCAAAGTTGTAAAATGTTTTCATCTGTACATTGCAGAAACGGGTTTGAAAGTAAGATGTGGTAGGGAAGAAAATAGTTGATTTTTGTAATAAATATTTTTGTACTTTTAACTACAGGCTTGAAATATTTCACAAGTGGTTTAACGTTTTAAGTAAAGAAAACAAAAGCAACAAACGTCACAATTCAAATCCACACAAATTTTCTTCATTTTGTTTTTCATATAGAGTTCATGTTTTAGAGGTGTGGTAGTCAAATTCCATGGTACCAGAGTGACAATGGCGATATACTACCTTGAGATTGTAATAATCCCCAAAAGATGATCCTTCTCTATCTTGAGATGTTACTTTGTTACATTCTTGTGTCTTTTGCCCAACTTCAGGCAGCGACTAATGCTACTAATAGGTCAGTATAATGAGCCTGATTAGTAATGTAAAGAGATAGAATGCAGAACCTGAAGAATTATTTATTAAACTTTCTATTCCTTGTTTTTATTTACCCAAGAGTGTTTATTGGAAAATATTGAAAAATATTAATTTTGACATACTAAGTCCTAAAACTTATCAAATGTTTTCTTCTCTTTCTCTCTCTCTCTCTCTTTCTCTCTCTCTCTCTCTCTCTCTCTCTCTCTCTCTCTCTCTCTCTCTCTCTCTCTCTCTCTCTCTCTCTCTCTCTCTCTCTCTCTCTCTCTCTCTCTCTCTCTGTGTGTGTTGAATGAAGGGTCTTGAACATAAATACACTATTCTCAATTATGGAACATGAAAATGCTTTATCTTTATGATACCCAACCACCATCCTGGCGTAGTTGAGTCTTTGTTCTCAAAAGCAGATTGAATAGACAATGCATTATATGGACCTGAAATGACTCTTTAGTAGGTACTGAGCATTTTGTGTCATATGAAAATGAAATGTTAAAACAGTGCTATTTTGAGTACATCATCTTTTGTTCCTTTCTTCTCAGTACATGATGCCTGTGTCAAAACATTTCTCCTAGTACGACCCCATCACTCACTGCCACTATCAAACATAGAGCTGACTACTTACAAAGATAAAATGTAGGTAGAATGACAAAATTCATGATGAACTTGATAGAGAATATCATTTTTTCTGACAGAGCTCACTGAGATGCTGAACCTGGAGAGATGAAGTAAAGCTGGGTAAAACACCAAGATGCACCACAAACTTTTCCAGTGAAGTTAGGTGAGTAGATAATTAGCCTCAACTTACTCATAACATTTTAATACTCCCTATAAACAAGGCAGACTTTGCAATAGAAATAAAATAAACTAGTCATATGAACACACACACACACGCACACACACACACACACACACACACACACACACACACACACACACACACACAGGAATCGGCAGGCTCCAGTAAGGAACAAAACCTGAGTGGATGAGAGTCAGGTCACAGGTGAACACAGAGTCCAGTGTTAATGATCTGCATCACAAAAACTTACCAGTATACTGGGAAACATTACTGTACTACCTGTCACTGTCATGGAGGTAACATCAGATGTCTAGCTGAAGTCAAGGCACTTGTGTCTAATACCAGCAAGTGAGGTGCTTAATTAAACAAAATCAAGACATCCTTTCCTTTATGGTCTCCAATGAACCAACATTCTGTTTTATGGACCCTGCACCTAATGTCAGACAGAATCTTTCCCAAGTCCATATCCAACTATAGTTGACAAAATTTTTATTCATCTTTTTGGCCAAAAAAAAAAAAAAAAATGGCCTCCTCAGTTTGGTGATTATTTTAGCAGCATGCCTAACTGTATTTGCCTTCAAATTCTACTGTATGACCATTAGATAAAATAAATTCCCTTGGCAATTTCTTTTTACACTTCTGATAATTGAAGCTAGGGTCCAACACATTCTAGACAAGCACTGACCACTGAGCAATATTCCCTGAAAATGATGATGATTTATAAAGTAGCCATTAGTTTTCTCAGTCTTCGAAATGAGGATTGTTTATTGGGACCTTGGGATCAGCATGTTCATATGCAAAGATTTATTATCTCCCAAGACATGGCCGTACTATTGCAGTATTGTTGCTACAGCCAGGAAAGAAAGATTTGTAAACAGGTCCAGAAATCATCTCATGTTGTATAAATGATGTTATTTATTTCTTCTAATATCTGTCGATTAGAATATGGGAAAACAGTACACTTACCAATCATTTTCATCACTTAGATATTGGGGAGCCACTGTAAACAAGAAAACTAGCCTTTTCTTAGTTATTTTTCTTTAGTCTTTATTAAAAACAAAACAACAATGACAAAAAGCATTGACTCTCTAAATGGCTTTGAATAGCAATAAATGTATTTTTGTTAAGTAACAACAATTTGACTAAAACAAAGATTTTCTTTGTATAACATCACCAATTACATCACCTAATTAGAAAGTAGCAATATATAGAAAGAAAAGAATTAAATAACATGATTTCTATACCACAGCTGAGTATGGAGCCTTATCCATCTTACCAGTCTCTTCAGCAACATCAGTCGAACATGCTTTATGGAATTCACTTTAAAAACTCAATCAATGTAATTAAAAACTTCCTCCTTGGTGCTTTAATATCATAATTTTCAGCCTATCAAAATGAAGACTTTTAAAGAACTAAAATCTCAAATGAAAACTATGGTTTAATCTAAGGCCAGGGATGCTGTGATGATTTCCAGAGGCCCCATGTCATTAGTACTTGGAAAGGCTTTCAGGGTAGTTCACTGAAAATAACAACTTTTGATGTCTAGTTTCTTGAGTCTTGCTCAGCCTTGATGCAGGGCAGGAGGGGTTTGGTCTTGTCTCACCTGAATGCACCATCTTTTGTTGACTCCCAATGGGAGGCCTTACCTTTGTGGAGGAGTGAATGGGGGGAGGGGCAGCAGGAGGAGGGATGGGGAGAACTGGGTAGGTATGTAAAATGGAAAAAAATTAAATTAATAAAAAAAAAAGAACAACTTTTTTTTCTAAGTAAAAACAAGCATGAACTCAACTAACTGCCAACCAAATAAAACCAAAATGACCATCATCAATTTATCAGCGGTAAAACATGGTATAAGCATGAGAATTTTTCTTATGAATTTAACTTTCAAAGAAGTGCAGCTTATTTTTCTGATTTCTTTTATGAGCCCTGGTATTTCTTCTTAGTGTGTGAAAACTACTGTCTTAAAAGGCTCATTAGTGCAAAGGGTTCACATGATGAATACAGTGTCTTCATTTGGAGCTTTGCTCTTTCCACATGAATGGCCGTGGCTACTGGGGATTGGACAAGATGGAAAGAGACATTTTCTGCTACCATGATTAAGCAAGACAGAAATCTGGAAAGGGAGATAAAAAGATGAAAGATAGACCCATGTTTCCAGGAGCATGTGACATAGAGCATGCTCTCAGAGTGCACAATGAGATGGTGACACATGTCAGGCCCTTAATAGCCTGAGAATCTCAGCTTTTCTTCAGTATTCCTGGTTATACTAGAGATCCTTGGACTAAACAAATGTGAACAGTATTAGGCTACACACAGATAATTATATTTCTTGGTGTCACTTTGCAGAGTTACCTAGAAAAGCTGAACCCTGGCTCCCTGCGGTGTTTTTTTTTTTTTTTTTTTTTTAACCCACATGTTATCAAACTGAGGCCTTTAAGGAAACTATTAGTCTAGGAATAAAACATTTATTTCATAAGTTATGTCCAGTGGCTTGAAAGGAATTTGTTCTTTTCTTCACTCACCATTTCAGCATCCACTGAGCTTTCAGTTGCATGCATACTCATACCAAGACAAATTAAAGAAAGGAACATTGATTGAATGAAAAATATGGTATCTGGCTTCAGAGACTACCGTCTTGGAAGAGAAAATGATATAAACATTTAAGATGCAAAAATAAAAATAAACACATTGAAATAACTAATAATATAGAGAGCCACTGACAGATTAAAAACAGGAAATAACAGTGAGCTGAGTGTACATACATTTCTAATGAAGTTTGGGGGAACCAAATTTAAAGAATTAATTCACTTTATGATCTTGAAAAATTTGGCTCCTTCACATCATTTTTTTTTCATCTGAAAATGAGGTTAAACTAAAGCTTTCTTTCCTGCTCTGAAGTTTTTGATCTGCGATTTCATGACAGAATTTTCCACAAGGCTATATATATATGTGTGTGTGTACACATATATATATACATATATATGTATATATATATTTCTTTTTAAATATTTATTATTTTTATTAAGAGATTTTTCTATTCATTTTACATATCAACCACAGATTCCCCTGTCCTCCTTCCTCCCACCCCCTAGCCTTCTCCCCCCAACCCACCCCCCATTTCTACCTCCTCCAAGGCAAGGTCTCCCCTGGGGAGTCAGCCCAGCCTGGTACATTCAGTTGAGGCAGGTCCAAGACCCTCCTCCCTGCACCAGGGCCGAGCAAAGTGTCTCAGCATAGCTACTAGGTTCCAAAAAGCCATCTCATGCACTAGGGACAGGTCCCGGTCCCACTGCCTGGGGACTCCCTAAACAGTTCTAGCTAATCAACTGTCTCACTTATCCAGAGAGCCTAGTCCAGTACCATGGGGGCTCCTCAGTTACTGGTCCACAGTTCATGTGTTTCCACTAGTTTGGCTAGTTGTCTCTGTACTTGTTCCAATCATGGTCTTGATATTTCTTGCTCAAAGAATCCCTCCTCTTTCTCGTGGATTGGACTCCTGGAGCTCCACCTGGGACCGGCCATGGATCTCTGCATCTGCTTTCATCAGTCACTAGATGAGGGTTCTATGATAACACTTAGGGTATTCAGCCATCCGATCACCAGAGTAGGTCAGCTCAGGCACCCTCTGGACCATTGCCAGTAGTCTATGGTGGAATCATCTTTGTGGATTCCTGGGGAGCTCCCTAGCATTCTGCTTCTCCCTATTCCCATGGTGTCTTCATTTATCATGGCATCTCTTTCCTTGTTCTCCCACTCTGTTCCTGATCCAGCTGGAACCTCCAGCTCTCCTAAGCCCTCTTTCCCCTGACCCTTGCCCTCCATTATCCCCTCACCCCTAGTTTGCTCCAGTAGATCTCATCCATTTCTCCATCACTGTATTATTCTTTAAACACTATATACACACATATAATTTAAAATTATACATATAAATTATATATAATAAAGAAAATTATATATGTATATAGTATTTAAAGAATATGTTTCCAGGGCAGAGGTGGCACATGTCTTTAATTCCAGCACTTGGGAGGCAGAACCAGGTGAATCTTTGTGAGTTCAAGGCCAGCCTGGTCTAAAGAGCAAGATCCAGGACAAGCACCAAAACTACATGGAGAAACTCTGTCTTAAAAAACCACAAAAAAAGAAAGAAAGAAAAGAAAAGAAAAAGAATATTTTTCCCTTATGAAAACAAGTTAACAATTCTGTCACTTACATTCAGATCTTTAGAAAGTATTCCAGTTGAAAAATTCCATCCAGCAGTTGTGGGAAGTGATGTACTTGAAAAAGAACTCCCAAAGTGGTATAAGGATGTGAAGGGGATGCGTCTAACTCATGCCAGACACTGGAGCCTGAATCATCTTCTTGAAAGGTGACTCTGGTAAAATATACTATTGGTGAAATTATTAAGGCCACTCCACATAGTTAAAAGGGAGGTTTATTTTGTGGGGTAACTTACAAATGAAGGGATAGGTTGTAGGGTCTGGCAAAGGTATGGTGCAGTCCGGCGGTATTCTCTGGAGAACTCCGCTCAGTCTATGTCCTGGATCCCGCATCCCAGAACCAAGAGAGAGACCTGCTCTCGATCCTTGGTCTTCCGCTTCCTCTTCCGCCCTTCCTTGTGGGCGTGACCATTACCAAAGCCTCAATGGAGGTTGGAACTTCCAGGCCAATGCTGGGATGGCTATCCACTACAATATACCCTCATCATGTCTTCACTGCACTCTACTACACAGTGAAAGGCTTCTCTCTTAGCTTTGAGGCATCCAGTCTAATCTTAGCTAGCTGCCTTTAACTTGTGTCCCATGATTCTTTTCTAAATTAAACACTATCACATCATAAAGAAGAAAAATTTTGCAAGCTATTCCAGGCAACAAGAAACTATACTAAAAGAAGTATGGGTAGCTTTGAAACTCAACGCAGTAAATATGAGGCAAGGCAAATCTATGAGGTTTGTATTACAGATAGGATAGCACAAAGTACGTAGACATTTATGCACTTCTTTATTGTTTTTGACATATAGTTGTAATAACTATAAATTTTACTTTGTAGTTTAGAATTCAGAGGTGTATGATATATTTGCAAGGTCACTTAGCATCTTCTCTTTCTAAATTGAGTACATTTTTAGCACCTCTTCTCCAACACACTCATTAATTTACATGGTGTATTTTGTTTTTACAACTTTTAATTTTCAACCTACTTTTATCATTGAACCAAAAGTGTGTCATCTGTATTTCCTGAACAGCTGCATCTTGTCTTGTCCACTCTGCAGTCTCTGTATTAACTGGCACATTAAATCCATACCTGTTCAAGACAGTAGTTAGTGAAATAGGAGGTCGCCTTTGTGACCCAGACATCTTTTTGCTTCCTTTTTTCCCTAGGTTCCTCATGTATTATCACAGAATGTATCTTTGTAAATTGTTCCGACCAACAAAAATGTATTTCCATATACCTTTGACTTTTCATTCAGATAGGAAAACTTGATTACCAAACCAAACACAGATCAATGATGTGCTTTGCATCACTGTGTGGTCGTCTGCATCAGGCTCTCTACTTTGTGTGGATTCAGATTGCATCCTAACTTCTTCCACTGCAACATGAAGGTAAGTTTGTCTTAATTTGTCTTGTTGGGCAAATCTACCAGGGACAAAATCTGAGCATTTTGTTTCATCTTCATATATGCAAGATAGCTTTTCTGAATACAGAATTCTTTGCTGGTAGTAAAGCTTTTCCCTATCTATTCCTTTCAATAAACCACTTCCTGCCTCTTTGCTTCATGGTTTCTGCTATTCTATGGATACATTGTCACAGTCAAGATTTATATATTCTGGGTTTCTTTTCACTTCTGAATTCTTGGTTATTGCTTTTTCTTTAATATAAACTGCATCAATTGAGACCTGAAAATGAAAATATATTTTTAAGCTTGCATAAATTCAGATCAGAATTGTGTACCAAAGGCAACATAAGTCCTGAAAGAATCCTAAATCACGTTTGCAATGACCATCAGAGACTTTCAGTCTGTATTTCTAGCTTCATATTCTAAGATGCTGCAGCTGCAAGTGTGTCTGAGGTCTTGCTTCTCTGACTCCATTTCTCTTCTATTCAATCATCTACTCAGTTATCCCTAATATATCCCACCTCTTCTCAGACCATATGGCCAAATGTTCAGTTATCTGCTATTTTTATCGCACATCATGTCTAGGATTTCTGTCACACTATACAGACGTATCAAAATATTTGTTTAAAAAACTTTATAAAGAAAAGGAGGAGTTATGAGTAAATTAAGGTTGAATGTATGTTTACAGAAATTATGTTAACCTATTGATATTAATAAACCCTGGTTTAAAGTTAAAAAAAATATTTACAATGAAAGAAAAATTACCTTTTTTTTTTAAAACAAATTCCAATTTCTTTTTAGGGAATTATAAATTGCGTCTCACATCCTTTCCATTAAATGCCTATATTCACATTTTTGTCCATGAATTCTTACTGTTTTTCCAGACTACATCTGATTTCTTAAACATGAGGTGTGATTTGAGTGTGACTTAGTATGGTAATAATCTTGTTTCATCAATTGTACATAGCAGTGTCTTGAAGCAAGAAAAAGATAGCCTATCTTAGGTGACCAACAGATATTTGTTAATGGAATAACCAAAAGTTTAATTCTATTAATAATCACTTCAATTACACACCAGATGATTTATTATAAAAGAAAGAGCACTGCCTGTTTCATTCTCTGGCTTCCTGTTTAGAAGTATGACCTCTAGCCATCCTCTGAAGCTCAGGAATCCATTCACTGGGGCACAAGGTGTTTTCGAAACAACTCTGTAAGAAAACAGTAGGATGCTGCTGAAGCACAGGGTCAGCTGCTATACTAATCTTTACATTAATATTGTTGGAGAACTTCCTCTGATGTGATCTGCCCTAGCCATTCACCTTAACCATATATGTATAGCTGTGCTATTGAGGAGAGTGAATTATTTCAGGTCTCAGTCTCCTTAGGGAAGTTAGGAAAATTCCAACACCATAGGGCACAGCTTTGCTTACAAAAATATAAAAAGAAACTGACAAGAAAAATTAAAAATATACCTTGTATAGCTAATTTTCATTAAAAATTTAATCCTTTAAAGTATAAATCTTTAATCGAAAGCCATAATAGCCTCTGGCTCTATCAGTGAAAATTAATCTTGATTAGGTTAATTGAGAAGGGAACATCTACCCTAACCATTTCTTGAGCTGCTGTCTTGAACTACTTAAGCCAAGGAACGTGAGCTGAACAGGAATAATCATGGCTCTGTGCTTTCTGACTGCAGAGGCAATGTGACGAAGTGCTTCAAGCTCTGTTGCCTATACTTCCTCCATGTGATGAACTGTATGCTTGAACTTTGTTCCAAAATAAACCCTTTTTCCATTAAGTTGCTTTTACTGGGTTACATTATCACAGACTAGAAAAGAAAAGAACTAAGAAATTTCCACTCTTTCACAGGGCTTGCCATTAAGCTTCTAAAATTTTACCCTCTCTAGCCCATTCTCTACCTCTTTCTTAACAGACAGATATGTTACAGGCCACAGAGAACCTCCTACTATCCTTTTTCTAAATGAACACTGTATTAAAATAACTGCTAATAATTAATCACCATACCCATAAATTGGTCCATTAGTCAACCCTCATTGGAGAGGTTTTTTTTTTTTTTTTTTTTTTTTTTTTTTTTAAATTCAGTAGATGAAGATTAACATAGATACTCATATATAATAAGCCCTAAATGGAACATCTATATGACTGTCCCCCAAGGCCCAGGGATGATTACAGGAAGAGGAGTCAGAAATACTGTACGAGCCAGAGGTGCTGGATGATTACAACAAAATGGTGTTTATAGACACAACTGGACAGTCACACGTGTGAGCTCACAGTGGTTGTGCTAGTAGGCACAAGATCTGCTCAAACTCAACTCAAATAAAATCCAAGCTTGTGGAAAGGGAGGTAGATATGAAAGTCTATCACTAGCTCAGTAGTTATTGGAAGTTGGTAGTTGCTGGGAGAAATTGTGTTCTCTAAGAGTGTGGCCACAGGTGGGTCAACCGTTTTCCTGTGGAAGACCACATAGCAAAAAGACCATGGGCAGCACAAATAGGAGTTGATGGGTCTTATAAATGAAGAAGTTGGGAGCTGGAGAGGTGGCTTAGAGGTTAAGAGCACTGCTGTTCTTCCAGAGGTCCCAAGTTCAATCCCCAGAAACCACATGGTGGCTCACAACCATCTGTAATGAGATCTGGTGCCCTCTTCTGACATGTAGACAGAACACTGTATGTGTAATAAATAAATAAATCTTTAAAAATAAATAAATGAAGAAGTTGATACAAAGATGATTGGGTAGCAAAAGGGTGTGGACATAGGAGGAGTTGAGCAGAGGGGAGGTAAATATGATCAAACTACATTGTATGAAATTCTGAAAAAAGCTATTACAAACTCAAAAAAAAAATATGTAAACTATTTCCAGCTTTGGTTGCTACCATCCACATGTATCTGTCCAGTTTCTTATTCTATGATGTAAGAACCTGGGAACTCTTTACAGGTCTTCACTGAATGACGCCCCCTCCCCCATCACTGCTGATAGATTCTGTATACTTTAGGCCAATTTTTTTGGTGAAGACTGGGGTATAGGGCTTTGCTTTTCTTTGTTTTCACAAATATTATATACATTAAGCTAATGATGAAACTAGAGGTAATTTTCACACTGTCACTAAAAACTAAGCAGTTGGTTTGGCACAGGAAATCTTGGACATGTAAGTTCGATAGCTCAAAATTACTTTAAAAAGATTAATCTTGGTTACATAAACATATCCAGTTTCTATCACTTTTCATGACATTGAAAACAAGGGTGACACTGCAGATTATGGTGACAGTGGTGCCAATGACGGTGGCTTGTTTACCAGCATGGTATTGAAGGCCAGGATATTGCCAGGTAGCTACCATGAGTTAACTGAGTCTCTACAGAATCAGCAGAAAATGAGTGGAACAATTTTGGTTGAACAAGAAAACAAATACTACACATTCTATTTAAACAGAAGAAGCTTAATGTAAAAAATGATAACATTATTAAGAAGATAAGACATAGAAGAAAATTTAAAGGTAACTGGCCAAATTCACTCCTTTAGCTATAATAAAATACTTTGACTTAATGCATCTTATGGGTGTAAGATTATATTTCAGCTTGCAATCCCAGGTTGTAGTCCAGCATTGGGTGAAGTCAAAGGGGGAACTTTAAACAGCTACTTATATCACATGCACAGTAAAGAACAGACACAACTTAATGTATGCATGCTTATTGACTTGCTTTCTTGTCCTTAACTCTATTTCTACATTCATATACAGTACAAGACTCCCTGCCTAAGGAATGGTGCCACTCACAGTGAGCATAATGTCTTCCTACATCTATTAACTTAATTAAGTTAATGTAAGAAAATGATATAGACCAGGCACTGGAAAAGGTTGGAGAGGTAATGCTAAAGATGAATCCCAGGGTCCCCTCACAAGTCCATTAATTGTCCTTCCACATCTGAGCTACATCCCCAGTCTAATATTTCCCTGTAACTTATTAGATAGATGTAATAACAAATAATTGGGGAATCCTAGGAAGCAAAAATGACGAAGGTAGCATAAGCCAACACTAGTCTGATTCCTACTATGAACAGAGTCTCCCATTAAAAAGAAATACAACACTGTTCTTTTAAACAAGGCTGCAACCTAATATATTCATAGACAGATAATTGTATGTATATAACATGCCAACAAACATTGAAAGTTAATAACCTTTGTCAGCACAGGTTTCATGCTGACTAAATATTTGTTGAATGAGGAATTAAAGACTACCCTCCTTGGTTCTGATTAAAGCTTATAAGGCCTTAAGGGACATTCTACTGTGTGTGAAATTAATTCACAATAATCCAAAGACTTGTTTCCTTTGTGTTTTGCTTTGGATACTTTTGTTTCCTTTTCCTCAGTGTGAATTCAGCACCATCTTCTCATTTATGTTTCTTTTCTAGTTGCATTATGTCAACACACCATTTCTCCTTGCCTAATTCCATCAAGCACTGGCAGACTGATTTTCACCAGCTTGTGTGTTTCTTGGAGGACTAAGTTGTAGGAAATGGATGACATTATTTTACATATTGGCAGACACACTTGGAAATAACATGATGCATTCGAAATTATAAAGGATTTAGTTAGAAACCTATGCTCAAGGCTCAATGGTGTCATTATTTGTTTCTTTAATTTGGTGTCAGTTCCTTCATATCAATAATTATTTCTGTCTACTGATCAATAAAATCAGCCATATTCCCTATTTCTTAAGGCTTATTGGAAAATTGTGAGAACTGATATATGTAAAGTTGATGTGTTGATTTTTGTATTGTTAATACAGGATAGCAGAAGCTTGCTAAATGTTTTATAAAATAAAATTGAATAAAAGAAATCTATATATTAAGCCTTAAAGTCATCCCATCTATGAGACTTTTTAGCTGCTTTTCTATATATATAGAAAAAATTATTTACTGAGTATGCTAGCAACCTGCCATAAGGTCTTCTAAGTGTCTAACTACTATCAGAAACACATAAGACAACAGATAAAACTGTAATGGATGATAGAATAGTAGAAAATGGTGCATAGCTATTTTTTTTCTTTAGAAAGCATACTATCTTAACTACTTCCTAAGTAACTAACATAAAACATCCTTTTCCCCACTGTGATAAAACATTGTGACCAACAGTGATTTATGGAAGGAAGTTAATTTTTTTAATATATTTACAGAGGAATAAGAGTTCATCATGATGGGGAGGCATAGTAGCAAGTGGCAGGCATGGTAGCTAGAGAAGGAAGGTGAGAAATCATATCTCAAGCACCTCAAGCACAGACAAGAAGCAGAAAGAGAATGAACTGTAAGTGCTGTGAAGTGATATGTACTCAAATCCTGCCCCCAGTGATGTACTTACTCCAAAAAGGCTACACCTCCAAATCCTCCCCAAACAATTCCACCAACTGGAATCAACTGTTAAAGTGCCTAAGCCTATGGGGGAACAGTTCTCATTCAAACCACCATTCATACTCAAGCTGAACTGAAATCAATTAAAAATTTAAATTATCGGGGCTATCTGGGGAAGCAAAAGGGTATTTCATGCCAGCACCATTATGAGATTCAAATGCTTACATAACCACAGATCAGTTGATGAGAATGTAAATAATAGATGTCTGAGGTCACATTTCATTTATTTTTGCCAAAATGTTTTTATGTCACTTTAATATCCTATAATAATGCAAAAGCTATTGTTTAAAGCTCACTACCATCTGTTCTGCTTTCCTTTCTCTTGCTGTGATAAAATTCTCTGATGAGAAACTTCTTGGGAGGAGACATCTGGCCAATACTTCCAGGTTATAGTGTATCATTGAGGGAAGTCAGGCCAGACACCCACAGAGGGACTTAAAGCAAGTACCATAGAAAAATGCTTGTTTCTTCCTTGCTAGTAGTCATGTGCAGAAAAAGATCTCCTACCTGGGGAATGGTGCTATCCACACTGGGCTGGAGTATCCTACATCAGATAACAATCTCCCAAGGATGTGCTCAAAGGCCAATATGATCCAGAAAGCCCTTCAATTAGGATGTCCTTTCTGGGTGACTCTAGGCTGTATCAAGTTGACGGTTAAAGCTGAATGGCTATTATTCTTTACTCATACTTTAGGGCTAAATAGCATCCTTACTCAACTGCAGTAGCTTTAAGAGTGCGATGCAAGTCTTAAAGCTATATAAGCTAAGCATTCTAGAACACAATAGACATGGCTTCATTGCAAGAAAAAGAAATCCATTTAATGTAGCTCCGGAAGCAAAGTGACAGATAGGTTGGGTTTACTCTATTCCCAGAACCCTGTAGTCTGAAGTGGAAACAATCACAAGTTCAATGTCAGCCTGTGCCAGGATCAACTGGAGTATCAAGCGAGGTACCATTTGAAGGAAGTGGAAATACAAAAGAGAAGAGAAAGGAAGGGAAAGGGAAATAACAATTTCTTCTTTACATTTAGTGGAAAAACCTGTAAAACCTATAAATAATATAACTTCCAGCTATTGTAACTAATGAGTGCACACTACATACAATGTAAACAGCTCAATATCAGTGCCCTGATACTGTTAAATAGAGAACTATCAAAAGAATCAAATGATTCAAATATACTCATGCTCCCACACTTATGATAATGGCTCTGCTGGATTGTAAGATAGCTTGGGTGCGTGGTAGGCTGCATCATCTACAGCTCTGTGAGCACCCTGTGTGGCTGTCTAATAATGAAATTGTCTGAGGAAGCAGTTCTCAACATCTATCCCCATGTTGTACAACACATGAGTAAACCAAATGAAGGAGGTGGCGGGGGAGTAAACAGAGAAGACAGAGAAAGTTGAGTAACAAACAGATTCAAAATACTTTCCAATGTCACAATCTAAATGAGAAATAAAGCAACTAAATTGCACAATTGTTTAATTAGAACACTATGCACTGAATCATATAATTCTCCAGCTAAAATAATGCTCAAACAAAAAAATTATACTTAAAATATTCCTGTTAAAAATTTTTTAAAAGGCATTAAAGAGCCAGCCAAAACACCTCCATGTAAAAGGATAGATGACAAGAACCAGTCACTAACGAGGCCCAGAAACTGAAGAAGCTGAAACAAAGAGGCAGTGATGCTGTACCTGGGCTTTGAGGTTTGAAACAGCTGCACCATTCCCAGTCAGCTCTCTGCTCATTGTAAGCTCTCAGCTACTGCCCCAGTGCCATGCTCTTCTTGCCTGCTGCAATAAATGCTCCCTGATGGTCATGGACTTGAACCTATAAGGCCCCAATGAATAATTTTTTTTTTCTACAAATTGCTTTCATCATAGTGTTTTACCACAGCAATAAGAAAGTAACTTACACACCCCACCCCACCCCCATACTATCACTACCTCAGAAAACCAACAGGGAAAATTGCCATGGAACTAGGAGCATGTAGGACCAAGGATTCTCAATGCCGCCCAGGACGCAGAGGCTGGGGTAAAACCTTGATTATGGAGTCCAAGTGAGCCACCATAATACAAAGACAGTCTTCCTACCACCACTACACTGAGGTCAGTGGAAGCACATACCCTTTCCTCCCTGACATAACACTGAAACCAAGAGAAAATCAAGAGGGAACTAAACTAAAGCTCAGCTCTGCCAAGTTGTGTGAGATACTCAGTCAAAAAGGTACTTGGTTTATATTTTACAGGGCCAGTCCATACCCAAATCTGATTCTATAGTTTTGAGATAGAATTGTAAATTGCATATCTCCTATCAGCACACTTTGCTCCATGAAGCATCACAGGGAGGGAAAGAATTCAAAATCCATCCCATCCAGGAAAAAAAAAATTGACCAAATGAGGTCTTTATTTAAATGTAATGTACTTGATCAAATATTGTCTTTCTGGTGGTTGATAATTTTTTCTGCTAACTAAAACCTTTTAATGATTTTATTAGTCTTCATTCTTGTATAAATATCTTGTAATGGTCTTTAGTTTATATACTCTTGGAATTTATGATTCTTTCTTGTGTCTCTGTACGTAGACTAACATTGTACACTCACTCCTCCTCTTTCTATGCATAAGTCATAGAGTTAGCCCCTTCTTCCTGACTTTTTCCCTTATTGTTTCTAACCCATTTCTTTCACTTTTATTATTTAAAAAATACTTGTATTAATCCTTTCAAAATGCTATATAACGTATTTTTATCATATTTACCATTCTACTCCAAAGTCAAATCCTCCCAAATCCCTGCTTCCCCACCCTCCAAATATTGTAACATTATGTCTTATCTTTTTAAATAACCCACTGTGTTCAATTTGTGCTACTCACATACTTCTGCATGTGTAACCACCCACTAGCTCCAGGGACCATAAACTTAAAAGAAAACTGACTCCCCTTCCTTTAGAAGCCATCAACTATACATTCATAGCTCTTCAGTTAGGAGTACATAGAGGCTTATGATCCTTCCTTCTCCCTCCATATTAGAATGTTGACTAGCAGGGTATGGTGATGTATGTCTTTAATCCCAGGACTCGGGAGAAAGGGAAGTTCAGTGAGTTTAAGGAAAGTCTGGTATATAGAGTGAATTTCAGGAGAGCCAAGGATATATAGAGAGATCCTGTCTCAAAAAAAAAAAAAAAAAAGTTGACTGCCTTGCAATTTTGTGCTGGTCTTGTACCATGAGTTAATGAGTGCAGGGGTTTTTCCTTGTCCAGAAGACCCTGTTTTGCTTTGATCCCACATAATCTCTGGTTCATACAATCCTTACACACCCCCATCCTCAGTGGTGCCTGAGCCTTGGGAAGAGGTGTAATATGGCTGGGCAGTCCAATGACTTGTATTCTCCGCAGTTTTACTAGTGTGGGTTTCTATATATCTTGGAGTTTCTATTGCTATGAAGGGACACCATAGCCACAGCAACTCTTATACAGGAAAACATTTAATTGGGGTGGCTCTCTCACAGTTCAGAGGTTTAGTCCATTATCATCATGGTGGGACATGGCAGCCTGCAGGTAGACATGGGGCTGGAGAATTAGCGGAGACTCCCATATCTTGCAGGCAAAAGGTGTATGGATGTCACACCAAGGGAAGCTTGAGCAAGAGACCTCAAAGCCCCTCTCCCAACTATATGTTTCCTCCAACAAGACCACAACTACTTCAACAAGGCCACAACTCCTAATAAGTGCTACTCCTTTGGGGGACCATGTTCTTTCAAACCACCATACTATAATAATCACCATCCATGGCACAAGGAGGTTCTCCAATGGGGTCTGAAAGCAGTGCTAATCTGTGGTTAGAACAATATGAACTTAAATGCAAGTTTGATAATATGCCCAATAAGCAAAATAATAGTAGTAGAGTTAGCCCTAGGATCTGGTAGCTTCTCATTAATTTGTTCTTGATCATATAGTAGCAGTTATGAGTTTCTTCTATTCAGTGGGCCTTAAATCTAATGAGAAAGTGGTTGATTAACTCCAAATAAAAATCTTGATACTACTATACCCATCAACATGTTTTACTATTCCTTTTATTATTCCTATCAATAACCTTTCACAGTTTTAATAATTTCTAAATTTTGTGGACCCTAACAGTATATCAACTTTCCATCCTTATCTAATTTTCCATCTTGATTTTTGTATGTCAACAAATACTAATTCCAACCCTTGCCCATCTTACAGCCTTTCCACCTCTAATATTAATAACTAAATATATATCAGATTATCTTTATTAAATTATCCTCCAATAATTATTGGACAGTGTGCTTATAAAAGTTTTTATTATGTTTATTTGTATGTATGCAAATTCATGAGCATGTGCTGAGGCACGTATGTGGAAATGAGGAGAAAACTTGTGTGAATCAGTTTTCTGCTTCCACCCAATGAGTCACAGATATTAAGCTCAGGCCATAAAGCCTGGTAATAAATACCTTTCACCATTGATATCTCATTGCCAAGGACAATGGTTTTAACTGGCTAGTACCAAATTTGCCTAATGGGATTATCTAGTAATTGTGGTTTCTCCTGAATGTCATATTCTACTCTGTGAGTTGTCATATTCGGTACCCTGAGCACATGGACTGAACACCTAACTATGAAATTCACATCCCAACTTACCTCAACTAGTCCCACTTGAGCACCATAAATATTTGGAAGATCATATTTAATAAAATCTCCAAAATGAAACAATACCATATGCATAAATCCTAATATAATAATAAGAAACATGAAAAACAAAGGTAGTTTGTTCCCTGAAAAATACTGCTCCTAAAGCAATGAGTCCTAAAAAGAATGAATTCAGAACAACCCAGAAAAAAAATTATAAAAGAATGATAAGAATGTTTGGATTTAGCTCAGTGGTAGAGCGATTGCCTAGCAAGCACAAGGCCCTGGGTTTGGTCCTCAGCTCTGGCAAAAAAAAAAAAAAAAAAAAAAAAAAAGCAAAAAATGATACATACAAATGTATACCTTCATTCAAAAAGAATAGAAAAAAAAGTGTCTGAATTCAATAGAAAGTCAAAACAATATATGAAATAGGAATTTGAAAATGAGACAGAAATACTGAAAAGTTAAATTGAAATTTTAGAAATAAAAGTTCAGTAAACCAAATTAGAAAACCCCACTAATAGAATGGTTCTGATGGAAAAACATATCAAGGATGAAAGAAAAGACAGATGTACTTCAGCATTCAGACATCACCTTAGGAGAAATAATAAAACAATCTGAAAGGAATGTACAGTTTTATGTGTTATCATTATGAGACCAAAGTTATGAACCATAAGCATAGAATTAGTAGAACTTCCGCATGAAGAGATAAACACTGTATTAGATAACATCATGGCAGAAAACTTACCAAGGAAGTGACAAAGCTCTATAACTGATCAAGAAAACAAAATATGGGACCCATATAAAAACCCATGCACCTAGAGCTGGTTTTGTTGTTGTTGTTGTTTTTGTTTGTTTGTTTTTTAACAACTTGGTTCTAACTGGCTAGGACCAAATTTGCCCAGTAGGCTTATCCAGTAATTGTTGTTTCTCCTGAGTGTCATATTCTACTCTGTGAGTTGTCATATTCGGTACCCTGAATACATGAATTGAACATCTAACTATGAAATGCACATCCCAACTTACCCCAACTAGTCTCACTTGAACACTGTAAATATTTGGAAGAGTGTATTTAATAAAGATACATATAGACACAGAGGAGTGCTTCCTGAACAGGACTCCTTTGCTCAGGAAATGTTAATACTTGATGGTTGGGATTCATGAAATTGTGAAAATATCTAGGGGAGGTATATCTGGTATACATTTTACCAAATTTGACTCTAGAGAAAAACTAGGAGATCGTTATCTTAATTTCAAAATGTAAGGAAATTAGAAGTCAATCATCTTTATTTTCCTTACAATAATAAAAAATTAAAAATTGATATATTAATGTCTTCCCTCAGATTGACTGGAGAATTGGGGCATCAGTAAGAAAAAAAGTAAATACTGAGGAACAGAGCTTGCATTGGTATATGTGAAACAGAAAACAAGCTCAGTAGCTGATGGGAACACATGTGAAAATTCTGGTGAGTTTATGAAGGCTGAATGTAATTGGAGGTTTCCCTGTCCTACCCTGTCCAACAGCCATTTCCAAATAATCATTCAGAGGCTTACATTAATTATAAATGTTTGGCCAATGGCTCACTCAGGCTTATTACTGAGGAGTTGGCAAGGTAAGAGGTGGTGGCTATGACTTTCTTTTTTGTCTCTTTGACCTTTCAGCATTTACTCTGATATCTGGCTCTGGGTTTTTATTATTAAGACCAATAAGAATTTGTGCTACAGCTGAATGTGGACTTAGTTAAGAGCTAAGACTTGCTGGGATGAAGTTTTAGAGAGCTAATCTAACTCTTTTCTTAGCATTTTCCTCTAGAGATCCCCCAAGATTTTACAGTGAATGCTGTAGGAACCATAAAACTACATTAACGTGAAAGCAGGGAGAAAATAACTACTTTTATTTAGTGTAGAAGATGTTTTCACAGAAGTGAATCTTAAGTGGTCTTGAACTTGACAATCTGCCTGCCTCTACTTCTTGGTGTTAGGGTGTCAAGCTTGCACTACTATGCTCTCTCATAATTAAATTATGCCTTCCAAAATAATACTTGGCCAGACCATTATTTGACCTGGAAAATTACTAAATTCTGTCTCTCTTGTCTTGCTGTGTGATGTGAAGGCAGGGTTTTCAAAATCTAAGAAAAAGCTTCATGTTTCCTATTTTGTTTCAGTATGCCTAGGGACATATTTCTCACTTAGAAACCAAAAGTAAAACATAAAATCATAGAACTCTTCTTCACATCCCGTCAACCAGAGGCTTAAAACTGTAAAAGCTGCAAATCACAAACTCAATTTGAGATATTTTTAAATAAACAATATGTGCAGGAAATAAGGAGAGAAATTAGTAGAGGAAGGTAGAGCCTTCAGTATAGCCTGACCTAGACAGAATAATATAA
This sequence comes from Onychomys torridus, assembly GCF_903995425.1. Classification (NCBI taxonomy): domain Eukaryota; kingdom Metazoa; phylum Chordata; class Mammalia; order Rodentia; family Cricetidae; genus Onychomys; species Onychomys torridus. The sequence continues at coordinate 39,785,170 of NC_050460.1, forward strand.
AATCTAACAATAGGAACCTCCTTATGGAATACTTGACCTGCTTGTCATTTTGCACATAACCACTATAGGTAAAGAGTTCCAAATCATGCTCCTAAACCCATCCATCCCTTGCCCCCCCAAAAATCCTTTACTCTGTCCCTAGATAGGAAGACTAGATTCTTCCTACCAATAAGCTCCAGTCACACACAGCAGCTCTACCTAACCCTGTTATACATGTGTACTCTCTTCTCTAGACAGTGTATTTTCACCAACAAGTAGACTCATATTCATTACCAGAGGATGGCCTATCTTCAGGGAGGTACAATAGGACAACACCAGAATCTCCAACCACCCCTGTAACTCATCCAAGATCTATTTCTTCCCTATCTGCCTTCAACCCACATCACCCAATCCCTATTCTTCAGGTGGATATCATAGATATATATTGCCAACTCCATCACCCTGATGAAGGCAACTCTTATAAAAGAAAACATTTAATTAAGGACTTGCTTATAATTTCAGAAGGCTAGTCCATGATGATTATGGTGGGAATCAGACAGGCATTGACTTTGGAGCAGTAGCTGAGAGATTCACATACTGATCTGTAGGTAGCAGGTAGAGCCCACACCCAAACACACTTTCTCCAAGGCCACACCTATTCCAACAAGCCCACACCTCCTAATCATTCTAAGTACTTCAACTGGGAACTAAGAGTGTAAATATATGAGATTGTGGAGGAAATAGTAAGAGGAAGTAATGGCTAACAAGGACCATAATGTGATCTATGACAACCAATCATATGGCCAAACTAATCAGGGGATAATATGACCAGCTGTGCCCTTTTGTACAGCTCCAGGGATTGACATGGCTGGGGCAGGCATCACTTGCTCTTGTACTTCTTAGAGTGAAAAAATAATCTCTCTTCTAAAAAGCAATTTTCTCTCAAGTTTAGCAAAATTCCAGATAAAAGAAAATCCTTAATTGTGTGAACACTGTAATGGTTTTAAGTTTCTGGCACATATTTCTTTGGCCCTTCAGTACAAATCCTAGCATCATTGCCTCCTCCTACATCATCATAAAGTAGAACTTGCCTGGCTCTGGTGAAAGAAGGGGCTTACTCCGCTATAGTCTGGCAACATCATCAGGGCACTGAGTCACAAACTAGAGCTGGTATGGTGTTTCAATGTGGGAACACAAACATACGAATAAACACTAAAACTTATCAATTGATTTGGTCTGGTCAGACGAATAGGCTCAGGAAGATGCCAACCCCCAGCCTCTGCCCCTGTTCAGCCACAAAGTAGATACTGCAAATTTGCCAAGAAAGGATTAAAACACAGCCATGAGCTCGTTGCCTTAGCACACTGCAGAGAAAAATAATTTGCCTCTTGCATATAAATTGCTCTTTTTCTAGTCTCTCTCTCCCCCTCCCTCTGTCCTCTGTCTCTCTCTCCTCTCTCATATTTTAAGGGAAATTTATGGATTCTGTGTATCTACACACCTACTCAGTCAATGCAACGGCAGAGACAGAGATGGGTTTGAAGGAAAATTGCCCCTGTGCCCATTGCACTAGACTTTACATTCACGTGTTTCTCTCTTGTGCTAGAACAGAGCATAGGTTGTGCGGCTTCATTTCCGCATCCTTATTATCTAGGTGCCAGTGAAGTGCCTGGAATGGAGATTTAATAAACATTTCGGGAAAGACAAAATGAGTGTCTGTGGAGATAGATTATTTGATTCGCGAAGAATAAAGTAGGGGAAAAATGGGCACTAGAGCAAGACACATTGCAATTGCAATGTGCATCTATGAGCAAGCCAGCAGAATCATTCATGCCAGGAGGGAAGTGGCTGCAGCCAGGGCAGTAGTGTGGGCGCTAAGCTTCACCAGTGTGGCCCTTCTGAAGTGATAGGATTTTTCAAGATCTCTTTGCACTTTCAAACTCAGATTCTAACTCTGTTCACACTCACAGGATACCTTTGGATCCCAGGATTAGCAAAAGCTTTAGAAGACTCTAGCTAGAAAAGTGCTAGAGAGGTCCCCAGAAATCCACAAAGATACCTCCACTGTACACTACTGGCAATGGTTGAGAGAAAGCCCAAACTGACCTAGTCTGATGATCAGATGGCCAAACACCCTAACTGTTGTGCTATAAATCTCATCTAATGATTGAGGGAAGTGGATGCAGAGACTCGCAGCCAGGCCCAAGTGGAGCTCTAGGAGTCCAATTGGTGAGAAAGAGGAGGGATTGTATGATTGAGAATTGTTGAGACCAAGATTGGATAAAGCACAGGCACAAATAGCCAAACTAATGGAAACACATGAACTATGAACCAAAAGCTGAGGAGCCCCCAGCTGGAGCAGGCCCTCTGGATAAGTGAGACAGTTGATTAGCTTGAACTGTTTGGAAGGCACCCCAGGCAGTGGGACCCGGACCTGTCCTTAGTGCATGAGCTGGCTGTTTGGAACCTGGGACTTATGCAAGGACACTCTGTTCAGACTGGAAGGAGGGGACTGGACCTGCCTGGACTGAATCTACCAGGCTGAACTGAATCCCCAGAGGAGTCTTTGCCCTGGAGGAGATAGGAATGGGGGGTGGGCTGGGGAGAAGGCCGGGGCTGGAGCAGGAAGTGGGAGGACAGGGGAACCCATATCGGATACGTAAAATTAAATTAAATTATAAAATTAATTAAATTAAATTTAAAAAACAAATATAATTAAAATAAAGGTTGATGAGTTATGCAAATTAGAAAAGATTCCTGTAAGTGGAGGCAGGGACGGTGAGGCAACTGGAAATGAGCATGTCCTCAGCGGGAATTTTGATTGGCCATAAGACAACCCCGCTAGTTAGAGGATGCTGACAAGGAACGTAGTTCCTCTTCCAGAAAAGTAGTTGCACCCCAAGGCCTCAGGATATGGGCAGTGGAGTTCCCATCAATCCCAGACACAGCTGGACCCAAATGTAGACTTGAGCCCCTGAAGTTCTATTCTTCCATACTCAACTCCAGGCTTGCACTGTGAGGAGGGAAATTCCCATATGGAGAATGGATCTTTAAAAAAAAAAAAAAAAAAAAAAAAAAAAAAAAAGTCATATCTATCAAATGTCCTGGACAGCTCTGCCTTGGTATGGGGTAGAAAGGCCAGAAGGAACACTGCATGTAGTCAGTCCTTGATATTGGCAGGCAATTTGCTTCAAGAACTCCATGAATACTTCATGTGTACTATGAACAGTGCAGATGCTTAAATCAATATATAAAAAAATGAATATTTACACCGAGCATATGGACATAATCCTGAATGCTTTAAAACAGCTCTAAATTACTTGAATTACTTAACTCAATATAAATGATGAACAAATATTATAATGTCTTGTTTAGCCAATAGCAATACATTAAATGAGTCTATACATGCTCATGTCAGATGCTTTTTCTCAAATTCTTCTCATATAAAGTGGTTGCATTCAAATTCATCTCTTTTGAATTAAAAAAAGCCTACTGTGCTTATATAGCTGCTACTGTGCTTAGTTGGGCTTTGTTTGATAAGTTTTTGCCTTCAACAATAACATCTGTGTCTATCCACATTCTAAAGCAGTTGATATTGAACACTTCTCTGCCCCCTTCTGTGACAGATGGTAGCACTGGAGGCACCCCTGTAGATCATTTGTTACACCTTCCCCAAGAGTTGCTGTCATCCCACACAGATTGATAATGACTCTTCTTTTCAACCTCATCCTTGCACAGGTTGCTTGTGCTGGAGTCTGGCAACCTGCAGGCATCTCCCTGCTCTATGTAGATACTCATCAGGAATTATTAATTTTGGTGACAGATGTGCATGCTGAGTATGGAAGAAGGCTCTCAACTGGCCTCCACCTGGCTGGATTCAATTGTGGAAATCCCATATATATTCTGTTTCACTTTGAAATTGGTGAAATTTCATGGAAGGGGGTTCAGGATTAATTGGTGAGTTATTTATATTTCAATCTGTAAACTGAGTGGAACAATATTATTTAAATAATAAATAGAATACAGTATGACATATTTGTATGCTTTCTGCTGTTCATATATGTTTTTTCCAGACGGTACAAACACATGAACCAGCAGGTTTAAAAAATTACTGCAATAGAGGCAGGATCGAGAGCAAAGAGATTTATTCCATTGCATTGGAGAGAGCAGTCTGATGTAGGTATAATCAGTTTTCTTCAACAAGAAAACCATGAGCAGTGACTGTTACAGAAGGCCTTTAGGGAACGGGCTTGGCACTACTGTCTTTCAAGGCTTAGTGGAAAGAATCCACTTTTCTCGATCAGTCATAGATGAGTTCATATTTTTTTTTATTTTTTTCTTTCTTTCTTCTTCCTTTTGGTAAAGTCTGGGAAAAATCTTCTGTGTCATTTCCATTATGTTCTCAATACCTTTATATGAAAAGGAGATCAAAGAATAGAGAAATGTGAATTTTCTCTCTTCCATCTGTCCGGCATGCTAGTCCATTTATGACTAGCTTTAAAACTAGTTAGAAGAAACTAATTGGAAGTTAACTTTCCATGTGTAATGTTCAACAATAGAACTATTTAAATATTTGTTAAATTGATATGGTTATAAATTATATTTACAAAAAAATTAGTAAATGTTAAGTCCATTTAATGTATGATGTCAATTAAATCTGGTATTTCCCTGTTATTTATTTGCTTATTTTTTTTTTGTCCAGATGAACTAGCCATTGGAGAAAGTAGCGTATTGGAATCACCTGTTACTGAAATATTGACATTTATCTATATCTTTAAGTTTAGTAATGGATTTTTAAAATGAAATTGGCTATCCCAAGTTTGGTACATGTATGTTTAGAATAGTAATGTCTTCTAAGTTAACTGATTCCTAGATTGGGGTGAAGTATCCCTCTTTACCTCTTTTGATTAGCTTTAGGGTGAAGTTTATTTTGTCACATTTTGGGATATTGATGCCTATTTGCCTTCTGGTCCCAATTAATTGTAGTACTTCTGTTCATTCTTTACTCTAAAGCAATGCCTATATTTAAAGTTAAGATTTATTTCTTTTAGACAACAGATAGATGGATTTTGTTTCTTGATCCATTCAGTCAGGCTGTGTCTTTTGATCAGAGAATTGAGATCCTTGATACTTAAAGTTGTTATTGAAGTATGTTAATTGCAGTCATGACAATATTGATTTTTAGTATAGTTGTTGTTTGTGTTCTTAGTGGAATATTGTGTTTTAATAATTATGGCTTTCTATATCTTTTCACAGTCTCTCAGCTTTGTTCTCTTCAGCTGAAATATTACTTCTAGTATTTTCTTTAGGTTTGGTTTGTTGGATATAAAATTTTGTAGGTTGTTTATATCATGGCAAGTTTTTTTTCCCATGAATTATAATGGTTATTTTAGCTGAGTGTATTACTCTAGGCTTCTTGTCATGGTCTTTTAGAATAAGAAATGCTGGCTCTTTGGATTTTCAAACTTTCCATTGAGAAATCAGCTCTTATTCTGACAGATTTTCCTTTATATGTTGCTTATTGTTTTTGCTGATTTTGTTTCTCTTTTTCAGCTATCAGTACATGTTCTTTGTTCTGTGTATTTAGTGTTTTAACTATGATATGCCAAAGGAATTTTCTCTTCTGGTCTTGTCTACTTGTTTTCTGTGTGCTTGTCATATCTATATGGGTGTATCTTTCCTTGGTTTGAGGAAGTTTTCTTCTATAATCTTACTGAAGATCTGTTCAACATCACTGACTTGGCATTATTATACATCATCTATGCCTATGGTTCGAAGGTTTGCTTTTGTCATGGTGTCCCTCACTTCGTGTGTTTAATTTCCTGTGTGTCTTGAAATTTCTTGTATTCTTTGCTTATTTTGTCCAGATCCTCTAGTTCATTTTTGAGTCCTGATAGTCTCTCCTCTGCTTGATTCATTCTACTATCAAAGCTTTCCTTTGTATTTTCTTGTTGAGTTGTTGTTGAGTTTTAAAATCCCATCTTCATTTCAGCTTGATTCCTCTTCAATGGTTCTGTCATCTTATTGAATTATATTCTCAAGAGCTGGATTTTCTTCAGCATCATGTTTGTGTTTCCTTGGGTATTTATTCTTCTTAGGTTCTTCTCCATAATTTCATCAAGCTGTTTCTTTGTATCTTCTTAAAACTTCTTGAATTATTAGATGATGCTATGATTGTTCCTTTAAATTATCTATCATGGAGTTCATCTAGTTAATTCTCATTGGTGAACATTTCTACAGGATTGGTAGCTTTTGGATAAAAGATACAAGCTTCAGCTTTCATATTTCTGATATTTTTAGATGAGATATGGGCATATGAAGGTCTGTTATTAGCTGTGACTCTGGTATGGACAGAAACAGTTGGGGCAGAAGAGAGGATGTGTGGGGGGCTAGGACCCAAAGGTTGGAAATGGCTTGGGAGGAATGAAGCCAGTTGGGCAGAGGATACTGGTTTAGTGTAATGGAGGAGGCTCCTGGTCCAAGTCTGGAGTGTAGGGGTGGATATGGTTGGGTAGAAATGTTGAATGTAGCATGGGAAAGATTTATAGGTTGGGGGTGGGCAGAGTGGGTATTAATAGAAGCCTAGAGATAGGTTGAAGTCTATGCAGGGATGGCCAGACTAAGCCAGAAAACTGGATGTGGGACCTGAGTTAGATCTGGGTTCTTGGATAGGCATGGTTAGGGAGACTCACCAGTTTAGACCCTAGCAAAGGATGTAGGAGATCCTGACCAGTTTTGAGAGTTTTTATTTTTCAGCTACAGAAACTAAAATTCCTCCATGGATGTTGAAATGAAAACTGGAGAATAAGAGACTTTAAATATAATTCAGAAAAAGAGCTTTTAGAATATAATCTTCAAACTTATATTTAATAGTTGTGACTTACAGAATATTCCATGAAAAGATGCTTTTTTTTAAATCCATAGCTTACAGTTACCATTATAAGAGATATTCATTTACTACTCAGTATTGTCCCTTGATTTAAAGGATAGGTCATTTTAAATTGAACCTTCCTTCCAGTTTAAGTGTTAGAATCTAGGTCTTCACTGAAGGACAGGTTTTTCTTTTGTTTCTCATTTGAGAAAAATGTACCACCCTGGGTCTGTTTTGAAATTGTTTAGTGACTCAGTTGTAATTGGCTGAACTACTTTCTCAGAATCTGATCCAGGGTCATTTTGACTAGACTGTGAACTGCAGAACAGTTTCCCTTGATGTGAACAGTTGTCAGTGTGTGAAAATCAGTGAAGCCTGAGGCTAAATTGAAGCAGAAGGTTAATGCTCAGATCCATAACATTTTAAACTTTATGACTTGGACCACGTTGCTATGACAAGTAAAAGAAGAACCAGAAGTCTCAGAGGGGCCCTCAGTGATACTTTTCTGGGACATAAAATTTTCCCAGGCATTTAGTCCTTATTGAGAAGAATATTAAGGGCCCCAAGAATGCACCTTTATTTGAACCTGAGTTGGCTGAGGCTCAAAATGAACTAATAACTTATTCATAGTCCCAAAGGTGATTAGCAGAAGGAATAGGGTCAGAATTTCTATGTTCTGATTTTAATCTGTTCCTCTTGGTAGAGTACTGAGTATCAGAAGTAATGCATGGTGGTCTATTTGGAGTCAGGAGAAGTAAAATTCATTTTTTCTTCAGGAAAATCGAGACCACAAACTGTTCCACACAAAACTACCGAGAGCACACAATGGTTTCCATAAAGCCAGAGAAAACTATGAAAAGGTCTACAGAGAAATAGAGGGGTTTGTGGAAATTCCCACAAATGAGAGAGGCTGTACAGAACTTACCCAGAACTGCTACTGGTACTCAATGGAAAGGTAACCAAAAACATGAGCTTACAAAAACAAAATGCAGCTTATTAGAACTGTTATGACAATCTTCTTCCTGAGGACTAGCATTCATGGTAGCAGATGGGGCCATGCACTCTTCCAAAGGACGGAAGCATCCAGTAGTCAATTATAACGCCTATAAATTACAACAATGACCAGAATAGCACAATAACCCTAAGGGTGAATGCAGTAGTGGCATGCATACCTTGGCAGTAACTAACCAGCTCTCTAAATGGACTTAAGACCCTCTCAACAAGAGAGCAATTACTCATGGTATTGGAAGCTCAGCCAACTGCCAAGAACTAGTCAAGTCATGGATCATGGATAAGAACACATAATGACCGTTTTACTAAACCTGCACAACCCCTAATATACACAAATAAATACAGCCCTCACCCTTCATCAAGGACACTTCTCTTTGCAACAGATTGAGACCATAATGGGAAACCACAACCAATAAAAATTCAAAGTCATAAATTTCAGTCCCAAAGGATACATCTACCAAACAATTAATTCCTTTATCTAAGGCTCAGCGAACATTTTGAAAGATTGTAAGGGCCAGTGGAACAGGGAGGTTGCTGTGAGATTGTATCTCCTAATAATGTCAGAAGCTACACCCATAAAGTTACATTAACTTGACTGCCTAACCATGAGCTGGAAAAAGGATAAGAACAATAGACCTGTCGAAATGGATGGGGGAAAGCCCAAGAGGCCTCAACCCTGCACAAAGAGCTACAGGCAACTAAGGAATGGTGAATGGGAAAAATAGTCTTCCTCAGAGAAGAGTGCATCAATTTTTATCCAATACCAATTGGCCAGTCCTGAACATATAAATACAAGTAACATTACACAGACTAAGTAGGATATATTTTGGAATCAATTTGTGTGTGTATATATATACAATGAAATATTAAAAACAATGAAAAATAGGACATTAATTTGAAAGGGGAGACTATCTGGGGTTTCAGAGGAGGAAAATGGAGAGGAGAAAAATGTAATTATATCATAATCCCAAAAATAAAAGAAAAATGTTAGAAATGTAGCTTTGCCTAGTAAAGGACTGAGAGTTAAAGAAAATAAGGATAGCTAATGGATGATGTCATGAGTCAGTAGTAGATCTCTGGGTATTGGGAATCGTCAGGATGAAGAGAAAGGTGAAATCTGGAACTTTTTGTGATGACTTCAGACAATCTGTAGTCTTTAATTGCATTAAATAACACAAGTACAAACAATGATCCATTCAGCAGAGAATGTAAACAAAAATAAATGTGCTTGATTCAAAATACAAGTTTAAGAGGATGATAAAAACAGAAAGATCATAGGACATTTCCAAGAGGAAACAGAGAACTCTTTCCCAATATTTTGTTGAAACACTTGTGCTTCTGTGCACATCAATGTTATAATATGAAGCAATGCCAGACTGTTATAACCCAGAACTATGCGATTTATATAAGACAAATCAAGGCCAGAGAGACAGCTCAACAGTTAAGGGTGATTACTACTCTTACAGAGGACTCCAGCTAGATTTCTGGCACCAACATCAAATGGCAGACAAGTGCCTCTAGTTTCAGTTCCTGTGGAACCATTGCCCTCTTCTGGTCTCAGCAGGTACTCACATGCCTGCGGTACACACAAACTCGTGCAGACTCAATAATACATTCATTCATTCATACATACATACATACATACATACATACATACATAATCTTTCTTTGAAAGAATGTTGATCCTAAATGATGTAAGAAAAAAATGAAGTAAGTAATTGGAGATGTTGAGAACTTCTTAACAAATCAGAAGGGAAATAACTTTATCCTGGGTTTCTATTATGTAGTAGATGGCCTATCACAGCTTCTCCACACACCAAACAAACAAAATCCTGTGAAGGAAAACTCCCTCAGTGTTTTCAAATAGCTGAAGAATTGACAAAAATGTGTGCAATATCAGTTAGGGTTTTTTCTTTCTTTTTAATGTGTAACGTATGATGTGACAGTACAGTTACAGCTGGTTTACAATTTTAATATATTCATGACTCAGTATACCAACAACTTTATGATTAGATCATCAGCCCCAGGTATCATGTTTCTGAAAACCATTGGTCTTTAGTATATTATTGAATACAGCTTACTGATGATTTATCTAGTATGAACTCAATTATTATAAGGGTCTTAGCATCAGAAAGTTTAAATTTTGTGGTTGATATGTGGGAAATTTTTTTCCCAGTTGATGAAGGGACAGTAGAGGAAAAGTTTATCAGGTCGGAAAGCAATGGAAAGCATTAAATCTAGTACTGATCCTGAGAGTAGGAGACTTGATAAGAGGGCAAGGGTACTGTCTGTGCTTTTGTGGTGCACAGACATTGTCATCACTGAAAATGTTCTAAATACGCATACATGACCTGAGACTTTAGAAATTACAACACACTCCTAATAGAACAGCTATTTAACATTCTCTATAATTCTTTATGGAAATGTAATATAATTTAGAGATAGTTTTGATATTTGCTCCAAGTTCCTGACATAAACTCCTTAAACCCTTGGGATTTCGTGGGCTGTAACAATATGGTGTACTATTCCTAGAGTTTCTGTTGACCATACCTGAGTTCTTTCTAATAAATGAGTTGAGAAAGAACCTGAAAGTAGCACCAGGATCAGAAAATTACAAGAAGAACCAAGAAATTTGAGATGTGGTACTGTCAGCCCAGGCCTAACCTTTTGGGGGAGGTGGGGAGGGAAGAACTGGACAGAAGATGAATGATGCCCGCATTCATAAACAGAGATCCAGAAAGCTTCTGGCTTTGAGCACACTTCTGCCTCTTTTTACCTGCCTGATCATCGGCTGCTTTTCCATAGCTGATGACAGCATGAAAATGGTTTTCTTAAACTGTTAGTCATTCTAGAAATTTCTCAGACATTGAGAGCAGTCACACATACCCCTAATAACTTTATCCAAGGAGTCTTCACTGTTTCCGATAATTGGTACCAATATTAAACAGAACTGTCAGGAATCTTGTAGGCATTTTAAAAGTTGTAAACTTCTTTAGTATCAGAAAATTTTCACAAGTTAAAATTTATGTGAATAAGTAAAATAAAATAAAAATATTTCATCCAGACATAGCACTGGTACCCCATCTTTATAGTAACAGAAATAAGGTGAACAAAATGAAATTGATGAACCCAAAGCCTAAGCCATTGTGGCTTCCAAAATGAGAGTTCCATACCTTATTCTCAAACTCATTAACATCCTCTTCTGGACCTTGTTTATTGTAGAGTCCTCAGACTTGCCCTAGGGTCACTCACTACCCAAACTGTAGAACTGGGACTGGCTATCAGATGCAAACAAACATTTAAAATAACTGGAAAACAGAAGTTATTTTCCTTTTAAATTAGAGCATAGAATTCCTTATAAAATTGTAGGAAAGATTTTTGTTGCAGTTTTTTAAAGTCATCACCCAATTGTTTTCTGTAGCATCTTCTATTTTCTTGTTCAATGAGCTCAAGGATTTGCACAAAAGTTGATTTCAAAAGAAGAAGTTCATCTTTACAATAGGGTTTGGTTGTGAGAGAAAACTCTGTGTGTGCAGCCAGAGACATCAAAGAAAGAGGAGAGAAAGCAGGACGGGGGAGGGTGAACACCACTAGTTCAATAAGCAGGAAGTTGGCAAAGGCTTGACAACCCCCTGGTAATGTGAATGAAGTCTACTTTCAAATGGCAAGTTGAGGATCCACCTCAGTTGACAAATGGCAGGTTTGTGCGGAGGAGGAAGTGATAGGAAGTGATTCTGATTCAGGCTAAAGAGAAGGTACGATGAATGGGAAGAGCCAGTGATGACAAAAGCCTTGCTTTGCTCCATAGCATGCCTTCTGGGCTAAGAACACAATGAGGCAAACATCAGCGCAAGAGTGTTGTGGGAAACAACTTTCTTCACGCAATGGATGTTTTGGATCATACTTAGAACCTTCCAGTAGAAAAAAACCAAGTATCCCCCAAACACAAAGAAACCTAATGATTTCCCTGAGACACCCAGTGATAAGCAATAGGAACATTCTCCGACATTCTCCAATGATGTTAGCTTTATTTCACTTAGTTGATCTATATAGGACTCCAAAACTGACATGCTACACTGATAAATGTGTGCTCCCTTCTACACTGGAGTTATTTGCACATTTCTTTTCTTTTTTTTAATGATGATTTCAAAGAAAAAATGGATAGTATCTGTAATAATTTTCAAAATCTGTAGGTTTATTAAAAGGTTTGCCTTGGACAATGGCCTTGCTACATTCTGTAATGATACCCACCCCCAACCCAATGCAAATCTTCATGTGCCTGTTTTCTTACCATGGTTAGTGCCTTTAATATACATTAACTTGCTGCTCAAAGAGCAGTTCCTCATTATCTTAGTTATAAACTCTAGCCTCTTAGATGAGCTCCTAAAGGATCAGTGTTTTCTGTCCCATACTTATTCGACAGTTTCAAGGCTGTCACTCCACCACACTACATTCCTTTTTTTTAATTAATTAATTAATTAGTTTTACATCCCAACCACTGTGCATCATTAAATTAGCAATCTGAGTTCTTTTAGTTTTCTTTGTTCTTTTTGGGTCTTTGAGACAGGATTTTTCTGTGTAGCCCTGGCTGTCCTGGATAACAACTCTCCCATATACAACTGAAAACACACTATACTTCCCCAGTAATAAATGAAAAAGTACCTTACCCCATAAGTTAATTTATATGCCCATAGATTTAATACTTAATTACTGATCTTATCTCAATGGATGCTACATTACATGGCTAATAAATAAGAAGACAAAAACCACAAATGTCTACTTAATATCCATATAGAGAGAAACATATACTCTTTTTTGAAAATCCAAATATTTAAATTTTTAATTAATTTATTTATTTTGCATGCAGACAGCAACTTCCCCTCCTTCCTCTCCTCCTGCTCCCTCTCCCCAACTCTCCTCTACAGTATTCACTCAGAAAGGTGCAGGCTTCCCATGGACATCATCAAAAAAAAAAAATGGCAAATCATGCTGCCATTAAGACCAAGCACCTTTCCCTGTATTCAGGCTGGGCAAGCCCATCTAGCATGAAGAATAAGCCAAGAACCAGCCAAAGCCCCAAGGACAGCCCTTGTTCCCATTGCCAGGTGTCCCACAAATAATCCAAGCTACATAACTGTGACATATATGCCAAGGTCGTAGGTCAGTCTCATTCAGGCTCTCTGGTTGTTGGTTCAGACTCTAATTTCCCAGGAGCCAGGCTAATGCTTTCTGTGGGTTTTCCTGTGATGTCCCTGATTTACCTGGCTCTCACAATCCCTCCTCTCTCTCCTCTTCATGACTCCCTGAGCTCAGCCCAATGTTTGACCCTAGGTCTTTGAATCTGCCTCCATCAGTCACTGGATGAAGGCTTTCCAGTAACAACCAGGGTAGTCACCAATCCAATCCCAATGGATGGCCAATTCAGGTTACTCATCTAGTGCTGCCAGGAGTCCTAGCTGGGGCCATTGTTGTAGACCATGGAAGTTTCCCTTGTGCTGGGCTTCTACCTGACTCCATATAGGCCTCTATTCCAATAATCCATCTCAGCACTGTTCCCTCTTCCTACTCCATGAAGCAACCCCTCAAGTTCTCATGCCTACCTGCTCCCAGTCCAACCAGGAGATCTCTTCTTTTTGCCTTTCTTAGGGATATCCATGTGGCACCTCTTGGGTCCTCCTTGTTAAGTAGCCTCTCTGGGGCTGTGGATTGTAGTGGGACTCTCCTTTATTTTACAGTTAAAATCCAATTATGAATGAGTATGTACCATGTTGGCTTTTCTGGGTCTGGGTTGCCTCACTCAAGATGATTGTTTCTAGCTCTATCCATTTGCCTTCATATTTCCTGATGTTGTTTCTAACAGCTGAGTAATACTTCATTGTGTAAATGTACCACATTTTCTTTATCCACTCTTCAGTTGAGGGGCATCTAGGTTGCTTCCAGGTTCTGACAGTTACAAATAAAACTGCTCAGAACATAGTTGAGTGTGTGTCCTTGTGGCATGACTGAGTACCCTTTGGGTATATGCCCAAAAGTGGTATCGCTGGGTCTTGATTGATTCCTGGTTTTCTGAGAAACTGCCATATTGATTTCCAAAGTGGCTCTACAAGTTTGTGCTCCTACCAGCAATGGAGGAGTGTTCCCCTTCTCCACTTCCTCCCCACCATATGCTGTCATTTGCCTGACACTGCATTCTAAACATATGGAGCTGAAATCATTCCCACATGCTTCCATCCTCACATATGGGTTTGCAGAACCATTCTCTGTGCCTGAAGTGCCTTCTCCTAGCACTCCACCTGGCTGAGTCCCACCTTCCACGCAAGCCCACACCAGATGTCAAGCTTCCTTGACTTCTCTGAGGAGTGGTTCTTCTCCTTTTATCTGGGTCTGGTGCCCTTGCTCTCTCAAAGCAAGATTGGCACTGCATGATCCTTGCTCTTATGAGCCCTTATTAGATAGACACTGTGTCTTATTATATGACCCTATGAATTTAGCATGATGGTAAATAGCACCATTGAGTGGATGAGTGAATGTATAAAGACAATATGAAGCAAACCCCAAGCCTGCCTCCTGCCACTGCTTTTAGAGATAGGTTTTACTCACCTTTTATGATTATCCAAGGTTATTAAAAAGTAATGTTGACCAAGAAGTGGAGAAATAGGTCACACATATTACAAACATTTTTTAAAGTGGCTAATATGCATGGTGCATCTAATTTAGTGGAATTTAAGATTGAAGCACAAATTATTAGAGAATGGCATTAGAATAATATTCTGCCAGTGCTATAGAATAGTCCCATCATGCATCATAACAATAAATGTCCTGAATTTTATGTTTCTATTTTATCTATCCTCCTCTTTTCTACTGCTGTGCTTTCTCTGAGCTGTCCCCAGTGGTATGGAGTGGTAGAATAAAAGGCTAGGAGAGGGTGGCAAATGTATTGAAACAGTTAAATTAATTTTAAGAAAAGGACAATTCCCTACAGGGCAATATTATGATTTGACAATTTTTTTCAGCACACTCTACAGTGCAATTGCTCTCCCAACAGTCTAATCAAACTATTTAATGACTTCTTTCACTATAAACACCACATGCTCCCTCTCAGACGAGTAGTCTGCCTTCTACTAATAAAATGGAAACCAAGCCAGAGGGAAAATTCTTCATCTTCTTTTCACAAAATGTACCAGACTTCTTGTATCTTCTTCCCTCTTCATAAAAGTGCCCACATGCTTATAAGTTTCCTTTCACAGTAAAGAGTACCCTTTATCTTCCCAGGGACCTTGCTTCTGCTTTATGTTCCATTCGTATTACTGATTTTATAGTATTAATTATTTTTATTGGTTTATTCTCTTTATGATACAGAACCTCCTACCCTTCATTAAACCTATAATATCTTCTTGAACCCTACAACCCTACTCAGAGATCTCCCAGTTTGTCAGTTCTACTTATAGCCCCACTTCCTTATAAAATGATCTATGCTTGCTCACTCAGCTGGCACATGCCATTCTTACCCATCTCATCACATCCAGCTTCCTTGTCCCACTACCCAAGTGGTAAACGAGTCAGAACTCTGCATATTGTGTTTTCCAGCATTGTCAACAGCTCATTCCCTGGCTTCACTAGCCTGAATGACTTCCTTCTCAGTCTGTTAGCTGGTTATTTTCCTCTGTTCAGTGCTACACATTTCTCACTACGAGGCCTCCTTGAATGCCCCTCTACTGGCTGTTTCTTTCTCAGGCATTTCAACCACAGCATTTTATAAATGTACACACTTGATGGTGATGTCCAGATTTCTACTTTTAGACTTGAAAATGAACTCTTGTTTATTTACACAATTTTCATATTATCTATTTCCATCTGAACACCTAGAAAATATTACATGCAAAAGCATTTAACTTTACACACAAACTTTAAAAGCGCCTCCTCTGAGTCTTATCTACCTCAATTAACTTCTTTACATTCTTTTCCTTAGTCCAAAATCTACAATCACTATGTCCTTTGTTTATGTCTTATTCTTATATGGCATCCAGGGTACCAGTAGCATTCTACCTATAAAGCAGCTCTCACATGTGGAAATGTGTTTCCATCTGCACACTTCTACTCATGGAGGCCAGCATGGAGACTTAACAGCCACCAGCACTTTTCTTATTCTACACAAGTGCCAGGGTGACAGAGTAAAAATTTGAAATCACAAATCATATCAACTCACATAAACATTTGTATTTCCACTAGTAGCCACCTCTACATTTAGTTTTACCAGAATCCTTACTACAGTCCCAAAGTCCTGCCTGATGAGGCTTCTGTGTTCTTCGTGAACTTCTTTCACTGTCTCTATCGCTCAAGTGCTCAGCCTTCCTCAATCTGTGCAAAATGCAGCTATTGCTCCAGCGGAAATAAGGTTATTCTGAACCAAAATCAGAGTGAGCATGCTCAGGAACAGGGATTTAGTTTGTCTTGGATGATGCATTCCACCATTGCAGCAATTATATTATAGGCACAGAACAACTCATATAATGATGCATTTGTCAGATACACTGGGCATTAGGTGGGTTATAGAAAAGGAGGTGATTTTTCTATAGGTATCATTTGGAATTTGATCTATTAAGAGGACTAACAAAGACTCAAGATAGTTTTGACTCTTGATCTGCTACCTTCACAGAGATCCAATCCTTGCATGGAATGTTCAGCACACTTGTGGCTTTCTTAGGGAGATTCATTTCACAACTCCCTTGTTGGTGAAGTATCACATCACACTTTGTGCATGTAGGGACCAAGTGCTGTTTTATGAGCCACAGTTTGAATAAGGCTCATTCCTAGAATTTGATAAAGCTGTAGTTGAATGAGCAGGAAAGTAGTCTTTAGGGGAAAGAAATAGTTGTTAAATCAATGGAGGAAGAAGATACTGTATCATACTAATGTTATAGGCAATCATGGTCCAGGTCAAAGTTTTTCTCTTTTTCTGCTCTCTGCATATGAATAACATCTACATGTGCCATTTTCTTGTTGTATATAAGTCTGAATGATTGATCAAGAAAACAGTGTAATTTTTAATTTCTTCATAATAAAATCACTCTTTCCTCATTTACCAAATATGACTAGTAACCAGAAAAAGGAGACAAAGAAACACATCAGAATTCCATAAGACTTTTGTTCATAACCAAATTTTATTTTTTGCTTCACCTACACAAAATGAACTAAGACTCCATTAGGAGTAATTTTTGGAATATTACCTGTCTTGTTTTTGTTTTGGTGTTTTATGTCATTGGTGGTGGTGTTTTTTGTTGTTGGCCTTTGTTTGTTTGTTTTTTTTTTTTTTTCTGTTGCTGTGATAAAACACTCTAACCAAAAGAAGAAAGGGTTATTTCATCTTGTACTTGCAGATCACAGCCCATCATTGTTAGAAGTCAAGGCAGGAACTAATGTCAGAAAACCTAGATGTAAGGTTGGCTCCTGGATAGTCTACCTAGCATTAACTCTGAACAGGAACCTCTCTCCCAGCTAAGGAATAGAGAAGAAATCGTGAAAGGATATTGCTTGAAGGTCTTACATAACCCAGTACTACTTGCCTAGAGACAGTGACTCCTGCAGGGGTCTGACTCCTGTACTAATTAACAATCAAGATAATCCCCCATCGACATGCCCATAGGCCAACATGATGTGTGCAATTTTTCAACTGAAGTTCTCCTGTCAGATGGCCCAGGCTGTGATAAGTTAACAATTAAAGCTAACTGTCATGGTCCATCAACCTCTCATTGGAAAAATTTGAGTATTAGTTGGTAGCTTTTAATCAATTCATTTTTTTTTTCCTGAGATATGGTTTCTCTTTGTAGTTTTAGAATCTGTCCTGGATCTCACTCTGTAGACAGGCTGGCCTTGAACTCACAGAGATCTGCCTGGCTCTGCCTCTTGAGTGCTGGGGTTAAAGTCGTGTGCCACCACCACTCGGCTTAAATAATTCTTAAAATTTAACTTTTAAGAGTTTTCTATCATTTCCTTCTTCACAAAGTAGCATTTTCTCTATATGTCCTACTTTTTTTCAGATTTATTTATTTCATTTTACATATATGAGTATTTTGTCTGCATGCATGTATATGTACCACATGTGTGCTTGGTGCCATATAGACCAGAGAATGCATGAAACTTCAGTTACAGATGGTTGGAAACTATCATGTAGATGATGGAAACTGAACTCAGGTCTTCTGCAATAGCAACAAGTGCTCTTAACCACTGAGCCATCTCTCTAGACTCTATTTGTCTGATTTTTGAATATGGATTGTTTTTATAGTATGTCTTTACTTTTAAGCAAATTAAGCTTCTCCTAAATTTCCTAGTCTAGTACCCATACTTTCAGTGATTTCTCCTTTGTCAATAACATCTGGTCAGTTCTGATAAGCTTAGTGTGGATGCTATGGTCGTTAGAGTCTCATTTTGTATAACTTACATGAGAGAGTCAATACAAATATTTGCATGTCCTTTTCAAAACTCATTGGTTGTCAGTAAGAGTTACTCTGGGGCAAACAGAAGACTGAGTATGCATGGGGCCTCTCAAGGAGGGTGGTACTGTTGACATCATCTGGAATTGGTGTCTACCAAGGACTTCAAACTTGAAGTTTATCTATTTGATAGTTATTGTTAAGCCCTGTACTATGGGTCACCGAGCTGTATTTACAGGACAGATGATTATCAGTATAATTTATTCTGTAACAGATAACAGAAGCAGCTATAATATCTTGACATTTAAACCTAGTTGGAAAATTAGAATCCAAGCATATATCTCCTAAAGTATTGGAGAATAGGTGGTAGTTAAAAGTTGTGTCTTTTCATTGAAGCTAAAGGAAACATTTGATCTGGATTTTTAAATGATATATCAAATCACTTTATTTTAGCTCTTATTCATTTACTTTTTCATCTTTCAGAAAATTCACTGTGCAACCAGTTCTAAGATCTTCATTTTCAAAAGTCACTCACAATGAAGTATAATGCTTCTTGTTAGCAGAGATGGCTCATAGTGTTCTTTGCCCATTTCAATAGATATCAAATAATTATTTTAAATGAAGATATTTGATGTTTACCAAAAGTGCTAATTCTTATTTAGAAGAATGAATGGCAATGTCTTTGGAAAAGGAAGCTGAAAAGTTCAGTCAAATTTGCAAGTTGATTTTTAATTTTCATAGCATTCATTAATTCAGCCTGTCCAGAGGATTGAAGATGGCAAGCACAATGAAAATTATATACCAAATTTATCAATAATTTTAAATTCTTGTTCAGTAAAATTAGTCTCCTGATCACTGTGTAATCCAGAAGGAATCATCCAATAGGAATAATACTTCCTAACAATTTTTCTTCTTACTGCTAAAACAGGGATTTTTCTATCACATGAAGACTTCCAGTGGGTAAAGATACAGACTAGCACTTGGGCCTCTTTATATCCTTCTGACAAATCTGATAAAGAGAGCATTTGGATAAATTTTAAGTGAAGGAATACAAATGATGCATTTGGCAAAGGAAAATGCCACATTCTGATTATATTTGGAACAAATGCAGTATCTCAACTGTAAGTTATGAGCTCTCTGGGAGGAGGTGCATTGTTTAACTTTGTTTTGTTTTGTTTTGTTTGGTTGTTTCTGTGGCAAGAAACTTGACAAGAAGCAACTTAGGGAAGAAAGAGTTTATTTGGGTTTAAAGTTTAAGATACAGTCCATCATGCTGAGAAAAGTAGGAGCAAGAGGCATGTGCAGCCATGAAGCAAAGAGTGAACAGGAAGGGAGGCCAGAATATACATTTCCAAGCCTCTCCCCATGGCCCAGGTTCTCCATAAAGCCCTACCTCCTTAAGGTTCCACAGCATTTTTCAAACAGTGCCACCTGCTGGAAGCAACTTCTTTAACCCAGGAGCCTATGAAGGACATATATTCAAATCAAAACAGGAGAGTTTGGAGGATACTAGATGTAAAACAAAGATGACTAGACCACTACACAACTCCAGGGAGGCTGTAGTTAGAGCTTTTCTGCCTGGTCCACAGTCAGGACAAATCTCTCTTACCCACCAGTCCCACAATCGCTCAGACCCAACCAAGAAAGCACACAGAAACTTATATTGCTTATAAACTGTATGGCCGTGGCAGGCTGCTTGTTATCTACCTTTTCTATTTTAAATTATCCCATTTCTGTAAATCTATACTTTGCCACATGGCTTGTGGCTTACCGGTGTCTTTACATGTTGCTTCTCATGGCAGCAGTTGGCAGTGTCTCCTCCCCAGGCTTCTACCTCCCACAATTCTCTTCTTTGCTTGTCCTGCCTATATTTCCTGCCTGGTTACTGGCCAATCAGCATTTTATTTATACAGAGTGATATCCACAGCACTTCCCCTTTTCTTTTTTGTTAAAAAAGGAAGGTTAACTTTCACATAGTAAAATTATAGATAACAAAACAATTATCAAGCAAGAATTACAGTTATAATATTAAAGAAGATATCCTAACTATCTTTTATTTGTGAGTTTAAGGTTTTATATCTAACTTATCTTTTATCATAACTGAGGAAATTATATCTATCTAGTCTTCAACTACATCAAAGGCCTCAGAAGGATATAATATTATCTGAGAACTGGGAGAAGGATGCAAGCAGTTTTTGGGAGTCTTGCAAGAGTAGACAGAGACAGCTGGCAGCCTGGACAGTCACCTAATGTTCCTTTGTAAAGTTGGGGCATTTGTCTTCAGCCCACAGGGCTAGAGTATCTTGGTCACTTTTCTCAGTTTCCTGTAGAATGTCTGGCAGTTTCCTCTGCACAGCAGGAACCTGAAGGACCATTTTGTCAATCAAAGTTTAGTGGTCACCTTTCTATGGGTCTTGCAAGTCTAGTCGATCAAGCAGTCCAGGCAAGAACAGTTTCTTGTCCAAATGGCTATTTTTGCCAAGGTGAAGATAAACTCCATATAAAGTGTCTTCAATGCCCATCCTCCTCTCTGAAGTAAATTGGTGCTGCCAGGAGCAGACATGCCTCACTGTCCAGAAAGTCTAAATTTTAAAAATATTTTAAATGCCATATTCTATAGACCCTTGAAGTATTTGAAGATTACCTGTCTATCTGAAATATCTCTGTGTATACCTAGAAGACTTAACTAACATGGCTATGAGTATGATTATCATAGATGACCAGTTATTAATCTATTTTTAATTATCCATTATAATTTTAAATGAGCTGTACAAACATAATATCTTAAACAAGAGTAGAAATATACACACAGTATAACAAAATTAACTTTAAGTTTGTATCAATAGACTAAAATCTATACCAATGTAAAACATTTTAAATGAGTTGTTGCTCTTTAGAAGTAAGTTCATTAATCTACCCTTTCATCCTATCATATCTATATCATATCCCCTTTTTATCTTGATAAAGATTTTATTTATAATCAACCTGTTTTAAATAAAAATATTGTTTTTTTTTTCTGTCCCACACCAGAGGGCTCTTCTGATTTGGGATACAAAAATAATCTATTAACCTTTTCTTTTAGCAGTATGTCTGGGTTTAGAGAAGGAGTGAGCCAATTCCATCTCCAAAGCCAGCTTGATAATTTTGGGAAATTGGGCGTAGTTTTTCTTACTACTTCCTGCTGGAGGGAGGCGCCGTATCTTATGGGAACACAAAGAAAATTTTAGGATTATAGAGTAATCTGTGAGGGTAAACCTCTGAGCCAGTTGCCTTGAAACCATTCTGGATGTTGGATCATCTGGGCCATGGTGCCATCGGAGACCTTTCAGGTGGTCTTGGCTGATCAAACCTGATGTATCTTAATCTGAAACAAATCCACAGCCTCTGGCTTTCTGTGGAAACAAAAGCAGAGACTCTTTTCCAAAGCAACATATCCTTATATCCAAATTTTGAAGTCAAGTTACCTTTAAAATTTACATATTTGTTTAACTCAACAGCTTTTATGATCAAATCTTTTTCTGCAGTTAAAAATCCCAAAGACAACACAAACCAGATTCTCTGTGTAATATCCATCTTTGTAAGACTGAAACACCACAGTGGCTGCTGGCTTCACCAACCTCAGCTTCCCAACATGGTGGTGGTACAGTTTACCACCAGCTCTAGGTCTGGAGCTATGTGTACCATCAACTATCAGAAGCAGTTCTATCAAAGCATCACATAGCCCAGAAACTTTTTTTTTTTTTTTTTTAACTAGCAAAGACTAAATCCACCATACAGCAGAGTAAAGTGCCACTTGTAGACTCCTCATTTCTGCCACACTGTAGGTCAGACACACATGCCAGGAACACGCCATAGTAGCTCAAACTGGTGGGCTGCCACTAACTTGAGAGAGACAACTAGGAAGCTATTTTTAGCTCCATTTTAGAATCTTTTTTCTCAGGTTTTAGGTGGAAACTCTTGCCCCACATTGGGCGCCATTTGTAGTTAGAGTTTTTTCTGCCTGGCCCACAGTCAGGACAAATCTCTCTTACCCGTCAGTCCCAGAGTCTCTCAGACCCAACCAAGAAAGCACACAGAAACTTATATTGCTTACAAACTGTATGGCCATGGCAGGCTGCTTGTTATCTACCTTTTCTATTTTAAATTATCCCATTTCTGTAAATCTATACTTTGCCACATGGCTTGTGGCTTACCAGTGTCTTTACATGTTGCTTCTTGTGGCAGCGGCTGGCAGTGTCTCCTCCCCAACATTCTACCTCCCACAATTCTCTTCTCTGCTTGTCTCACCTATATTTCCTGCCTGGCTACTGGCCAATCAGCATTTTATTTATACAGAGTGATATCCACAGCACTGGCCCACAGTCAGGACAAATCTCTCTTACCCGCCAGTCCCATAGTCGCTCAGACCCAACCAAGTAAACACACAGAAACTTATATTGTTTACAAACTGTATGGCCATGGCAGGCTTCTTGTTATCTACTTCTTCTATCTTAAATTAACTCATTTCTGTTAGTCTATACTTTGCCATATGGCTTGTGGCTTACCGGTGTCTTGACATGTTGCTTCTCATGGCAGTGTCTCCTCTCAGCCTTCCACTTCCCACAATTCTCTTCTCTCTTGTCCCGCCTATATTTCTTGCCTGGCTACTGGCCAATCAGCATTTTATTTATACAGAGTGATATCCACAGCAGGAGACTACCTAGAAAACGGGACCCTAGGAAAGACACAGGGATCACCCAATGACAGAGAAATGGATGAGATCTACATGAACAACCTGGACGACAGTGGGAGTAATGAAGGGCAAGATTTGAGGGAAAGAAAGCTTAGAGGACCAGGAGATCCCAGCTGGATCAAGAACAGAAAGGGAGAACAAGGAATGAAGACCACATGAGAACAGGGATAGGCAGAATGCTGGAGAGGTTCCCAGAAATCCACAATGATACATCCTCTGTAGACAGCTGGCAATGGTAGAGAGAAAGCCTGATCTGACCTAGTCTGGTAATCAGATGGTCAAACACCCTAACAGTCATGCTGAAACTCTCATCCAATAACTGATGGAAGTAGATACAGAGATCCCCAGCCAGGCCCCAGGTGGAGCTCCGGGTGTCCAATTGTCGAGAAAGAGGAGGGACTGTAAGAGCGTGAATTGTTGAGACCAAGATTGGAAAAAGCACAGGGACAAATAGCCAAACGAATGCAAGCACATGAATTATGAACCAAAGGCTGTGGAGCCCCCAGCTGGATCAGGCCCTCTGGATAAGTGAGACAATGGAATAGCTTGGATGGCTTGGGAGGCATCCAGGCTGTGGGACCGGGACCTGTCCTTAGTGCATGAGCTGGCTCTTTGGAACCTTGGGCTTACACAGGGACACTTTGCTCATCCTGGAAGAAGGGGACTGGACCTGCCTGTACTGAATCCACCAGGTTTAAATGAATCCCCAGGGAAGTCTTGGCCCTGGAGGAGATGGGAATGGAGGGGAGGCAATGGGGGAAAGTGGGGGTGGGAGTCAGAGGGGGGAGGACAGGGGAACCCATGGCTGATGTGTAAAATTAAAACACAGATATAATAATAATAATAAAAGAAAAAAAACCTAGGAGAGTTACCACAAGATGACTTTCTCTGAGGTTTGATGAGTTCAATTATATACAGTGCAGTAGTGGCAATTCGGCATTAGGGGTTATAACTGGAATTTTCACTAGGTCCCCAAGCAAAGTTTCTTTGGAAGATAGAAAGTATGAACATTTTGTTGCCAGACTCTGTTTGGTCCTTGAGGATTCTTTGCTGAGCAGAAAGAACAAAGGTAGAGATTGAGCAGGCCTGATTCAACCAGGAAAGCAAGTTCCACATGCATAAACTGGCTTTGCTACTTCTTTGAGCAAATTGTCATCTTTGACCTCATTGGTATTTGCTTTTAAGTGCCCTGGGATTTTCATAATGTCTAATTAGGTGAATGTGTAGTACACAGCAAATCTGAAACCTGTTTTAGATTGCCTGACCAGGGTAAATTAAAAACCTTTGTGTTTCCATAACAGCCAACAGCAAGGCTATTCCAAACACCTAACAACTGTCTGAGTAAATATTAGCTGCTTTGTTTTATGCTGAATGGCATATTCTAGTTAAGGCTATAAATTCAGCCATTTGAACAGATTCAATCCCAGGCAAATAAGAACTCTCAATTATATCAAGTGTGGCTGTAATCACATATTCTGCCTGAAAATACCCTTGTTCATCTCACAAATAAGAATCACTATTAAATGGAATTGATTCACTTTTTAATGGTAGTTTATAGTAGATCACCCCAGAATAAAGGCAGTTATCTATTACTTGAGTACACTCATGTTTACCTTTTGCTGATTCATCTGATAAATGTAGTAAAGTGGGAAGATTAAGAGGGCTGCCTAGGAAGGAATTGAAGATGAAGCTATAACTAACTGTCTTAAAAGGCTAGATGGCTTACTGAATAATGTTGTATGGGATTCAAATTTCACAAAAGAGGTTCAGTAGATTGTGAGAGAAGACATTAAGGCTGGTTTCCTAGCTACTCTTAGTAGTGTAGCAATGATAATGAAGGCTCTCATGTGGGTGGGTATCCTCTGGCCAATGGGTGTAACTGCTGTCCAAAGTACTTGTGATACCCAGACTCCTTTCTACCAGCCCGGGAGTTTAAGTGTTCTTGCACTACAGGTTTAATTTTCAGCAGAGTTTTTTGCCTCAAGGGTACTGTTTTATATTCAGCACAGTTTTGGCTTATCTATCATTATCTCACTTGGGGAGGCTAGTCGTTTAAGTTCTGTGTTTGTTTAGGATTGTTTTTGCCCTTGGTTACGGATGGTACTTGAGAAAGAAAGCACTTGATTTCCCTTGATGGGATCCTTTCTGACTCCTTTATATGAGAAGAGTGTGTTTGGTGTTAGATTGTCTGTCACCTGGGAGAGAAGCTCTGAGCATTCCATCTGTCTAAAAACTTTTATCCTAATAAATATATAGGGCAAGTATCTGCCATTAGAAACGTGTTATCCTGGGCTTTCTCCTGATTCCTATTTTATTAGGTTCCTCTCAAAAGCAGTTAGAAGTAGGTTAGAGATTGCCTCCATTTGAGTTTTACCTCTACTCTGAGACAGGTTTTAAACATGTTAGAGTTTATAACAGGAAGTACAGTGACTTTATCTATTAGGGCCTTTGTTTCATCTTGGTTAATAATTATCCCTATTCTCTGGGAAGTCAGTAAAGAAAAAAGAGGGGAACGGCCCTGAATTCCCCTAGGGAGACTGTGTTTTATCTCCGGCTTTGTTTCAGATTTCTGAGATGCCCAGAGTTCCTTTGGAGACAACACCTGCTTGAGTTTTCTTTACAGTGTCTTTGAAGCAGGCAGGCCCTTTGCATCCTTTAGATATAAGCTTGTTGCCCTTAGGGCAGAAAGATTTAAGTCTCTGAGAGCTGCTCAGATTTAACTGTGCATTCCTGATTTTGATTAGCAGCATCTATGGTTTTGTTGTTGATGATGATTTCTTTGTGCTTTGCACCGAGCCTGTCATCCAGTGCCTTGCACCTTGCATGTATGCCGGGCAGTGGTGTATCACTGTGCACTAAGCAGCAGTCTCAGACTTCACTTCATCGTGAGACAGGTTCTCACTAATTTGTACAGGCTGAACTTGAATTCACTCTGTAGGTCAGACAGGCCTGAACTGTTGATCATTCTCTTTAAGTCTCCAAGTCGCTAGGTTTATAGGTCTGCCCTACTGGGTCTGGCTTTTTGTTGGTGGTGTTATTGTTCTTGAAATTTGGTCTGCAAAGGTAACAGAAAAAGTCTGCGGAAATGAGAGCTAGAATGTATTAATTTAGCCAAGATGAAGAAATTTTCTTCCAGTTTGTCAGTAAATCTATAAGTTAAGACGTCTAGGTGACGTCTCCCAATCTTACTTTATATTGCTGCACTTTGGCCACATTTATAAGCCATTGGTCTGTTTTTAGCATCACAGCATTGATGTTTTAAATCTCTGGTTGCTGGGTATCTGCCTCTGCCGATGTAATAAGCCAAATCAAATCAAATTAATAAATTGAGCTTTAATGGGCAAAGCAATGCTGGGTGACCCTTGAGAAAGCTGGGGAAGAGTCACAGGGGAAGGGTTACAGGAGAAGGGTCAAGTGGCAAATATGGCTACCAGGCCTGAGGTACCCTGGTGGCATGGTCTTGAGGAGCAGCTCTAGAGGAGGGGCTGCTGTTTGTCCGGCTTTGAGGAGGCAAGTTTGGGAAGAGAAATTAGGGAGGGGGATTGAGGATCTTCCACCAGAACATTCCAGACTCTTTGGGTGTAGGATGCCATGGGCTGAGGTGGAGCTTCTACCAGAACAAGCATGGAGGCTATTTTGAATTCTCAGTAGACATTCTTAGCATCTGTTTGATAAACATGTTCAAAAAAGGCTTTTTTTTTTTCAAGTGACTAAGTTAAACTTGTCCTAAAGTCACCAGTTGATAAAATTAAAAAACTCTATTTGATGGAACAATGGAATGATCTGAAGTTTCTGCTTTTGTCAATAGCCCACTGACCGACCACAGTTTTCCCTTCCCTCACTCCCCGCAAGTGCCTCTCTTGGGGCTGCCCAAGACCACGTATACAGGCTACTTAAGACCTGGCCACCATACACCTGCCATGTGCTCTCTCCCCTGCCTTCCCAAGAGCCACCCAGGAGTTGCTTTGCTCAGATTAAACCTGGATTTATTAATTTGGCTTGATTGGCTGATTCCATTGGCAGCAGAGGATACCCAATAACCAGGGATCCAGAACTTATCAGTATGCATTAGAACATCCCATAATCCACGTTTACAGGACAGGTTTTGTTCCAGGGAGTATGGACAGCACGAGGATTGCTTCTCCCTTTCCTTTTCACCTAAAAGAGGCCAGAGTGATCTTTTTCTTTGGTATACAATTTTGTTCCTCTTGGAAATTAGTAGAGAGAGAGTAGAAGAAGGGGATGATAAAGAAAAATGCGGCCAGCTCAGCCCTTTCTGTTGGAGGAGACAAAGGCAGAAGACCTAAGAAAGAAGGGAGTGAAGAAAAGCCACACACCTCAGAATGCATTTCTGTTTCTGAATCACTTGTTACCAGGATTGTTAAGGTTAGAACTTGGACCCTGGCATCCATGAGAGCCTAGGCTCAGTCACATAGCCTCAACAGGACAGTAAGAGGGATAAGCAACAGTGACGATCATTGGGAAGGGAAACAAGGTGCTCTAGTGACTAACAGGCCCTTTGGGGTTCTTACTTGAGGTTTCGATGTAAAAGGAAGCAAGAGGTATGCATAAATAAGTAGTCTTGGTCACAGTCTAGTTCTACCCATTGTGGACCCAGTTGTTTGGCTTCAAGTCTCTCCTGAAAGGTTGCCTGATGAGTCGTTAGAACTCATTTTATGGTTGTTTTTTTTTTTTTTTTTTTTTTTGGTTGGGTCCTGAAATTGCATAAATAAAGGGGAGCAGACCACCAAAGTCTATTAACCAGAAGCAACTTTGTTTAAAAAAAAAATACTGCAGGAAACAAAAATCTTCTAACTACTTAGGGCCTCAGAGTTATTCAGCTCTGTGACTCTGATGAGGAACTAACCCCTCTTTTTATAGCTATAGATTGTACACAGGGTTGAGAGTATATATTGGGATTTACAGCCTCTTGGCAATGCATTCCTAGGGTGAGGGTCTATAGCTCCTACGGAGTGCACCCTTGGTGTCATGATTTACAACCTCTGATTACAGGGTGTTAGTTCAAGATGTTTACATAGTTTGGGACTATGCTAACTGTTTTTCTGTGTCTGGCAGAATATAGGGGGAAGGGTCAGGTAGCTTGTTTTAGGGCCATGGCTGCAGGTATACATATTTTCATATTCCAGGGCTCTTCATGTTAGAGACGGGTTCTATCTCTCCTGGCACCATGGTCCCAGTCCTTTCCTTCTCCTAGCTTGAGCCTCTTATGAAAAGCCCTGTTTCATGAGATCCATCTTCTCAATTATCTGATAGTCAAAGGGAGGAGCATAAATGTCTCAGCTCAGAATATCTTTATTCCTGCCAGGATTATGACATTACTTCTAAAAATTCTTTTAAATTCCTGTCCTATTCTATTTTTTAAAATTCCAATACTATTTCCAAAACCTTCTTACTAACTTCCTCTAAAATAGCAATTTTGTCATTTCTTAGGCGATTCTAAATTCAAATTAAAGTAGGGTTAATTGAACATTAATCATCTTTTATTTCATTGGCTACCACTTCTAGTTTGGAGATGGTATGGAAATATCAAAGATTACCCATTTTACCAAATACCTGTAAAAAGAATTACTGTAATTATCAAACACAAAACCAGCTGAAGTATAAACTTGAGGGTTTTTTTTCTTTCTTCTAAACACTTCCTTTCCTTCTTTAAATGTATGTTTCACAATTCAGTAGGGGTGGTTTTCTTTGGAGACATATATTTTTGTACTATTTGGTGGCATGTGTGGCTTGATTCAGATTTGTATGCTGCCTATGACATTATCTACCTCAAGTCCTGTCCTGAGAACGGTTGCTGCCCCACGTCCTAAGTTAACCCACATGTGTTTGCCAGTGTGTGAGGACTCAAGACATGATTCCTTCTGTGAGTCTCCCTGGCTGAGCCAGTAAGATTCCTTTCAAACTAGGAGTCTGTTGTTTTGAAATCTTCTAAGAAAGTTGTCAAGGTTCCAGATGTATGTAGGGGAAAACACAAATGTCTTATGTAACAAGCTTTTCTAGAACTTCTAAACTGAATGTAGAAAGGTGGCACTTCATGGCCAGAGGAGATAAACAACAACAACAAAAAACAACCAACCAACCAAACAAACAAAAAACATGTAAACCACAGTTGGTTGGCTCTGGAAGGAGGGCCAGAAGAAAGTACTAACTTCCAGAAAATAAGTTCTGAAACCAAGAGAGAACATCCAATATAACAGCTGCTCAGAACAAACTAATGAACATCAAGAGAAACAGAAGGAAGTGAGGTCTCTGGAGAGGACTGGCCAGCAGCCACCCAAGGACACATAAGAAAGAGCCCAGGCTGGAAACTGGCACTAATCTGTGATCCTGCTCTGGTGAGATTGAACCATCCTTAGGATTTGAAAATTAGCTCACCAATATTACTGACATCCAAACCAGATTTTGCTCCAAATAGTTTATGAAGGGCCAAATCTGAGTGAACTTGATCCAGGAACACAATTCATGTTAGCCTGGATGACATATCCCACCATGGAAATGATTACATATTCTTATATTCAAAAAACAAAAGACAGCCTTGAATAAGTATATTTGCCAAATTTATTGGTGGAGACATCAGTAGATGATTACAGCAAATGAAAATTTCAGCATTAGGTTACACAGGGTCTCTAATAGCATTCTTAGTTTGTGGGTATATTCCAAAGATTTTTCCTGGTAGTCAAATGGACACACAGGTTGATGAGATTGACTGTTAAGTTGAGTTAAAATAGTCCTAGATATTTTTCTCTTTTAAATTGTGACATTATGATTTTTCACAATAATGACATCATAATCTGTAGAGCGTTCCAATTCCTCACAATTAAAATGTTCTAGTCAATGTATTTGATTGTAGAATCTTTAACACAGATGTGTTTTCAGAGATGTTCAGTTCACACCAGTCACCACTTACTGGCACAGTAGCTCCCCTACTGTGTTATAGAGTGTGCCACACATGGTTTTCTCTTAGTAAGCACATTATCATTTGATCTTCATGGAGGTGGGTTCTGCAGCCATTCATTTCTCAGATCAAATGTTGTACAATTGCTGACTAGCTCTTCCTTGAGAGTCTTTGTTATTTCATGCACCCTATCTACCTCCTGATGAATCACCAGGTTTTTGTTACTGGAGTATGGTTGCTCCTGCTGCTTGTCATCCCCAATGCCAGTAAGAAGAGCCCAGAATCATACCTTTAAATTGTACTTGATTCTGAGGACCATCAATATGGAAAGGTAGCAGTCTGATGGAGTTGTCTGACATTTTATTTTCCATCTGGAATTTTACCTAAGGAATGCAGTTGAAGCCCACTTTAGCTTTGTCTCTCCAGTCAGGTGGTCAGCCTTGTCTCTGAGATCCATGGTATTGGTGTGTTTCTTTATTGGCTATCATCCTTCCCTGGGTAGCTGGTGATTCACACATACCAAGGCTGAGGGGCCCTGCATTCCTCCTGAGACACCCAGAACAAATACACCATTTCCAGTGCATTCCAGTGCACTTACAATATTTGTTTGCAGACAATGTTCTATAATAAGAAGTACAAATATATTTTTCTGCCCCCTTTCAATTTTACATTTCCTTTTCATAAAGGGTCCTGGCCTGGTTACGGTGTGAACATAAACAAGGACTACAGTGGAATCTTATATAAGTATGACATACCCTCACACACCCTAAATTTTAATCCTCAGTGAAACAAATTTAGGTCTTTTGCTGGGAAGGAGTCAAGACTTCAAGAGGAATAGTAATAAAATAACCAAATAAAGTTATGTTATGCCCACCCCTAGCCTTCCTGGTGACTTCTGAGACCTATCTTCAAACAATGTTGAGGAGATTCCCTGTCTGTCATTTGACTGATCAATCATTTTAAACATGGTATGTGTGTTCCTTTCTTTCATTTTTTTTTTCTGACCAGAGACTCATTGAATGTTCGAGTGCTACTGACATCAAAATTAGACATTTGCTAGACCCATCCATACTCTGCTTCTGGGTTATATGGGGTAACCCATTGCTTTTCTTGGGAATCTCTTACGAACCTGGTACCCATATGTAACCAGTGATATGAAATAAAGAGACACCTATGTCTCTAAATATGACTATAAGGCTATTGAAAGACTGAGCCCTAAAGAAATGTGTAAGGGAATTTTTTTAATTTAACAATTTCTTTAATCAATATATCTATTTCTTCTATTGTATGTTCAATGCCTAAGATTCTCTCCTCTGGGCTGGGTGGTGGCAGCGGCGGCGGCGGCGCACGCCTTTAATAATCCCAGCACTCAGGAGGCAGAGGCAAGTGAGTTTGAGGCCAGCCTGGGCTACAGAGTGAGTTCCAGGAAAGGTGCAAAGTTACACAGAGAAACTCTGTCTCCAAAAACCAAAAATCAAAATAAAAATATCTCTCATATATTGTTAGTTATGCTTGCATCTGTAGTTTAGTTATTTCCTATTTAAGAGCCTTTATCATCTTTATAAGGTGGTTTTACGGTCATTTACTTGTGCTTCAGCTGTGTTGAAATATTCAGGGCTTGCAGTAGTATGGTGGCTGAGCTCTGGTGGTGACATATTACTTAGGCTGTTGTTGATTGTATTCTTATGCTAGTGTTTATGCATCTGGGTTTGGGGTGACTATAGGTCTGGGTGCCAATTTCTGAGTTTGTCTTTGTTGGACAGGCATTTTGTTCCTCAGTTTCTGTTTCCTCTCTGGTCTTCTTGCCAAAGTGGCTTGTAATTGAGTAGAGGCTCTCTGTCCAAGTTGGAGGCTGGACTTCTGATGGACAGGGTGGCCTCTGGTCCAGCAGGGGTTTCAGCCTGAGTTGGGGACTGGGATTCTGGCAGAAGAAATGACCTCTGGTCTAGTTGGGTGTCCTCTGCAGTTTTGGATCCTAGTATGGCTTCTGGGGATCTGGGTGCTAGCTTAGCCTCTGGTATAGCAGGGGGCTTCCACTGGAGGTGTAGACTAGAAATCTGAGTGCTGGTGTGGCCCCTGATGGAACAGAGGGCTTCCACAGCATGTGTGGGCCAGGACAGGATGACTTGGTGTGGACATCTGGGTGTTGGTGTGGCAGGAGTCTTCCACTGGAGGTGTGAGTGGGATTGGGTGATTAGGGGAGGATAGGTTATTGCTGTTTGGCTGGGCAGATTCTGTGGAACTGTTGGTAGTCTGCAAGCAAGGTGCTTACCTGGGGATCTTGATGCTGGCATGGGCCCTGATAGAGTAAGAGTCTTCCACCCAAGATGTAGGCTGCCATTCTCA
Organism: Onychomys torridus; assembly: GCF_903995425.1. Lineage (NCBI taxonomy): Eukaryota > Metazoa > Chordata > Mammalia > Rodentia > Cricetidae > Onychomys > Onychomys torridus. The sequence continues at coordinate 39,817,455 of NC_050460.1, forward strand.
AAAATAATTTTTTTTTAAAAAAATGTCACCACTTCAATTCTCCTTTCTTAAAGTCATTTATTATTTTTATTTCTATAATTATTATTGTTTTGCATGCCCAATTAAAATACATGTGCAAGTTCACAAATTTAAATATTCTGATCATATATTAAGGCCTAATAATTAGTACATACTTCTTTATAAATTTGGGTATTCTAGACATCTTAAAACCTATTAAAGTGATATATTTGGGTGCACTAAATAGTTCATAAACTTTAAAATGCTAATTGTTTATATAAAACATTTGCTAGGGCCATTAGATTTCATTAAGCTATAAAATTTAATGTTATGTGAATAGATTTTTATAAAGCTTTCCTTCCAAAACAGATTCTAAACATACATAACTATATAAAATTTTATCTCATTTATATCATGTATAATGTAAAATTCATATTATATCTTCAAAGTATTCTTAATATAAAACTATTGGATGTAGCATTTTTTACATATCAATATATGGATATATATGTTTACTAAAAATCTACATGTTGCATTTTCTTTCCACAGTGGAGGTTATAGTATATATGACCGCAACCAAGAATAATTTTCAAAGTCTTTATTTATTAAAATATAACTTATGTATTATTATGTATATATAAATTGTCTGAAGGTGATTGCAGTTTATTTATATTTTTATATAATAAAATTAGTAACAATTAGCTTATAAGTAAACTAAACTATGTAAACTAAAGTTGCTAAATTGGGACAGCTTCCTTTGACTTATTGTAAAACTAAAATTTTAAGAACCAAAATAATGATAAAAGACAAAAACATATATTAAACCAGTATGACCACAAAGGTAAAACAAATAAATATGATTAATTGCCCTAAAAATTAATTCTGCTTTTAAGTAAGAGCAAGACATTTATTATTGTACAGTTCTGGTCAGGGTGTTTTCACCTTGATCCTTATTCCAGTTCTGGTTCTACAACATGGTCTCCATTGCTTGAGGGTATAATTAACTTTAAAGGATAATTACTCTTACTCAAAGATATGTGTTTTTCTTTTTCCTAGTGGACAATTGCTGTCCTTTGGGACACTAAACTCTTTATTCCAAAGATTAAGAGGATAACTTACAACTTTACTTTTAAGTATCTTTTGTCTGCCTGTGGATGTATATATATAAACATTTTAAAGAATTTAAGGATTTCTTTTCACTATCACTGCCTCTTTAAAAACAAACAAGTGAACAAACATTTTTCTTTCAAAATCCTTATCCTAGCCAGACCTATGTAAGAAAAAAAAAATCCTATTTTTTAAAATTGTCATTTATAAACCTAGTTTGAGGCTTACACAGATGTTTTAAAGTTTACAGATCATCTTAATGTGGTACATCATAATGATGTATTTAAAATAATTATTCATCTGTGATGTTAGTTTAAAAAAATAAAGTCATGAATACTGAACTCTTTCTCTAAATACTAAACTAAGATGCCTTATCCTACTAGGGAGCCTCATAAGCACCAATGGTAAGTAAATGCATTTTCTAATTAGAAAAATCTTTATCAGGTTAAAGGCTTAAATCTTTAAAAAATACTTAATTTAAACTTGGTTAAGAAAATTGGTTAATTTTAATTAATGTACTTTACCTATATTTATAACTATTGTATATCTAAGATAGAATGTTTTCTGTGTTTTAGATACAGTTTCCTGATTTTTTATTTAACATTCCTTCATTAAAATTGTTTTTTAAATTTTGTAGCAATAATAATAATGTTAATATTAAATTATGCTACAAAAGGAATATTTTAAAATATATTGTTTGCAACTTAGTTAGAAACAAAACAATGGTTATAAATATATAACTTAACATCAATAAAACACCCTAAGACTAATTTAATGCTTGATTCTCTGACAAAATATTTTTAAGTATTTATTTGTTCTTGATAATGTTCATCAAAAAATAACCTTGAAAATTTTTTTTTTATCCTTTGGATATTAAATGGATATTTAAAACCTTTGATTGAATATGATTTCCCAGTGGACAAATGCTTTCCTTTATAGATAGCAAATCATTGCTTAAACCATTCAAATGTTCTGTTTACAGAGTTATGCCTATTTAGAATATTCCTAATAAATTAAATAATGATTGTAAGACATATTTTAACAGGCAAGTATTTAAATATGTTAATAAATTTTGACGTAGATAAACAAATAACACACAGTATTGTAAAAATACTTTTTTAACTGTGATAGCTAAAACTCAAAATTAGTTACAAGATCTTTCTCAAAGGATAAACAGATGATTTCATCAAAGAAGAAGAAAAAGAAGGAGGAGGAGGAGGTATCATATCAAAGATTCTGCTCTGATTAAACAATCAAGACAATATCCAGGCACTTCTAATTCACTCCTAGAGTGTGAAACTCAAAGCAGTGAATTTTCTCACATCATATGAGAGTACATTCATGTGGACTTTGAAAATGCCAGATGACATTCATCTTCAGTGCCACTGAAAATCGAGTATCCCAAATAATTAAATACTTTTTAAATCTTCCTTGAATACTTTTGTAATTATGTTTTTTAAATGTTTTGCTATTTAACATTCCACCTGGTGTAGTTCTAGCTGACAAAATAATACTAACCTTGACTTTAATGAAGTTACAAATAAAGATAACCTGTTCTTTCATTTTAATCATTACTTTTTGATATGACTGTTTGTTTACCCTAAGCCCCTACCTTATTCGAAACTACTGTTAAAAGGTTTGAGTTTTATATCTCTCTCTCTATAAATTTATAAATATATAATATATGACTCAATATATATATATATATATATATATATATGTATTCTCTTTATATGTATGTTCAATGTATCCTTATTAAGATAGCCAAATAGTTTGGTTAACTACTGTTACTCAAATTATACAAAATACAACAGTTTATAATAACAATAATTATGATATTTAATACCTAAAGTACTGATATTTCTTTATTTAATTTATATCTAAATGTCCTATAGTATACGTATCCAGGATTTAAAAATTAAACAACATTTGATATTACTAATAAAAGAGAGTTCTATACTACAGTAACTCCACCAAAGTTCCATTTCTAAGCATTTAAATGTAAGTAAGATAGTTCGTAAAGTACAAATACCTGTAAATACAAGGAAAAACTAGTCAATCTAGTTACAATTTGTAAATTTTGGTTATTTAAAATACATCTTTCCTTCACCTATTACCTTAACTCCATTAGGCTAAACTGTGTTCTTATTTACTTAATTTTAGGTAGTAATCTTATTTTATATCACATGCAAATGTTTCATCAAATACAGAGAAGGTTAAAAAACATAATAATTGTGATCTAGACCATGATGGCTAATAGTTTTGATATTATCCATTTAGTTTCTCTCTTAATGGCATTTGCCAGCTATTCCCCTCTCCTGAAGATTGCTATCCTACTGAACAAATCATGGGAACCAAGCCAATAATCAGTGTTCCTCTATGGTCTCTGTTTCAGTTTCAGCCTCCAGGTTATTGCCTTGATTTTCCATCCTGATTTCCCTTCATGATAGACTGAACATAATGATAGATAGATCATCATAACATGAAAAGCCAAATAAACCCATTTCTCCCCAAGTTACTTTTATTCTTGGTGTTTTATCACAGAAATAGAGATAATAAAAAGCCCATAGCTGAATAATGCACCTTAAAGTCAGATAAAGTTATTTCTCTGCATCACCCATCCTTATTGAGAATGCTGTCACTTTTCCCTGTACATTTTAGAGTAGCTTGTTCGTATCTGTAGGAAAACTTGCTCAATCCTGGATAGTAATCATGTTACAAAAGATTATGGATGTTTTAGTGTATTATCTTCCAACCCACAGTCACATAGTTTCTTCCGTTTCAGTACACCTTTGATTTCTTCAGTTATTTGATTTTAAGGATACCAATGCTGAACACATTTTCTTATATTTATGTAAATACTTTTCTTCTTTATTGATATTTCATTTTAAACTTTGTTTTCTTTTTATTGTTAGCATATTAAAATGTGATTGCTGTAAAAATGTGTGTGTGTGTGTGTGTGTGTGTGTGTGTGTGTGTGTGTGTGTTTGATATATTGTGTACCCCAATAAACTTATCTGGGGGTCAGAGAACAGAATAGCCATAATATTAAACACAGAGGTTAAGCAGTGGTAACACACACCTTTAATCCTAGCATACCAGCGGCAGAGATCCATCCTGATCTCTGTGAGTTCAAAACCACACAGAAACAGCCAGGTAAGGTGACTCACGCCTTTAATCCCAGGAGGTGATGGCAGGAGGCAGAAAGGTATATAAGGCTTGAAGACCAGGAACTAGAGCTGTTTAAGCTTTTAAGCTTTTGAGCAGCAGTTCAGCTAAGATTCATTCTGGATGAGGATTCAGAGGCTTCTAATCTGAGGAAACAGGATCAGCTGAGGAACTGCCAAGGTGAGGAAGCTGTGGCTTGTTCTTTTCTCTGATCTTTCAGCATTCACTCTAATATCTGGCTCCAGGTTTGTTTTTATTAATAAGACCTTCTAACAATTTGTGCTGTGTGTGTGTGTGTGTGTGTGTGTGTGTGTGTGTATGTGTGTGTGTGTATTCCCTATGTTTCACAGATACAATCCTGAAATTGGCAAATAGGGAAATTGTCTTTTTTTTCAGATACATACTCTTTAGCAAGGTAAGAGGAAAAGTAGAAAGAACAAGCATCTTTAAACTATTCCTGATCCAAGGAGGAAAAATTCCAGTCTTTCACAATTAAATACGATTTTAGCTATAGATTTAGTCCAGATGAGTCTTTGATCATTTGTAAGGCTTCTATCTTGCTATGTTTTCAGTGTCCAAGGTTTAATGCTGTGTTGTGTTTCCTTGTGCTGAGTACTACAACATAGACATCAAATGTCACTGGGCATGGTGCAGCAGGCCCACAGCACTAGCACTTGAGAATGCCAGTTTAGGGCCTGCCTGTGCTGCACAGCATGCTTCTGGACCATAATTTATTAATACTTGTGGCTAATCCATTGGATAAAATATAGAAACTTGAGTTTAGGACTCTATACCCTCCCTACTGTTTAACTAGTCTTAAATACTGTGTTGTCTGTTCTGCACTCATATGGAATATCACATTCAGTTCTGCTATGATTTTTCCTTGAAATCACTATGAATGATTTCAGAAGTGTATCCACACTTATTTGTATCTGTTCTGATGTCCTCCTCCCTTCAAAGATGTGGTTATCTTCTGTTTACATTTACTTTCTGTTTAGATAAATTCCATCAGCTGATGGTATTTAGTGCTATTTTTAAAATTCTCTTCATTTTCCTTATTTGACAATTGATTTATTTCCTCTAAAATAATGGGATGTCTTTGGCCCAGGCACAGAACTGATGATTGATGGAGGTCTTTAGCATTCGAAAAGATTTGTGTCATTTCCTTAGAAGTTCATAGTTTCCCACGGTGTCAGGGAGGACCCATTCCCATTGAATTGTTTTTCCCTAGAAGTAAAGGACACTTCTGGTTGGCTGTTTGCATTCATTACTGCTCTGTTTGCTATGAGAAAGCAGAATCAAATTAGTCAAGGAGAGCTTTGTCCTGGCTCACAGTTTTGGAGAAAACAGTTCATCCTGACAATGATGAGTAGAGTGATGCCATCCATTGCTGAATGATTTTTTTTTTCTGGGACACCAATGGCAGTAAATTAGGGAAGCTATTTTGATAATTTTCCTGTGGGACCCCAAGTCTCTGCTCATTTTATTTATTTATTTACTTACTTACTTACTTACTTATCTATTTATTTATTCATTCATTCATTTATTTGTTTGTTTGTTTATTTATTTTTGCTGTCTGTTCTCTTTTTCCCAATTTACACTCGTATTACTGATTTGTTGTAATTCACAGGTTCTGTCCTGTAAATGGTTTTCTGTTGCGAATGTGTGCTCAGCTCCTTGTTGGGTCCCTGCTGGCATGTGGAAGGAGGAAGCCGAGAATTCCTAAGATTATTTTCATCCTATAGTGGGAAAGCAAAAGCTCAGCTCCCCCCCCACTTGCAGCAGCTGACAGCAGGAATGGGGAGTGGGGCAAGGATCCATTCATGTCCCCTCAAGAAACCTTGTTCTTTTCTTCAGCACCTGGTGGGAAGCAGGTTCAGTTTCTTCATGGGTCAGTTGGCACTGAGTTGGGATGCAGTGCCCTGGTGGTCATCCTCATTACTATTATCCATTTTATTTGAAGTTCCTGGTGCTTGTTGAAGATCAGTTTACCCTTGCCTCCTGTTGAGATCACCTGGGCTAGGGAGTCAAAGTGCTACTTCCTGAGTGGCTAGGTCTACAGGAGTACTCCCATGGGCATTGCAGCTTGGGACAGATCTACTCTTCTACCAGCTGACACTACAGGGCTTGATATGGTCCTGTTGCTATCTGGCTGAGACTGGAAAACGTTGCTATAAAAGTATCCTGCTCTGCTGTCTCACTCTTCCATAGCTTGTCTGGGAGCAGGATGGGGTAGGCCTTTCTTGGATCTTTTCCTTTCTTTCTGTTTTCCTTTCTTTCTTTGGTCAGTCTAGTGGGACCTCTGGCTGAGTATCATGTGCTGAACTTTTAAAGAATACTTCTGAAGCAAAAAGGAACCCAGAGAAGTTGCCCAGGTGTCTTTCCAGAGGTCTGGAGCCACTGAGAAATGGGACTTCTTCTGCCTAGTTTGCTTTGTTGTTGGCCACCCACCATCTTTTAGTTATAAAGGAGAAGACTAAGCCAAAATGAATGATTAAACACATGTAAATAGCAAACACACTACACATTCCATTCAAATCAGAGCATTCCCTTAATGATCTCTCTCTGTGAATAACAGATGCCTCTATCAAGAGCAAAGGCAAAGAGGCAGGGCCCAGATACCGGGAGAAAAGTACTGATGGATGTACAGACAAGAACCTAAAAGCTGACTAAGAGTAGAACTGCCTAATACAGGCTTATAGAATTCTGAGAGGTGGCTACTGCTCTGGGAGTATAGAGCCCAGCGGGAAGCCTGAGAAGCAGGTATATTGTTGTTCTATATTATGTAAATTAAATGCAATAGAAAACCTGAGTGCACCTGCTTGAAGGACATCTGTTAGCTAAAGGAGTATGATCTTAACAATGCAGTTTTTATTTTTGTCCTTAAGAATGACAGAGCCGTTCAATTAGTCAGGCTTGGTGGTGGTTGGGTGGGAGGGGCGGGGAGACAAGGGTACCTGATGATCAGAGGTACCATATGCCAGTGGCCTCTCGGCCTTCAGTTTCTATCGCAGGCTGGAGAGGAATCACAGATGGAAACAAGAAGACAGCCAGTGAGAAGAAAGGAATTTATCAGTGAAAGGAGAGGCTCTTGATTGGGAGAGGTCCTAAGAAAGGGTTGCTGCTGTGTGGCTTTGTCTAGGGGCTTTTTATAGAGTGATGGAGCAGGCAACAGTGACCTTTTGGGAATGGCTCCCTTCAACTTAGCAGAGGCCAAGCCATTCAGGGGTCCCCACAATCTACTCAGTCCTGATTGTAACCCAGTGACTGATTAGATGCTCTTCAGGTGTTTGGAGTCAGTAGCATGCCAGCTTTTCTTCCCTTGGTAATGGACCTCCTTCCTAAGTTGAAACATGGTGGTTTTGAGTCAGGCTATTTTCGTATTCTGCAGTGACTGGATGACCCCAGTCCTCCCTAATTGCTGACCCAGATATTTGTTGCATTAAGAAAATGACTTCATCTTCCCTGGAAGCAAAACTAATTGTTACTTTTTTTTTTTCTTGCAGTTTGAAATTACACTGAACTGTTTCAGCTTCTGGAGAACAAAAGGGTTCATATTCTAGACCTCCTTATGCCTCACTCAATCCTATTTTAAATATATTATTTTTAAAAAGGTGGCAGATGCAAGTATGAATGTAAACTAGGGGAATTTTTTTTTTTTAATTTAGTCCCAACTTGATTAAAAACAGGAGGGTCATTTTTCTACCACTGTGTTCCAGCACAATTATAACACAGAGTGTTTTTTTGTTTTTTTTTTTTTTTTCCAAAATAGTAGGTGCAAATTCACTAGGATGTCAAAGAATAAAAGTCATCACAGTATGGCTTCAATATGCCCTTGGCAGAGGGAGGCACAGGAGAGGCAAACATAAGACCTGGGATTACACAAATAACTCAGCAGTCATTGTTCTTCCTTCTTAGCTTATAGCCAAGTTTCCCCAAATGAATTATTCTCACTTCTGCTCTGCCTGCCGCCTGCTACCATGCAATTGCTTTTACAATAGAATGCATTCGTATGCTAAGCGAGCATGCTCACCAGGCCCTAGAATACCGTTCCTTCTTGAGACCAGAATATTAAAGATAAATATTTGCAGCTCCTGTGAGAAGGAAGGAAAGGCAGAGGAGCTGCATGGCAAAGGTGGGGTAGAGGGAGAAGCTGTGGGTGCTGCTGGAGCATGAGGAAGCAGGCAACTAGGCTCTGACTCCCTGGTACACTGGCTTGGGATGGCCACACCCTGACTGAGGATTTCATCCTGGTTGGAAATGCTGAGTGCCCCATTATGTTGGCAAGCTTATTGTTTTCAGAGAGAGGGGTCAGATATACTTCTATAGTATATGACAAATAGAAGATGATTAATTTTGTGTTCAAGAAAAAAGGTCCTTCCCACAATTAGAAAAAGTATCCCCCCCAAAAAAAGGATGTTTTAATGATTCCGCCAGTCTCAATTCCCTATCCATGATCAATACTCCCCTAATTCATTAATCAAACAGCCACTCTCCTTATCTCATCTCTGTAACGTCCTTTTGGCTTGAAGGAATCAAAACAGTGAAGTTAGGAAAAGGGGGAGACTTCTAGGTATATTGTATCAACTTAAAACAGACGTGATGAAGGTAACGCCATCTTGTCCTGACTCCATCTTGGGTCTGCTTAAAAACACTTCTCATCCCTCTAGGCCATCACAGGCACACGTCTGTATTGACAACATATTTGAGATTTTCATTTTTCATCCTGGAAATTGTATTAACCATGTATATGAACCAAAATAACTGTTGTTGTTGTTTTTGTTATATACAAACTAATGATAAAACAGAATAGCTGAAAAAGGTATAAATCAAAATTAATTTTCAGGCTGTGTCTGTAACAACTACTATGTTCTGTCTAGACAAATATTGCAAAGTTACTCTGACCCTTCTATAACACTGATGTAATTGTGGGTTGCGTGGGTTTTTCCTTTAAAAATGCTGTGCCAATGAGCTTTGACACAAAGAGACTCTGAAACAGTAGCCTGTTCTTGGTCTCTGGCCAAAGTTTAATTGGCTTAACTCTTAATTGGCTTCACTAGCATGCTAGTCTGTATCTTTTTCTAATGGGTTATTTAAAACACACACACACACACACACACACACACACACACACACAGAGAGAGAGAGAGAGAGAGAGAGAGAGAGAGAGAGAGACAGAGAGAGAGACAGAGAGAGAGAGAGAGAGAGAGAGAGAGAGAGAGAGAGAGAGAGAGAGAGAGAGAGAGAGAGAGAGAGAGAGAGAGAGAGAGTGAGTTTATGATCCTTCCAAAGGAGGAAAACAAGAAAACACAAATAAAAAAGAACATGCCTAGTATGTAGTTCCTCCCTGGCACTCACTCCCAGTGTCAAGAAGGCAGAAGTGGTCATCTATCCATCCTATCCCACTGAAACTCCAGTTGCACCTTGAACATAGAAGGGCAGAGAAGCCTCTTGTGAGCTTTCTGACTAGATCTTTCACACATCAGTCGGCTGTGTGACCACAACAGCCTCACTTCTCTTTCCTACTGCTTTCTCTATCCACAGCAGAGATGCAGAGATAACTAGGTACTGTACCTGTCACTTGCAAAATGCATGATGAGTGCCGGGTGATGTAGGTGGCTTCAGAAACAGGCACCCCTATAGTGTGCCTGGGGAGTCACAGAATTATACTACATAAGGGAAGTGTATCCTGTTCAAATTTAGTGAATTGCAAGGTGTGTTTCCTCAGAACAAAGAGCGTTGTGTGATTACTTTGCAGCAGGTAATCCAAATTCTGTTCTCATGAGGAAATAATCCTCCACAAAAAATGGTACTGAAATTCAGAATCAATGGAGACTCTTGTTGTTGAGCACCGAGAACACACCTGGCAGTATATTAGATTGTTTTCCATATTTTATAAAAATCAATCCTTAGAGCTGATTACAGATTTATTTTGACAGCTGTAGTAGGAATCTTAAAAGTCTTATTAATGAAATCAAACCTGAGACCAGTTATTGGGGTGAACTCTGGAAGATCAGAGAAGCAGAACAAGCCACAGTTTCCTCACCTCGCCAGTTCCTCAGCTGGTCTTGTTTCCTCAGACTGGAAGCTTCTGAGTCCTCATCCATAATGGGTCTCAGCTGAACTGTGCTGCTCAAAGCCAAATGCTAAACCAGACAAATGCTTAACTAACTTAGTTCCTGGTCCTCACGCCTTATATACCTTTCTCCTTTCTGCCATCACTCCCTGGGATTAAAGGTGTGGGTCATCATGCTTGGCTGTTTTTAATGTGGCCTTGAACTCAGAGATCCAGAGGGATTTCTGTCTCTGGAATGCTAGGATTAAAGGTGTGTGCTACCACTGCCTATACTCATGTTTAATCTTGTGGCTGTTCTGTCTCTGACTCCCAGATAAGTTTATTTCGGGGAACACACAGTATTTCAGGGAACACAATACCACCACAGACAGCGAGGTTCTATTTTTTCTTTTTTTATTAAAGTAAAGATATTGGAGTTTAGCAAGGCCAAATGATTTGACAAATGATATAATTACCAAGGGGCTACACCAGGACAAACTCTGGGGTTTTTTCTTCATGGTTCCTATGTTCACTTGGAGCAGAAACCCCTCCCTGCCTGGCACTCTCAGCTTTGCCTAAAACCAGTTACCTTTATAGCCTTTCTTTGCCTGAGCTGGTCCCCTGTATCCCTGCACATGCAGACCTGCTATAGCTGTCCTTTTAGTGGATACATCTTATTTTTGTCTAAGTACCTTGTGACATTAAAGCTGCTAAATAGCCTACAATTTCTGAAAAAGCTATGCTGGGCCACAGGCACAGGGCAATGGTTTGAATATGTCCCTCAAACTCAAGGTGCTGGAAATCAATTTTTATAGCTATGTATTGGTGGTGCCTCGTGGTGGTTCTCTGGGAGGTGGAGTTAGACTGAGAGATCAAGGTCAGTTAGTCATGAGGTCAGGGCTGTTTTGATGGCATTTTTAAGAGGAAGAGTCTTAAGCCACCAAGCCTGTTTATCTCACCAAGTGATGCTCTTTCTGCTGCTTAGTGATGGAGGAGGAAGTTCTTCAGTGCATGCTAAGCATGACCATGCCATTTGTACTCATCTCAGCTTCCATAACAAAAATGAATTTCTGTTCTTTATAAATTATCCAATACTTGGTATTTTCTTATAGCATCAGAAAGCAAACGAAGGCATGGAATACATGTTTCTCCATTTATTCAGCAAATACTGTTTTTCCTTGAGGAAATATGTTGTCAGGACCTGCATTTGATGCTGGGAATACACCATGCCTGTGAACAGTTCACACAGTGAGGCTGATTTAGCAACAAATTCTACAACTTTGCCGGCTCAATCCAGGACAGAAGCATGTATAGGAATTAATAAATGAAAAAAAAAAAAAGGAAGAAAGAAAGAGAGAGAACATGACAGGCCAGTTGGTCTGGAAAGGTACTGGAGAAATGCCTTGAGATTCCAGCAAAAAAAAAGAGAATGTTTCCATTGCCCTGAAACTCTCTAAGTTTGAGATATCAGACTGTGTAAGATTAATTAACCCTTGTTAGCATTCAGACCTGGCCCTTGGGACCTGGCCAATAAGTAGACAATACCTTGGCCCACTTAGCATCCTGACAACATCATCCTTAGGCCATTTGTAAAGCACAGCATGCACAAAGTCCCCTCATAAAAGGCAGCGCCCCATCTGCCTTCTCTCTCTTCTCTCCTAAGCCCCTGCCCACTCTACCCCCCCCCCAGTTTTTCTCTCTCTCCCCATGAGGTCGCTCTGTCGGTGACCCCCCCCTCCCGCAACCACTATTAAAACTCTCAAGAAGAGTGATGTCTGCATGGTGTCTCTCCCTCTCAACTCCAACCCACCAGTCTCTCACCCGCATGCTATGCCTTTAAACTCCACAGGCTCTCTTGGCACTTTCTCCTGCCAGCTGGAAGTCTGAGACATGCTGGGACCCTGGAACCTTCAACAGTTTTACTTTTCTAGGCAAAGGATCTCTGGGCTCCTTCATTCTACAGGTGCTGCATGATCGATAATCACCCCCTCTTCTCCATCTCTGGCCATTCCCCACAAGAGAGGCTTCATTTTGTCTCTCAGGTCCATGGGTCCCTTGGGCTTAGCCCTTCTGCACCTGCCCTTTGCATGACAACTCACTGGGCAGGTTGTGTCTTCTTGTCTCTGGGATCCACATGCCCTGGCCCCTGTTAGGTGTTTGATGAATTACTTAGCAGCTGGCGCCTTTTCAATCGGTCCTCGATGAATTTCTGAGTCGCTGGGATTCAGTCCTTGGATCTTATTTTTCTACCTCACTCGTGGAAAATGCACCTAAACTTATCTACCTTTGCCCCAATAGCCCTCAGATATCAATCCACGTGCCTGCTTACTGGCACCCCATATCCTGATATTTCATGGGACCTCGGCAGCTTCTGCTAGACATCCTTGTCCTGATTGCTGTCCTTTCCCAGCAGCCTGGAGACCCAAGGTTAGGCTCTCTGCTCCCTGCTTCTGCAGGCATCTCATGCTTTCACTCAAAATATCTTGTTCCTTTCTTTGTCTTGTCTCTCTTTGTTCCCTCCTCCCTGCCACCACTGCCACCACCACCATGCCACAGCTGGGGGGTCCCTCTTTCCTGCCCAGCTGCACTGCTACTCTGTTTCCCCTACAGCACCTTCTCCATGAGCTCTAGTTAGTGTCCTAGGTGCTGCCTCTGGCACCGGGAGGCACAATGCTCAGCAGCGCATAGCCAGCTCGCCCGATATGAACAGCGTCTAGCATCTCTGCCTCTACCACCTTGGCAGGACACGTCTTTCATTCTTATGGTTTCTTACTGGCTGCCCCATACTGTAAACTCTTACTTTAGGATTTTCAAGTTGGTCAGCTGACAGTTTCCCGGGAAAAGTTTTGTCAGCCTTTCTGTTAAAATGTCTATTTTGTATGTGCAGATGGAAATGTGTGAAGGATGTGGCCACAGGCTTGTGTTTCTGACTGATTTTTAAATGTCTGAAATTACGTGATCTGTGTGTTTTAGGAAAAAAAAATAACAGCTAAGAAATTGGGTTATGGAAAACACCACCGTGATCTGCCATGATGAGGGTGACCATGTGGGCACAGTTGCCATCTTGAATAAGGTCAATGACAAACAAGTCATATGACGTTACCACCCTCTTTGATGAGGGTGACCATGAGAAATTTGAGAAGGAGTTGGGGTGAGGGATGCGGGAGGACTTGGAGGAAGAGATCATAAGAATACAGCACTTATATATAAAAGTCTCAAAAATAAATTGTGTGTGTGTGTGTGTGTAAATTATAAATGCCCCTTTGGGGAAAACTACTATCTTCAGTCTCCTAGGTATTTCATTAATGTCTAAATACTAATGAGCTTCAAGGATGCAAACAACGGGAGGATAATTTGTTGGTTTAACTTCTGGGTTCTTCTTCCTCATAGTGAACCTTCTTCATCATTGCGTGATTTTAGCCCAGAGAAGCCTTTTCCAAGGAACCTGACCTTATCAGAATCATAGAACTAAGGAAGAACAGGTAAGAAGCTGGATAAAAATTGAGTGTTTGACTTTTAGGTTCTTGTATCTGGGTCCTCTCAGGCACTTAGAGCAAGTCAGGGGACTGTAGTGCAGATGCCTAAGGGCTGCTCTGCTGAGCTCAAAGGTCACAGTGAAGCAAAAGAACAAATGGATGGAGTCATGTCATGAACACCCGCTGTTTCCATGTCCCAGAGTTACCCCTGAACAAATAGCTACAGGAAGAAGAAGAAGAAAGAGACCTGTGGTGTGCCTGAAGTCTGATAAATTCATAACATGGACAAGTATTCAGAGTCTGCCTATAGGTTCCCAATTTTCATGAAACCTACCTACTTTGGGGGTTTCAATATGCTGGAAGAGTTCCCTATGGGCTAGTAGCTACAGAGTTACTGTGATCTCATCAGGGCTTGATCTACATGGTCCTAAAACATATTGTAGAGCAGCTTCAGTGGCACAGGAACATCTTAGCTGGTGCCATAGGAGAGCTAAGCATTTAGATCAGGCAAATAGGAAACTGGAGGAATGTAATGTTAGAATCTGGCATGCTTGATAGAAGCTGTGCCCTCTCACAGAGACCCACCAGCATCTGCAGGCACAGTGCAGACAGGCTTCCTCATCTGAAAATTGAATAACACCAAAGGTGCTGATGCTAAGATATTGGTGCCACCTGCATCATGTTTCTCAAGTCCTCCACTTCTGCGTGTCTGGGAATCAGAAAGCCAGGCTGAAGGCCATTGCTAAGAACCTCCATCCTTGTCAAAAGGTGTCAGAAGCTTCCTGCTAAGCCACGTGTGTTGTGAGTGTATCAAGGAAGTGGCCATGGGATCTCTCAGGGCTCCTTGGACCTAAAGTTTCCTCAGCCACCACCATATTGTTGACCCTCTGCTTTCTCTCAACAGCATTAATAAGTCTTCTAACAGATTCCTTATTTACCAATAATCTACCTCAGTGTCCTCTAGAAAGACATGCCCTATCTGAAACCTAACAGACTAAGAAAGCTAGATTTATTAATGACCAGAGAAAGATAAAGTGCTTGTTGATTCATTGAAGTCTATGGAATAACTGAAATAGAAAACCAAAGAAGAGACAAAGCAACTATTTACATTTCTGTCTGGAGACAGGAAACTGGCAAAGTGGGGAGGGAGAAGGAAATGGAGCAAGAAGAAAAGGGACTAAGAGAAGGAGAGAGGAAATTTTGGGGAAGGAACTAGGTGACCAGAATAAAGTGACAAAAATAAACCCCACAACTCGGCAGGAAGGGAATTAATACTGTGTCCTATCAGCATCATCCAGGAATGAATGAATGATGAACTCACCTGTCCTCAATGGTACAGAAAAGGGATAGCAGAGCTATGAGGGAAGATAGTGACATCCTTAACCCCCTGCAGTCAACAGAATCCCCGGTATGAAATCCAGTAAGACAGGCTTCAGTCAATCACTGGCTGGGCTAACATTGAAAAGAACAACAAAAGGAGATCATGTCATTCTGTTCTGAAGTATCTGAATATTATTACTCTATGCAAAATTATAATCATGTTAACTTTGTCTAAAGCCTGGGCTGAAGACTGGAGTGTCAAAGTCCCCACTTGAATGTGAGGGCTCTGAGGTCAGGGGAAGAGAAGCCATGTTACAGTAGAGTGCCGTTTGAGCACAGGTAGCCAGGTTCAGGGCAGGGACCCCAATATGCCACCTTTTAAAAGGGGGTTTCAGAGGTGTGATGTTTGCAATTCTGGTATAAGGTAACCTGTGTGTCTCCTAGGAGCCAGTGTGTTGGGCCACTTCTGAGTCAGCCACTTTCTTGTCACTAGCAGATGGTCTGTGGCACCTCAAGGTTTTGTCCAGTTCTCAGCCATTTAGCAACACGAGGTATGCTTTCAGAAAGACTGTCCATGACAATTCCACTCAAGAGAACTGAATCCCTAACAGGCACCTACAGTTAATGCAAAAAATAGTAAGGATGAGTGTTTTTAGTGTTGTTAGTGAACTGCTAGCATTTGTGTGTGTGTGTGTGTGTGTGTGTGTGTGTGTGTGTGTGTTTGGGAATGTTTCTTGTTGTTAAAACAATTTCTGCTATTTGCATTTATCTTCCTAAAGTATTTGTTAAGTATTCTAATCTTTGAGCACCATACTTTTATGATGCTGACATGCTAAAAGCAAGCACTTATCCACATCTGTAGAGATGCTTATTGAGTCTATATTAACCCCCAAAGAAGTACCAGGAAGGACTTGTTTAGTTATGTGTTGCCAGATAAAGTAGATTCAAGTTGTCCCTGGTCAAGGCTGAATGAAGGTTCTCAGCACTCACAGCCACAGGCAAACCATACCCAAAGCTGCCTGCCTGTCATCATGAATATATAATTGGGTAGGGCAGTTTTAACAGACAATAAAGGCTGAGTATATCCAGATCCCTGAACACAACTGTAAGGAGGATTTTATGTGTTTGTGTGTTTATGTTATTCACATAAACATAGTTGTTTATGTGAATATATGCATTTACCTAATTTCCTCCCCATTCTTACTATTCTATATCTTTTTCCCTATTCAATACTGTACCTGGTGATGTTTCTTTCCATTAACACCCTGTATTTTTATCACATATATTTTGATGGCCTGATGTTTTCTTGGCCCAAATTCAGATATATCAATTATTCACAGTATCCAAAATTTTAGACTAGTGGTATTATGTGCTAGCAAATTCCTTCTACGCAGGTGTCACTCAACTGTATTGCCATAGTGATATAAGAAATCAATATTTAGAGGGATTGCTCGACAAAGACCATACAAAGCTTCACGTCCACAGGTGGCTGCTGTAACTCTTTAAGCTTCATAATCAACCATGTGGATTGTGAAGTGTGGTAGGGTGTTGCTCATCAAGGCAGCATGACATGGAACCACACAAATGATTTCCTTTGGAGAAAAACACAGTCGATGTTAGCAGGTTTGTTACTAGCATATGGCAATGTACAGTCTCAAAAATATATCTTGGAAAATAGGAATGTACCACCACAATGAATCCCCAGAAGCTGCCCAATCAACTGCCACAATTCTGGGTTTCCTCAATTACTTCCTAATTCTGCTCCCCTCCCTGAACCCCCCCCCCCACCTGTGTAGTTTGAGAGTGCCTGCTACCTTGTGCCACTCCTATACTGGTTTTCTACTACTTCCACTAAAAATTTCCTGTATTGGAGAGTTCAAATAGCACAAATTTATTCAATTATGGTTCTGAAAGCTAGAAATTCCAGATATAGACAGTTAGCAGGGCCAACTGAATCTGAAGCTGAAAAATAAAAATAAATAAATAAATAAAACTACATCCAGAAAAACAAACAAAGAAAAAAAAAAAACCCAAAACTAAAAGCTGTCCAGGCATCTCTCAACTTCCACTAGCTCCAGCTGCTTCCTGGCTTGTTAAGGTGTTCTGGTGCTTGTTCTCTTAGACATGACTCTTCATGTCCAGCTTTTCTCCTTTGCAAGGACTCATCCTATTGGACTAGCCTCCTCTAGCTCTTCATCTCACCTGATCATCTTCAAGGATTCTTTGTTCATTTAGGGTTCACCCGACCTGGAGATTAGAACTCTTCATGTTGGTGGGCTAACTTCAGCCCCCCGTGTATCCCACTGTGAGCCACCCTTCAGCTTTTCCAGCCTCTGGGCATCTCACAAATTTATCTTGCACGTAAGTTGAATGGGGGTGGTGTTTCATTTATTAAAAATTTATTTTGAAATGTATATAGATTTACTGTTACCTGCAAAGTCCTCCTAAGTCATCACTCAGAGTCCTTCTAAATGGTATCTAATGCAGCGGCTGTGGTGGCACACTATACCACCAGTAAAATGACTCCCTACACTGCTGTCAGCAGAACAAGGCACCTGTTAGTTTAATCAGTGGCTTCTGTTGTGGGACCATTTGACACTCATAGTCACCAGCTAGTTCCCAAGAGAGCGGTCTAGGACCCAAACTTTGGCGAAAGATAGAAGTTTGGTAGGTGAAGATAGATTTTGGGAAAACACAGGAATTTAAACTTATAAGATACAAAGTGTGGGTTTTCCCACTGAGGTGAGCTTGATTGTTCTCAATCACAATCATTCCCTGCAGTGTGAACTCCTGATGATGTTTGGACAACCCTCACACCC
This sequence comes from Onychomys torridus, assembly GCF_903995425.1. NCBI lineage: Eukaryota > Metazoa > Chordata > Mammalia > Rodentia > Cricetidae > Onychomys > Onychomys torridus. The sequence continues at coordinate 39,835,397 of NC_050460.1, forward strand.
AATCACAGAACCCTAAGAAGCCCAGTGCGGAATCTGCCTTTTGTAGAATCTTTAGCAGTACTCAGGCCTCTTTGACCCAAGCTCATTGCCAAGGTTACAGCATTCCTAGATTATATCTAATACTTAGACAGGATGCAGCCTATGGAGGGCAGGATTTTTAACAGCATAAGGAGTGCTCTTAGGCTGTGTGATGCAGCAATGGGATGCAGCGAGCATGGGGATGAGCTGTGAGAGCAGACTAGGAAAAACACCAGGAAATGGGAGTCAAAGAACGTTTGCCACTTGTAGCCAGTGAGGAGAGACCTCTGGGAATAATTACAAAGACGTGTCTCCCTGAATTCAGAAATCAAGGGGGCTTTTATTGGGGAAATTTATGCATATTCATTTTGGAAAGATTCCTAATGGCAAGTCCTAATGAGTGGGGCTTCCCAGAACATGCTGCTTGAGAGCAAGCAGTTCACACACTACAGAGGCCAAGAATTTACTATCATACTGAACACGGTTTACTCTAGGTCACCAGGACAGAAAGGGAGGGGGAGGGGGACATGTGAGCAGTCATTTATAGAAGCCCCAACGGTGTCCCTCAATAGCAAGCATGGAAGTTCTCTCCTAAAAGTTCCCCCCAAATAAAATTTTGCTTAGTATGCTTTGAATGCAACTATCATTGGCTCATTTTCATTGTTTCATTAGTCATTTGTATTTATTTTGGGGAGAGTTATTGTCTACCCATGCCTTTGCCTATTTCAAATAGAGCATTGTCTTTATTTTCTCTGATATCTTTTCTTGCTGTATTGATGTATATTTAAGTTGAGGGTTTTTTTTTTTTATATCACATTTGTCAGTCTTTTATGGATTTGGTTTTCTATTGCAGATCAACATCTCAGTTTCATTAAGGTCTAGACTCAGTCCACTCCTGCTTTAGAAATAAGGTCAGGTCTTCCACGTAGAATTCTTGGAGCCAGTGCCATGTAAGCATTTTGTCCAGCCTGAGTAAGCACATGTATGTGCTGTTTTCAGTAAGTGCATATGTTTGGCAGGAGTGTGTTTCATGAGACCCAGTTTAACAATGACATCAGACACACTCAGCAGCCAAACTTATTTGCAGATTTACAGTAAGAGTGTTGAGAAATTAGATTTAGGATATACAAGGGTGTTTAGGAAGGTGGAATTAAGCTTCAGAAAATAAGCAAGTGTGGGGATGCAGTTTGCAGGCTTTCAAGGGTGGGCAGGTTTTGTGGTGTCCAGCCGAATTCCTAGGTCCAATACACCAAAACCGATCTTCCCCTGTTTTGTTTGTTTGTTTGTGTGTTGTTTTATTTTACAACAATGTAAGGTAAGGTGCAATCACAGCCTGCCTACTTGGAGATAATAATAGTCAGGGTTGTCTGGGCACCTGCACAGAGGCCTGCACCACCGTGGTAATCACTTGTGGCTTGTTCCCTAGCTTCTTGGTCACTAGACAATTCTTAGGAACTGGAAATATGAACAGCTGATCTGGTTCCAGCCTGCCTTTGGCTTTGATAACACATACTTGACAATTTTCCTTTATTCTGTTTTCCAGGTAGATATGAGGTCTTTTCATACTCAGACAATATCCTTATATAAAAATTATCAGTGACTGGAAAAAAGCCATGCAAGTCACCTTCGGTGTAAGAACAGCAGAGTCCCTCCTGCATGTGACTTCATCAGACCTCAGAAGACTCATGGGCTGTTTACCTGGAAGAACATCAGAGTTTTTATTTTTATTTTTTATTGAAAATGGATTCTGTTCTCACATAACTGCTCTCATGAACTGCCACTCAGTGGCACATTTCTATGAGTGTCTCTGTGCCCAAGTAGCCCAAGGTTCACTGTGGCTTTGAAGTCAAGGGTACCACTGCTCCCTGCTCTAGGAGTTAATAACTGTGAACTTGACTAAGTCATTTCAATTTCCTGTCACGAAAATGGAACTGGTAGGAGTAAGTGAATCAGGGTTTTCTAAAACCAATTAGATTAGATGCTTCGGGGACTACCCAAGCATAGTACCAGGCCCGTGAAACTGTCACTTGCTGTCATTTCCACCTCTAGAGTGAGCCATACCTGGGTCCATCCTAAAAAACCAAGAGAGAAGCTACAGTGCATGGCTGTGACCACTTCATTGTGAGCCCATGGGGCAGGATTAATCTCCTCAAAGGCCAGTCCACTTTGCTTCTTTCTGTTAACTGTGAACTTTGCCCACCATTTCAGAAACATGTATTACTCAGAGCCTGCCCTGGGCAGAACTAGCAGATAAAATAGGCAATTTCGAAAGCTCTTTCCTAATAAACGGCTAATGGGTAATAATGACTTAATGCATCTGCCTAGTAGCATGTCTGCCACTTTCCAGGATGTTCTCAAGCTTATTCCTGAGAGAGGCCAGCAATGGAGTTTCTGTATCCAAAGGAGGTGTCTGAAAAGATCAGAGAGGCCTGGGGTTTCCTTTGCCATTCCCAACACATCATGTGGATATCTTGCTTTTTTCTACCCAGACTTCAGTTGTGAGAGAACAGAGCTTGTTAACACAGGAAACCATTAAGTCCCGTCCTCCTCCCCTTGCCAAGCAGAATTCAGCTTGAATGAAAAGTTTTCAATGCTAGTGAACACCAAGGCACCAAGGATCAGACAAGCCTGGATCTTTTTTTTTTTTTTTTCTCTCACATGTGAAGGCAAAGGAGTGGAAAAAGATACACTTTGGGGGACAGTTTTAGGGCATCACCATTCAGATGCACTGAGGCCAGGGTTTAGCAGGTTGCTTGTTAGACAAAGTTAAATACCACTTTCTCAGACTCCTGCCTGATTGGCTACTTTATTAAATTGCTTTGAATGGCTTTCTATGACAAGCATCTAAAAGGCTATAATTAGTGCATTGGATCTCTATATGAGACATGTTATGCTATAGAAATCTTCCTTACTGCCATACAGAGAACACACAATGTAAGCTGTGTTGTTCAGAATCTGATAGTGTTAGAAAGTTAAACCATATCTTATTACACATTTCTACTATGCTAGCCCTTGCAAGGATCCAGGTGCTTTCTTTAAAAAAAAAGCACACACACACACACACACACACACACACACACACACACACACACACACACACTAAACAAATATAGAGAGTAGAGTTTGCATGAAGCCTGCTCGCTCTTTCACATTTAGGCTCCAAAAACAGAGCTCAGGTGGTTAGACTTGGCAGCAAGCATTTGCTGGACAATCTTGCTGGTCCTCGGTGTACTTTCTTGTGAGAATAAGAATGACTTGAAGCAGACCAAGTCTTCAGTCACTATACAAGTCATTCCCCAAATACCTGCTCTCAGTTTCAGTTTCTTCCCATTCCATCTGCAGGATGTTCTTTGTCAACCATGATACATACACTCAGAATTTTTGCTTTGATATTTGAGACCTTGGTTTTTTGTTTGTTTGTTTTTTACTTTTTTTTATATTATATTTGTGTTTTAATTTTACACATCAGCCATGGGTTCCCCTGTCCTCCCCCTCCCTCCCCCCCCCACCTTACCCCCAGCCCCTCCCCTCCATTCCCATCTCCTCCAGGGCCAAGACTCCCCTGGGGATTCAGCTCAACCTGGTGGATTCAGTACAGGCAGGGCCAGTCCCCTCCTCCCAGGCTGAGCAAAGTGTCCCTGTGTAAGTTACTCTGAACCTGATAGAAGAGAAAGTAGGAAGTACTCTTGAACACATTGGCACCAGAAATCACTTTCTAAATATAACACCAGTAGCACAGACACTGAGAGAAACAATCAATCAATGGGACCTATTGAAACTGAGAGACCTTGGGTTTTAACCTCCCAGAATCTTGGATTCTTTTTTACTATTTACTAGTTTATTAGCCCTGAGGCATGATTTAAACAATTTCATCTTTAATTCATAAACAAAGTGATACAAATATGGCTGAAAGGCTTAGAGTGAACTTAGTTTAAAATCTATGATCTATAATATGTCGTCAGTGGTGGTCCACCATTGTTACTATTAATCATCTATCTCTCCAGCAGGCAGCACAATGCTGTATGGGAGAGACAGTAAATAAATATTTATTTAAATTTAAAAGCTACATCCATAACCTTGACTCTGCCTCTTTGTACACCCTCCTCCATTGCATGGGAGGTGCAGCAATAATGGGTCCAACAGTGACTGAGTGTAGATTCCTGTGGTTTCCAGACCCACTGCCTTGTTTTGATTTGTAGGAACACAGCCAGTCAGCTCTCTCACTTGCCTCTAGTGGTGTGCCCATATATGGTCAGGATGGCTGTGATAATGTTAGCTCATCACTTCAGTCTTTAGTGGCTGGCAGGAGAGAGTTCTTTTCTTTGTATGGGGATCATTAGGTAACTGGGTATTAGTATTTTAAAAATATATATTAAATTCCAGTCTCTAAATTGCAGGGGAAAAATATAAAATAAGATGCCTAACTCTAGCTCAGCTTGTCTAAATGTGTGTTGATGCCAGCAGTCATAGGCATGATCAACTGTTGCCTGTGCCTCTTGAAATTGCTGACTGGGGGTTAATTACCTGAAAGCTCTGGACTGGAGAGCTGACTTGACTGATAACACCTGTGGAGGCTTCTGACCAGGAGATCCACAAACCAAGCATGCTATTACTTCCTGACTACAGGGGGAGTAAGCTGCAGATGGACTCTTTTACCTCCATCTTATAAAGCCCTAAGACCCCCACACCACAGACATGTGGTCTTCTTTCCCCAGAGAGCCTGCAGCCTTCTAGTTGTTCACATTAAAAAGCAATTCTGCTTCTGGAGGCAGGTGCCTCTGCTCTTCCCTTTATTTTCAGCTCACCTCCATCATTCTCTGTCTAACCTGACTATCCACTTTTCAGCTAATGGTCTCCAGAATACCCACTTTCCTTTATCTTTGCTTTGCTTCTTTCCAGCTACACAAACTACATTAACACTAAAGTTATTTTAAACCTTTGTAGCAATTCTCCATTTATGCAGAGAATCAGCTGCCTGAGTTATTCTGCTGCATCAAAAGCACAGGGACAGGATGAACTATCATGGAAACACAGCCAGAGTAAACCGAGTTTCTCTTTGAAGGAAGGATGGATACTCAATGAAAGCTATAGTTAATTAAGCATTCAGCTCCTCTGCAAAAACCCTTTAGGGATATTGGGTCTTGGAAATATTAGAGAACAAGAGTTCATACCATCTTTAAGTGCATTGAACCACATTATTAATTTTTCAAAAGCATTTCACTAAACAACCAAGAAGATTGCACCTGTGAAATAAGGCTAGCCCTTAGCCACTTATTTCCATTCTTAGAATACTAGCCATCATTTCTTTTAACATTTTCAGATCAAATAGAGCATTGAAAGTGAATACATTCTTTAGCAAATAGTCTGAGATCCTTATGACTTAGTGGGTTTTCTCAGCTCAAGAAATAGTCAGCAGTGCTGATGAAAATTAGGATACTGTTCAGTAGCACAGATTCAGGAGACAAACCTGAATAGAACTGCTTGATTTAGTCCATGGTATGTATGTATAAGAAAACGAAGCATCATTAAGCAACAGAGCCTCTGGTCTAGAGATGTATTAAGTTAGAGTATGTTTAAAAAAATCTAAATTATTACACTTTAATTTTTAACTTCAAGTTTATATATAGAAGTTTGTAAAATTATGGTAACAAGAAATTTAACAGAGTAATTAAAATCATGAAATCTCAAGTCAATTACTTGTTAGGTCAATTGCTTTAGTTTTAGAATTTGTTCTATCACTTTCTGTATGGTTTCATTAATTTTCCTGTGATTCCATTGGCTGGTTTATTGCTGTTGCTTGTTTGTTTAAGACAGGGTCTCTCTCTACATAGCCTTGGCTGTCCTGGAACTTACTATGAAGAGTGGACTGGCCTCAAACTCAGAGATCCACCTGCTTCTGCCTCCCAAATTCTGGGATTAAAGTCATGCATCACCACATCTGTCCCATTAACTATTTAGTAAAGTGACTATAATAATAATATCACTTCATGGTGAGCAGATATTAATTTGAATATGAAATATCTAAGGTAATATCTCTGACTCTGTAAGGTTTGATAAATTTTTTATCATTACTATTATGGATTAAGTATTGCTGTTAATGCATTAGTTACCATTCCCTAGAGTAACAGAATTTATATAATGAATCTCCTCTCTCTCTCTCTCATATATATATATATGGGATTTATTAGCATGGCATACAGGCTGTGGTCCAGCTAAGCCAACAATAGCTACTTATGAATGCAATGTCCAAGAATCCAGTTGTTCAGTCCACAAAGCTGGATGTCTCATCTGGTCTTCAGTACATACTGTGATCTCAAAGAAGTTGTCTCCGATGCCTGTGAAGGAATGGACTTGCTAGTTAGGGTAGGAGAAAGGGGGTAAAGAGCAAGTTTTCCTTTTTTCACATGTCCTTTGCATAGACTTCCAGCAGAAGATGTGGCCCAGATTAGAGATGGAAATTCCCACCTTAAAATGTATATGTATGTCTTCCTATCTCAAATATCTGAATTAGAAGTGGGTCTTCCTAATTCAAATGACTTAATTAAGCAAAAATCCCTCACATGTATGCCCAGCCATTTTTGGGTTTTAGTTAATTCCAGATGTAGTTAAGTGGACAACCAAAATAGCCCTCATAGTTATGAACTAACTAAAGTAGTAATACCTAACATTAATTCATTGCATTGCTATAACAGATTGATTTGATGCTCATTAATGAACAAAGGAAAGTTTATTTGACTCACAGCTCTCATGGCTGGCAAGTCCCGGATAATATGGTATGGAGGTAATAAGGTGTGGGTTGGAGTTGGGAGGGTACCTGATGACAAGGTTCTTGTGTCCAGGAATGAGGAACTGAACCAGGGATATGTGGATGGTGACAGAAACAGAGATTATTAAAGACTGATAAAAAGCACTTATGGATTGAAAGTAGGACAGAGCTAGAGATAAGCCATGGGTTCAATGGACTAATGTCAGGAACCTTGTGAATTTTATATGGGTCATTTATATGCTGTACACCTATTCTGCATATATTATGTCTGTTTTGATACTCATAGCCCATTATGTGCGTGTGTGTGTGTGTGTGTGTGTGTGTGTGTGTGTGTGTGTGTCTGTTCAGGGAGTAGTCCCAGTCTTTCTCTTCCACTGTTTTCTTTTAATATTCTAAGCTTGGTGAATTACTAACACCCTTTCCAACTACTTTCTTACCTTCATTCCCCATTGAAAGTTGTTGGCAAGTTACTTTCCCACAGAAATCTTGCTTGGGGGTGCAAGGATAACTTATTTTATGCTAATAAGAGATATAATCCCTAAGAGGGATCATGCTACTCTCTTCCTGTTCAATTCATTGATTACAGAGGAGGTTCTACTTCAGATATAGGCTCCTCTGGGCCATAAGCCGGTCAGTATCCTTGGGGATTATTATTTTTACTTATAGAAGTTGTTGGGTTCTAGAAGGCATAAGTCAAGTTACTAGGTTTGGGATATGGAGACTAAAAATACACGCCAGAATCAGAAGTATAAGTACTGGAACTACTGAGGCTAGGATTACCCACAAGTTCCCCACCTATCTAATGAAATAGTCCTGCCATGACCCTTAATATACATTAGAGTTTAGATTTCAGTGCACTTAGTCATTTCTTTGCTTTTATAAGACCTCGTTCATCTTTTTTAATATCAATCATTGATCCAAAATCAACATTGTTGTGGTATTGTGTTCCCCCAAATATTGTGCACACTAATAAACTTATCTGGGATCAGAGAACAGAACAGCCACACTATTAAACATAGAGGATAGGCAGTGGTAGCACATGCCTTTAATCCTAGCATTCCAGGGCAGAGATCTACCTGGATCTCTGTGAGTTCAAGGATATAGCCAAGCATGATGACTCATGCCTTTAATCCCAGAAAGTGAACCTTTATCCCAGGGAGTGACGCAGAAAGCAGAAAGGTATATAAGGCATGAAGACCAGAAACTAGAAGCATTTGTCTTGTAAAGCTTTTAGGCTTTGGAGCAGCAGTTCAGCTGAGACCCATTCAGATGAGGACACAGATGATTCCAGTCTTAGGAAACAGGATCAGCTGAGGAACTGAAGAAGTGAAGTAGCTGTGGCTTGTTCTGCTTCTCTGATCTTCCAGCATTCACCCCAATACCTGGCCTCAGGTTTGATCTTATTAATAAGACCTGTTAGGATTTGTGCTACACAACATGATCCCTTAAGCATTGCGTCAGCTTCTGTTTGTGATGCTCAAGGCTCTGAAATTCAGCAGAACTCTTTGTGCATGGGAATCAAAGCTTTCCTGTTCTGTGTTTGCAGACTGTTCAAACAATATAATCCTAACAAAGAAATGAGAATTTCTCCTGGAATCTCATGCTGAGAGAAGGAAAGGTCACCAGTTAGATATGGGACTTCTTTGTTTCCCAGACAGGGATTTCACATAGTTCTAACAAGGTGATAGACCACCTTACAGGAGGCTAACATGTGAAACCCAGACAGTGATAGACCCATGTTGTGTGGGACCTCTCCCTGAGCAGGACTGCTTAGATGTGCATATCCTTGGCCTGCTATTTAAACTCTGACCTCTGACCTCCCGTCAGAACCCTGAAGACAGACCTGAGGACTTCCCTAGATCTTTTTGTCCCTCTTCCTAACATCGCCACATTGAATATGTCTCCACCTCTACTTTCTACTGTTCATTTAGTCTTTTTAAATGGTTTATTGAGAAGAGATGGCAGGACCTGACTGGGGTCACAGATTAATACTACCAAGTTGATAACACTGTGAGAGTTGTTGCAGAGACAAGTTTCAGACCCTCCTACTGCCTATGTTGCCATAGAGAAGAATAATGTTTCTAGTATACTTTAGCTGATTACTGCTCAGTCCAATACTGAGTTGTCAGCATATAGCAGTAGTTCTGTGCCAGCAGTTCTCAACCCACAGCCATTGGAAAACATGTATTTCATATGGTCTTAGGAACTGAGAGACTACTCAGTAGCAAAACTACAGTTATGAAGTAGAAACAAAAATAAATTTATGGTTGGGGCTTCTCAAGACCATCGGAAATATGTGTTTTCCAATGGTTGCAGCCCATAAGTCGGGAACTGCTGGCATATAGGATATGAAACTCAGGTAGATGTAGAATATTTTTTTCAGTCAGATAGAGAGGTCTCATGATGTCCAAGGCTCAACAGAACGTGATCACTTATGCATACTGGGGGAGAAGAGGCACTGTGGTAAGAGCTTGACAGGCCTCATTCTGGGTGACAGTTCTGAGTGCACTGAATTGTGAAAAATGCCTGTGTGCTCTTTGCTCTGATTGTAAGGTAACACAAGGCTGATATATATATATATATATATATACCAGTACTGTTGACTAGTGAATCTGAATCAGAAGAGTCACTAAGAGAACTGTTAAACATCCTATTGCTCTAGGACACAGGAGAACATGACATCATAGTGTTTATATTCTGAGTCCTCATCTCTCTCTGGCTCCAAGTCTGGCTCTTATTCTCTTTTCCATACAAATTTTATACTAGAATTGCAAAAGGACACACAGATTCCACATGCATGGGCCAATTTTATTGGAATGAGGAACATAGAAACTTGTCTTCTTTTGCATAACATTCTGGCTGGTAAGAATTATACCTATTGACACATTCACACCAAATTATTAAATGATTGTGCAACTCATTTTAATGGCCAGATATATATCTGTTTATAAAATTTTTCTATTAGATAAATAACACAGTATTGTAAAAGACTTTTAACAATATTGAAAATTGTTAAAGTTTTTCCCAGAGGATAAAAAAAAAAAATAGGTGATTTCATCAACTAAAAGAAAAAAATAAGACTTCAAGTAAAAGACCCCATTTTGATGAAAAGAACAGAACTGTATCCAGGTACTTCTAACTCACACCTGGGTAACAAAACTCAAGGCAGTGAACTTTCTCACATCAACTATATGACAACTTCACCTGATAAACACATTCATATGGACTTTGAAATTGCTGGATGTTGCTCATCTTCAAGTTCAGGCATTCCTTGCCCATCTCTTGTCAGAACTATCATCTTCTGACTAAAAGTTACAAGCCTTTTAGAATGTATTATCATGGCAGACCAATAGCTTCCACTGACCACAAAGCTAATAATATCATTAGATGGCATCTGAAGCCAGTAGGAGTGGCCCACCTCTTCTTCCTATAACTATCCTCTCTGATGATGCCTCCAGGCACAATTTAAATGGTGCCTTTATTTGTGGCATTGTTTGTTCTACTAAACAACAAAAACAAACAAAAGACCCTAACAACAAATTCATGAAGCTGTTTCTACATTGGAAGCATGGAATCTCTGATAACTTAGTCTCATGTTTTACCACCCACAGTCACTCAAATTTGGTTTCAGAATACACTCTTATTCCCTTTAAACTGTGTGTGTGTGTGTGTGTGTGTGTGTGTGTGTGTGTGTGTGTGTGACACATCCTTCATCTCTAATACTGCTACTGCATAGTACTTACTGGAGTCAGGGATCTGAAGTAGAAGAGTATAAATATTAGCCATTAGGGGATATAGTAGGAATGCTGGTTTATTATGAGGCTAAGCCAGGCACTGTATTTCTGTGGGATAATGCTTTTGTACACTGGTGTAATAAAACAGTGATGGGCCAGTAGCCAGACAGGAAGGATAAGTGGGTAAGCAGACAAGAAGAATTTAGGGAAGAGGAAGGGCAGAGTCAGGAGTTGCCAGCCAGATAGAGAAAGCAAGATGTGACAGCAGAACTGAGAAAAGATACCAAGCCACATGGCTAAACATAAATAAGAATTATGGGTTAATTTAAGTGTAAGAGCTAGTCATTAATAAGTCTGAGCTGATGGCCAAGCATTGTTAATTAATATAAGCTTCTGAGTGATTATTTTATAAGTAGCCGAGGGACCGCACGGCTGGGCGGGACACAGAAAAACTTCCAACTACCCTGTATTATAATCCCTGCTGAAACATTGGAGGAACCCTCTTACTATTAAGGTATTCTAACAGTTTTGATTGTATCATGTTGCCTTGTGACCCTAGTGATGCTGAGTGTAACTCATAGCAAAGATAGAAGCTCTGGTTAACTCCCCAACTCTGCCAGGCCTGTTCTTTCCTAGTAAAGGATGAGGTGATCCCTTGCCTTGTCTCACTCCTTGGATGAAGTCCCACCATAATGTGTGCAAATCTCTATTGCAGTTCCCTCTGGGGTTAGTTCTTTTTCCTGGACAGAGTAAGGCTTTTATCCTAAGAAGATCTCTTAAAAGGCTCAAGCAGTTAGCTTTCCTGTATCTATAGCTCTGGCTTTTGTTTTGGATCACAATTTGTTTTTTGTTTTTGCTGGAGCTGAGGACCAAACCCAGGGCCTTGTGCTTGCTAGGCAAGTGCTCTACCACTGAGCTAAATCCCTAACCACAATTTGTTTTGGAAGCGAATGGGTACCAATGTTCTGTTTATGTAGTCAATGATTCACTGTTGCTATATTATTATTTAAGTGACCTCACCCTTAGAGAATGTCTTACTGAATAGAACAGTGGTTCTCAACCTGTGAGTCATGACCCCCAGGTTCAAATAATCCTTTCACAAGGATCACCAAAAACCAGTTGTATATCAGATATTTACATTATGATTCATAACAGTAGAAAATTACAGTTATGAGGCAGCAATGAAAATAATTTTATGGTTGACAGTTGCTGCACATGAGGAACTGTATTAAGGGGACACAGCATTAGGAAGGTTAAGAACCATTGACCTAGAAGAATGACTCCTTACTGTCAGGGATAGGACTAATTATAGTAAATGTGTAGATAGGATTTGAGATCAGTTAGGAAATGAAGTAAATCATAGCAATACACAATGGTGATAGAAAAGTGTAGAGCAAAGAAAACTAAGAGGCCTGAGAAGGGCCAGGACCTATTGACTGAGCCTGACCTCTGCCCTGTGATTTCTATTTCTGAACCCAGCCAATGCTTAGGCCAGCTTTCCATCCTGTCAGTGCATGCAGTAGCTTACATCTCAATTGTTAGTGTCTGAGATGACCAAGATAGAGTCCCAGCAGTCCTTAACTCTGTTCCCACTAGGGGTTGGTCTTGAAGGCAGACACAAGCTTCAGTGTTTGTCAGGATCCATGCATGACATCTTAGGAGTTGGTACCTTGTGGGTAAAAGAGTCAACCTTTGTGCTGTATGCACATTCTGATGCTTAGTCTCAGCCTGAACATCAGATTTGAGGGCAGGTCTCTGAGGGATCATCTTGGATGCAAGAAGGGTACAGATGTAAGCTGCCATTGCTACTATAGCCAGTCCCATGCCTGAGCCCACTGTCCCATATATTTATTTCATGGAAGGTGAAAGAGACAATGAGGAATGGATGAGAATGAGGATGGGTGAACAAAGTGCATGCAGTACAGCAAAGCAGGGGTTGCAATAGTGTCAGAAGAGACAGTATAAAAATGCACCTATCACCTAGAACACCACAGCAGGATTTCCACTAGGTGAGTATCACCATCTTGGTTGCCTATATGGTGGCCATTACTACCTTCACTCCACATCCTGCTTTTGAATTCTTTCCTCTATAGTTGGTGAAGCTACTGTCTGTCTGTCTTGCAATCAGTGAACAGATATTGGTGTCCCACAATATGATTTAGTAGTATGGTAGAGAAGCACGTCCAATTCTGAATAATTACTACCAGGACATGTGCCCTGTGGCTCATGACACTATTGATGTCTTGTGGGCAGGTTGGCCACTGTCTAAATGCAAAGTACTTTATAGCCCAGAGATAGTCCTCACCATCATTCTGGAAAGGTACAAGAGAAGATCTGTGTACAACTTTGACCCCTGGCTGTGGGTGCTATAAATGCATGAAAGGGAAAGAAGCCTAAAGGAGCAGGCAGTCTGGTATTGCTGTCAGGGTTCCAACCTCATACCCAAGATCTCTATATATGGATCTGTGGGATCTCAGCATTCAGGGAGTTATTAGAGGAGTCAAAATAGGTAAGGAAGGGAGGGAGGGAGGGAGGGAGGGAGGAAGGAAGGAAGGAAGGAGGGAAGGAAGGAAGGGAGAAAGACAAGGGGCTCACTAAAGTTTATAGGCTTACAGACATAGATCAACCTGGAAAGCAACTACTTGGATTCCTGGGTTGTTGTTTCCTAAAACAAGGAATTGAAATGGTGACATCTGCAGAGTAGTAGATGAGTTTATTACAGGAAGAAGCACCTGGAGTTGACCAGTGCTAAGAAAGCTTAGAGGCTCAGTGGCCCCATATTTAGATATTGTGACCTTTTACATATTGCAAATGTTTTCTGCACGTGCTCTATTTTGTTACATGTGCATTGTAGCTAGGGATGGGGGGTAGTTCTAGTTTTTCCTCTGCTCCTGATTTTGTTTGTAGGATAATCATGATGCTCTCAAGCCGCCATCTCCATCCTATTCTTACCTCAGTGGTGCTGATGTTTGGTGAATTCACCACTTAGTAGAACATCAGGAAAGTCATTGGTGATGCACAAAAGGAGCATGTGTAGGATCCAGGATGAAAGATGCTAGGGAGAGGCTGGACTCACTGTCATAACAGCTTGATCTTAGGGAAGTAAATCTAGCCCGATGACCCCAAACAATCTATGGGCCAACCTAAAACCTTCCCAGGATGCCTATAATTCCATTACTTCTTACTGGACCCCATCTCTCATAGAGCTCACCCCTTTTTATATTGTTACAGTAGACACCAAAGTTGAATTTGGTAGAAACAAATGGCATGCAAACCACACCAAACAATGCAGAATGCATGATTACTGGGGAAAGGTAAATTATCTTGCATGAATTCCTGAGTTGAGATAAGTTGCTAGTGGGGAAAACAGGTTTCCTTCTTGTGATTTCTCAGCTTCATAGATAAAAGAATTTTACAAAATGATTCAGACATTTCACTAGGGTTTGAGAGAAAAAGAAGAAGGCAGTCAGTATATAAATCTAAAAGTCTGCCAGGAGCAAGGGAGAGAGAAGAGAGAGATACAGATAGAGAGACAAATAGAGAGATGTTTTCTGTTAGAAGTTGAGCAGGCACTAAAACTACACAGAGAAACCCTGTCTCCCTGCCCCCACCCCCCAAAAAAAAGGAGAAGGAGAAGAAGAGGAGGAGGAGGAGGAGGAGTCAGGGAAGAAGACAGGCTCTGAGACGAGGTCTGAGGAAAGCTGTACAGGAGTTTTCAGAGAGAAGAAATACCCAAAGTTTTAGGTCAAGCAGGCTTAGAATTTAGCCCAGTATGTGGAAAAGAGAAAGACGGAAAAAGAAAGTTAAGAATTTTGGAGGTAGAACACAAAATAGCAGTCAATATTAGCAGTAGGTATCTGCAAGTGACTACATGCAGGCAGAAGCCTCTGAGTGTGTAAGCGTACATATCCCACTAAGTGGGTAGTCATTTATTCCTTCCACCTTTTCAGTAACTCTTAAGGTATACCTGTCCTGAGGGGTATTTCTTCTCCAGATGACTGACAGATCCTTTTCTATTATTCAAGGAGCAATAGTATACCTTTGTAATCTTATAATCTTTTGGACAATTCAGAATGTTCTGTCTCCACTAAAGGCTGGAAGTGCAAGTCAGATCCCATTCATTTGATCAAAATTCTATAAGAGTAATTTGAGGGCTGGAGAGATGGCTCTGAGGTTAAGAGCACTGACTGCTCTTCCAGAGGTCCTGAGTTCAATTCCCAGCAACCACATGGTGGCTCACAACCATCTGAAGTGAGATCTGGTGCCCTCTTCTGTATACATAATAAATAAATATTTAAAAAAGACCATTAATATCATAACAGAAAGTTTAAATATACATATAAAAAAAAGAGTAATTTGAACAAAAACTGCTAAAAAGATGTTGTGTCTGCAGAGACTGATTAGAAGTTCAGTACTATGGGGAGATTGGGATGTTGCAGGTCCAGAGACTAATAACCTTATTTTGGGTTAGCTTTTTCCCCCATCCCACCTCTGTGTCAGATCTAACATCTTGTGACTAATATGGAATCTATTGATTTAGTAGATGCCTTGGCTTCCACCAACCCAAAAGCTAAGACTGTCATCAGACAGCATGTTACTCCTATAGAAAATCTTTCCCCATCTTGCTATGACTGCCTCTCTGACGGATCCACCAATGTATTTGAAATTTGTCTTGATTTATGACTTCCTTTGTCCCATAAAACTATAAAATGTCATGGAATTGTTTTCACATTGGAACCTGTAATTTGGGGTAACCTAAATATATGGTCGGTTTGAGCTGCTGTTTTTGCATTGACAACAGATTGAAAAGAATCAAAGGAAAATTGAGTCAATAAATATGTAAAATAGCCTTGTTTTGTCAAGAAACAGCCCCCTCCAAGCCCTGCTCCCTCCACCAACCTCTCTTTCTCATGCTGTTTCAAATCATGTAGAGCAATTGTGATATCTTCCCTTTCTTAAAATTAATAAGTTACAAGGGAAATGAAGGTGGGGCTCCAAAGCTGATCCTGAGGACTGCATCCTCTACTATCTCCCAGCCTGCTAATTATCTGACTGGATGTGTAATAAAGTGAGCATGTTGTACATTGAAATGTGTCATTGTCATCAGATGATCCTGCTTAACAGTTCACTCTCAGTGATCTTATGACACTAGATTTTTTTTTTTTTCTAGACAAGGTTTCTCTGTAGCTTTGGAGCCTGTCCTAGACTAGCTCTGTAGACTAGGCTGGCCTTGAACTCACAGAGAACCACCTGCCTCTGCCTCCCAAGTGCTGGGATTATAGGCGTGTGCCACCACTGCCCAGTGACACTAGATTTTTTATTAACAAATATCAATATATGAGTTCAGTATGATATGTCCACAAATGCGTGCAGCCAGGCTACATTGGTTACAACCAACCTAACTTCTGTTTCCGGCCCTTTTCCTCACATCCTTCCTAGACTCTAGGAAGCATGAATGTATTCTACCTTCAGGATAGGAGAGAATGGCAAGAGATTTTAGGAAAATTATCATCTACATAGGAGTATTACACATTCTCCATCTAAGAACTCTTAGTGTTAATCAAGAGACATCTACCCTCATGGTAACCTACTAGTTAGTGTCTCTTCACCTTCAGTATAACTAGCTAGAGGAAAAACACTCAGTGGCTTTCAAATATGCTTTTTATTCTCATCATAGGCAGGGAAGGACACTGAGGCGGGTATTTTAGAAGGAGTCAATGCATTCTGCTGTTTAGGTTCCATGTGACTCACTTGTAAAAGTTGTTCTGTGTATCACCTACTTTGTGTGTCTTTATAGTGTAACTCCCTTGTCTGGCCTGGCTACATAAGTGTCTATAAAATGAGGAGCCTCTCTTAACTCTAAGCTAAATTTTAAAGCTCATGACTATGTATGAGATTTGATTTCACTCCAGTTTAGTAGTAATGGTCTACTTTGTTGTTTCTCTAACTGAGCAAAAACAATTTATATGACCATTCAATTTGCTCTGGGTCAACCCTTTCATTTCCCTGTAGCTGCCAACATCAGTTGCCAGCTGGTAAAGAAGAACTGACATCTCATACTTGCATCATGAAAGAGGTCTGTTATAGCCCATCTCTGCTGGGGCCACATCATAACAATGCACCCATAGAAATCAACTGCCAAGGACAGGACACTTTGCTGTCTTCTGAGCCCAACCATCCTCAAATAGGGAGTAGTTGCACCTGACCTTGAAAATGACCAGATACCGTGAGACTGTTGTCAAAATTTCTTACACTTTTGAGAAAACAGCCCCACTACCTGCTGGGAAAATAGGAAGGCTGAGATGTGTATAAAAGTCTATCAATGGCAGCATGAAATTTCCCTCTTGGAGTTTCT